>NC_073302.1:297097708-297397708 GCF_027595985.1 Sorex araneus | reverse complement strand
GAGTCGCTGAGCCAGGCAGGTTCATCCAATCTTCTAGCCTAACAGCGTCTTTCACTAGCACTTGCTAGTCGGGTGCCTCTTGCTCCTTTGGGGGAAGTTTCCTGGATGCTGGTTACCATTACTGAGTTCAGGGTGCAAGCTCATACTCCCTACAAGAAACACACAAACTAGGCTTTGGACATTTGTTACTTGGAGATTTGGGAGTAGAAACTCTTCAAATGTTCTTATTTATTACCACCACAAAAAATAGAAAGAAAGAAAAGAAAACTATTTTGTAACTTTATCAGCTGTATGTTTGATATTTCATGTGTATAATCTAGACCTATGATTCACGCAAGCATCCCTTCTTGATGGTCTCATATTTGAATAATTTTTGGTGACTCATACTGACCTTCATGTTGCTTTAACTATGAAAAATAGCAGTGAAGGATAGATAGCATTTAGAGAACTAAAGCATCACCTTTCCATGCATGGCAGATTCAATCAGGAGCCTACTTAAGAAGGCTGAGAACATTTTTATTTAGCAGATAAAGTCTTCTGAAATGGAACCACATTTCAATGTCTACTGCCTTTAGGCTATGTTGCTTTTTTTTTTCCAGGTTCTTATCCAGTTACATATTCCACAAGGCAGTTCCTTCTTATTTCTTTTTAATAACATACTATATTTAAACTCTATGGTGTACTGAGTTGTTCGTAATACAGGTGTTATGGGTTTTGGTGTGCCAACACCAATCCCACCACAAAGACTGACCTTCCCTCCTCCTCTGTCTCCATTTTTCTCAACCGTTCCCCAAGCCTGCACCCTTAGCAACATACACTCACTTCTTTTGTCATACTTGTTAGAATTCAATGACTAATACAGTTTTCAAAAATACTTCAGTTAAAAAAAATTGTGAAAATTGTTGTATCTTTCCCTGGGGTTGTTAAGTCCTTGTCGAAGGAGTTACTGAACTGTTTGTCTCTAGGTGAGCCTTCTGTGTTATTGTTTTTGTTCGTTGAGTTTAGTTGGCTTCTATATTAGTTTCCTACCTAATTTGGTGTGCTCCTGCCGGAATTTCCTCCTGGCTGAAGTGTGAATTACGTACAGGACGATAAACGTCCCTCTGCAGAATGGACCATCCAAATCTTGAACAATGCAGACGTCTTGCATTGGTGTAAACATCTCTGGCAGGTGGGAGGCCAAGAGATCACATTCACCAGGCCAAAAATGAATTTAAATGTAAGGACAAAGAGAAAAAAATGCTTTAACATGTCAGAAATTCACTTTAGAAGACATCATATTAAAACTCTTTGAAACTAAGCACTTTATATTTTTTTCTGAAGTAAGAAAAATCCCCCAGCACTTCATTTCATCATCAGTATTACTCAACTCTATTTCTCCTCAATTTTCTTTACTTATTAAACATCTTAGAATTTGAAAGAGATACTTGTGTTTTTGTAATACTGTGAGAAAAGACAGAGATGATGATTAGACCAATAAGCGTAAGAAAGAAGACCCTTCATTTTGAAATGAGAAAGCAAATTTTACTATTTCCTTGGACACTTTGAGCTGAAATGGTTTGACAGTCTAAGCAGGTTTTTGTAATTTACTAAATGAACTCTCATTGATTTTCCTGATTGGAAATTGATCTAATTTTTATTGTTTTCACTTATATTATGATTTGGGACTTTTCAAAGATAAATCATTCTTTAGCTTAATTTTTTTTCTGTTTGAGATGACTACTTCACATAGATTTTTTTTTGTTGTTTTTTGGTATCACTTTCTTTCTCAAGGAGTGTACTGTATAATCACTGAACTCCTCTGTAATTACATGGCAAAGACTATGTAAATACATAATTATGTTCATGCAGATTACTTGATAATTATACTTCCAGTTACCAAGTAATGAACAGAACGATCATCATGACACTTGCAGCTCTCAGATTTCCAGCTTAGTCTTTGTTTTAAAAAAGGAGAGAACTAGATAATTGCTCTATGGTTCCATGGCACTTACATTGTCAACAGTCATGTATTTATGTTGCTATTACATGGTTATTTTTTACCTTGTGAAAGAGAATGTTGCTGTCTTTTCAAGAAGTCCTCTCCTCCTCTTTTCAACAGGAATCCCAGCTCTCCCGAGGCTGACGAGCAAAGCTTTTGCTTTAGTAGATGCTTTAATACGTAGGGCTGCTCAGGAACGGGGAGGGCAGGAGAGCTCTCTGAACTTATTTTTGCCACGATAAAAATTAAAAGAGAGAAAAGAAATGCTATGCCACATTTTATCTGAGAAACATAAAGCACATAGTTATTAATTCCAAGTCTAGGAGAGCCATTTCCTAGTCAGTTATGATTTTTCACTTGTTTGTTTATCTTGCGCATCCAAGACTTCCTCTGTCTTCGGTGTGTCCCTTCCTCCATCTCAGAAACCAGCTCTGAGGTCACGCTTTGAGTCCACTATCCACAGACCCTTTGCTTCCCTCTGCGGCTTCGTCCTTCCGTCCACAGGGTCTCATCGCTCGTCTTTATTAGTCTTTCCTCAATGTTGGACCGATGTGTCAAGTCCCAGCCGTGTGTCGAGTTATGTCCACAGTGTATGCCCAAACCACAGAGCCACACTGCTGAAGTCTGGGATCCAAACAATGCTACTTTATCTTAAAAATGTGCCACTTAAGTGGAAGGCTTGGAGGGGTGCATGTGTGGGGAGCCTGGGGACATGGGTGGAGGGAAGCTGACACTCCCGGTGGTACTGGTGTTGGAACCCTGTATTCCTGAAAGTCTAGAATGGGCCCAATTGTAAATTACGGTACCTAAATCAAAACATCATTAAAAAATGCACCAAGTCTCTGTGGCTAAATACTTTTCATCTTATTTCTGTAATTTTGCATGGGGCAGAGATATAAATAGTGTGAGTGCATTTTTAATGGATAAAAAAACTAAAAGGTATATAGATAGAAAGACAGTTGTATGGCATAGTAGTTAGAGATCAGTGATTGATTAATTCTAAAGCTGTTGTCTTTTGCTATTTCACTGGTCTAACTATATGTGGAAAAATAATGAATAATCTATTTTACAATTTCAGTGATAAAAAAAGTAATTTTTTCATGGAATGTTTGTGTTTGCTTTGGGCACTTAATGTAGCTTCAAATCGAAATACATGGTATTAGATCTTGCATTCATATCATTGATCTAACTTTTACTTAACTTGTTGTATTCAATGCTCCATGATTGGAACACAGGAGGTTCAAAGATAAATAAGCTATGTTACTTTCTAAAAATAATGAATTCACTATTCATAGAGGGGATGGATGCTCTCCTGTCTAATGTGAACTATTGTACACAGTAGAAAAAGCCCTAAGAAATTATCATGCTGAGCTAGAGAACCATGACTACTTTTTCCCTGTAATTTTGAAGAACTAAAATTGGCAACTTTTATTTTTCCACAGAAAATTGACTCATATCACTCAAATTTTAACCATTAACTTGCATAACACATTTGTTAGGAATTTATTATTAGTGTTTCTAATCAGAAAAATTACAAAACATAATATTGTTCTTGTGGTAGCATAGCATCCCATCCTCCTCCTCTCCTCCCCTCTTCCTCCTTCTCCCTTTCCTTCCCTTTCTCCTCCCTTGCCTCCCTTCCTCCTCTTTACCTCTCCCTTCCCTGTCCCTCCTCTCCTCCCCTCTCTCCTTCTTCAAGATAATTTTATAATATTATCACTCGGTACTCTTTAGGAATTGTACTAATTTTGATACGGTCTTTTCAATTTTACTCAATTTTGAGAAATTTTACTCAAATCCATCAAGGGCATCTATAGATGTTAAATTGTTTTTACAAATTTACCTATGAGATGATCAAGCTAAAATAAAGTAAGATCAATCTTTTGAGCATGAATCAATATATTTTAAATCATGCAAATAGACTTGAGAGTTTAATGTGAAAAGGCTTCATTTAAATAGCTATAAAATGACCACTGAGAAGAGAACACAACTGTATTGCTACAAGTCTGATATCAATAAAAATTAATTATCTTAAATTTTTAATGCAAAAAATATAAAATAAAACTCATGTTAAATTAATATTTAGTAGAAATTTATAATATAATCATAACATAAAGAATATACTTTTTATACAAGTAATAAACACTAATTTGTAGCATAAAATTGCATTTCTCAATAATTAAACCCTTAATATTTAGTAAAAAGATAAAAAGAAGGTTTAGTTAACAGTTTATAGAGAGAAAAAAGCATAAGAAACTGTCGAAGCTGGCTGCAAAGTGATCCTTTAAAGTCAATCACAGCTAAGGCAATATAAACTAAAACAGTTGGGAAAATCCACTTTATTGACAAGGATAAAATGAGTCCAGTCATTGCCATTGGAATGATTCTCAGGGGAGCCAGAATTTCCACATGGGGTTTATTTCCAAGGCAGGACCAAGCTAGTCCCCTCAGAAGCTTCACGGCACAATACTCACTGCTGTTCGTCTGCCATATTTAATCGATTAAAGATCATCCCTGGTTCAAGGAGATGCAGAAATCTCTCTCTTTGTTCATGGGATGGCAGGGAATAGTGTGCAACCATATTTAACTCTCTCCATGTGTTTTTTTTTGTGTGTGTTTATTTTAGTTCTATGCGACACCTTTGCCAATGAAGGCATTGATGTTGGGCGACTAAAGATTTGGGATTACAACGCTATTTGTGTTCATTTTTATTCCTCTTTTTCCGGGGGTGCACCTGTCCGTGCTCAGGGGCCACACCTGGCACTACAGAGGGACCATACGGGGTGCTGTCATTCCTGTTTCCTCTCTGTGGCTCTCTTTTCACTGTCACTGTCACTGTCATCCCTTTGCTCATTGATTTGCTCAAGCGGGCACCAGTAATGTTGTGGCTTTCTTTTACTCCCTTTAATATTATTTGAATAAAAAAGTTATAATGTGTATGTTCTACGTTAACTACTTTTAAACTATAGTCTCGTGGATATGTGCTGGTGATGGAAAAATCCGAGATGTCCTATAAGGTGGGAACTAAAGCGAAAGGCAAAATACAGAGCAGTGTCTACAGGACCTTCTGCTCACCAGGAGGTGGGCTCCGAGCCCTCGTCTGTCCTAGTAGCTGGACACCTGTAGCACCCTCAAACACGAGCTCTGACCAGCAATGACCCAAGCACAGTGCGATGGGAAAGAGGGAGAAGGAAGAGGGAGATGCTCGCAGCTGGATGGCTCCCCAACCTGCTGAAACTGGCGTCAGTTCTTACCGTGTGGACTTTCACTAATTCCGGTAAAACTCTTGCTGTGCTGCCAAAGATCAATGAGTGTCTTCCCGCGTGTGGCTGTGGGCTGACCGTGGGTCCCAACCAGCCCATAACCCAGCTGACTCAGAGCCCAGGTCATTTAGAGTGAAGAGGCATAACTGAAAGATACACTTGGACACACTCTACAGAAGAAACGATAGGACTCTTATCGCCATTCCTGAGACAGCTTCTGTCCAGAGTTAATGCTATGGTGTGGCTTCTGGTTTGAGAATTGGACTCAGGTCTCTAATGGACTCCTGAGACTCCACATTGTAAAAGCCGATGAAGGCAGCATTCTCATCGCTGCAAATCTATGTCCACAGACCACAAAATGGGCCACAAGGAGAATCTGGTTTGCTGAGAGAACTCGCTGTTCCTTTCTGGCTTTATTGCTGTGGTCCAGAGGCTGAACAGTGTCTCTGAGAGGTACTTTGCATTGCATCCAAGTCTTTGATGGAGAGGTCATTCTTACCCTTAGCATTAGGCTTTGGAGCTCCCGAAAGGTCAGTGGAAATCCTTTAAGCATTTAAGCCTGAGAAAGAAAACGCAAGGAAAGTCATACCAAACTTGGCAACTTATCTCTGTACTTCCCAAGGCTGAGTGTCCCCACAGTTGTGTGTTAATGTAGAGAATCTAAGATACCATCTGCGTACTTCTTATTTGATTGAACACTAGTCTCTTCCTTATCTATGGCAGGTTCATGTTTTAAAAAGCAGTAACTTGAAATGATTGCTCACAGGGACCCTTTGAAGAGCTGAGGGTCAGAGGCAGCAGAGTTTAAGCCCTACTCAAGTTGCTTAAGAGGGGATGTATCAGACACATCTCTGAAATTCCAGCCTTTGCTTACCGCAGTGCGAAGAAAGTACTCCATCACTATACTGCCGATAAATATTGATGGGCGGAGGACCACAGATGAGAGGTACGAACGGCAGCAGTGGGACGCGAGGGTGCTCTCAGGAAGGTGGGCTGCATCGGCCCCTCTCACTGCCCAGATGTGATCCCGGGGGCTGCACGTGTTCAGCCTCACCGCAGTTGCACGAGCATGATTCCAGAGGTCAGCTAAACTCCTTTTGGTACCAGCAGCTCCTTGCAGAATGTCTCCAGACTGAGAACTAAGATGCGGCCCCATGCCCGCCCAGGAGGGGAAAGGTTTTTCTCTCTCTCACCTTTTCCTTGCGGGGGCGGGGGGGGCGAGGAGGGAGGGCGTGGCGACCGCCATATTATAAGGACCACTAATACAAGCATGCAATATCCAATTTCTGGAAGAAATTTCCCTGGACTTAGTTGCTAAAATACAGAAATCCAAAACCAAGACCTTATATCTCTCCACAGCAGGTCTGACTCTAGTGGGGAACTCCTAACAGTAATAGTGAGTTTTGTGTTGAAATATTGAATGTAACCAAAGTAAAGAGAAAGTAAAGTAAAATTTATTAGTTACCCAGGCTGGGGCAGGGGTGGGGTTGAGGGTGGCAGGGATGGGAGGTATACTGGGTTTTCTTTTTTTTTTTTTGGTGGTGGAATATGGGCACTGGTGAAGGGATGGTTGTTTCAGCATTGTATAACTGAGACTTAAGCCTGAAAGCATTGTAACTTTACACATTGTCCCGTCCCGCGGGACTAAGTTATTCCAGGGTCTGAAGAGGCGCTACCTGAAATAGCAAGGGCGAGAAAGAAGAGGGAGACCAAGCAAGGAACTGTTGTCAAGGTCTCGTTTATTGAAGGAAAGTATACAGAATATATAGGCTGAGGGGCAAGGCTTTTGCGAGGGGGCCAGGGTGGATCACGCGGGGCATTCTCGGGGCATTTGCGTAAGGGGGATCAGCAGACTGGAACATGATATGCCTGTCATCTTTGTGGGTCTCGCCCTTGGTACAGGATGTCTGTTACATAATACAATATCTTGGTGGGCACTCCCTGTCTGGGGAAATGGCTAAGTTCTCCTTTTCCCAGGGTCCCGGTCCCCCACAACACATGGTGATTCAATTAAAACAAAACAACAACAAAATATTGATGGGCAAGTTAGGAAATATGCTAACATGCTTTAGCACATTGGTTACGGTGGAAGCATCCTTGAGAATTATTGATAAAAATTGTAGGCAGGAAGGATTTTTCTTGGGCATTGGTAAGCCAGAAGTCTTCTGAGATGACATGGCTGGTCCGTATTTGTTATTCGCATGTACATTTTGGAGAGGATTGCTATCTTTAGCTTCACAAAGGGCAGTTGTTTCTCAAACTCAAAAGATAAGAGCATTCTGATTAATTACTTTATGCTCCATAATTATTTTTGATCAAGGAAAATGGACTTTAGAATGCCTAAACACGATGAAGTTCTCTACACATATAAAATATTTGCACTTAGGTAGAAATTTCTCTCTGTGTGTGAACCCCTGTGCATGTGGACCCATGATCACAACTGGTAGAACAGCAAGAAATCCTGTATTTTGTGCAATTCAGGGTGTGTAAAGAGTCTGATTTCTAGTTATAGGAACAACCAAGTGCTTTTCTAGTGGACAAACCACATCTGAGGGCACTTGGTCTTGAGACAATTTGTTTTGTCATTCCCAGGAGCATTTCTTGGGCAAGATGGTTGGGTTTGCGAATGTACCTAAGTTGCTGACATTTATGCCCTAAGTTGAATGCTTGGCTCACAATCAGCCCCAACTTCTAATTCTCTTCTTTTCATTTGAACAGACAAGTCGGATACCCAGCAAGTCCATTAGTAACTAAAGTTTATTTGCAATGTGAGCACCACTTCTTAGATCTCCAGGTTTTATACACTTATTGTATGCCAAAATAACTCGAAATACTCTTAAAATTTTCTATCCCCAAATAATCATCCTTATGGTGATTTGTATAAGCCCATGTTTGCTAACATATGTGAGTTACTTTCTTGTCTTAAGGACCTGGGTTTGTACTAGAGAAAAAAAAATCAAATTTTAGAGCTATTGATTGCTTAATAAAAACTTTAGAAGAGTCAAAAACAGAGTGTTGGGCCAAAAGTTTATAGATATTTTTATATAGTATGGAAGTAAGTCTAACTCTAGGAGAATACATGAGTATATATATATTTATATATATTTATTTTCATTTTCATAATAAACAGATACATTACAGAGAGGGAATAGAAGCAACACATCAAGGCAAAGATATCTTGCTTTTAGCAGATACCTGGGTTAAAATCCTTAGGGAATGTAATATGGAATAATTTTTGTCCATTCTGTCTTCCTGTTCCCCGTGTCTCCACGAAGGTGGCATTGCTCGCTGGTGGGTTGCTTCACTTTAGTTTGGACAGAGGGTCTTTTTTTGCTCTTTAGTTTTCCTGTGCTAAGGCGCCTGCCAGAGAGCTTCAGTCTCTGCCCCGGGCACTTACTGGGCAAGTCTCCCAGTGCTGTCAGAAGTCCAGGCCCAGGTCTGGCCAGAGAACGGGCACAGCCGAGGGAAAGAAGTTTCTGCCTAGGAAACGCAGCGCCATCACCTCCACTGACTCTCCCTGGAAAGTTCTGGTTCTTTGTGGGGATGTTCGTGACCTGCCACGGGGCGGACTCTCAGATGGGAGCAGGGGTGTGTGAAACTCCACTCCTGAATCTTGGATAGCTTGCAGATCAGCACGATTCTAAATAAAATACATGTTTAAGAAGGGCCAGTCCTAGAGAGCAAAGCTTGTTGGAAATTTTATTATTATTATTTGTTAATATTTATCTTAGTGCTGAAGAGGCCACAACTGTTGATACGATTCTACACTTAAAATTAAACAAAACTTCAATATTAAAATTGTAAGTGTGACAAAATAAATTTCTGTGAAAATGGTTATATCTGACGGTGGGCTGTTAGGTCCTTGTCTAAGAATTTAATAAGCTGTGTGACGAGCTGCCCTGGAGGCTGAGGGAGACGGACCTGGCTTCCAGGCTTCCAGAAGTACGGGGGGCTGGGGGGAGGTGCTCCGGAGAAACCCAGAGTTCCCAGCTGGGCACCAGGTATTTGAAATCATTTGCAGGTTAGCATCTCTGCAGAGAATATCTGTGACACCTTGAGGTTGAGCTTTGGCATGGCTGCGGTGGTGGGGTGCGGGTATTTGGGCTGGGTGCTAGTGGAACTTCTATTTTTAAGACAATATTGGAAGGTAAAAAGGTAAGTTATTTGCATTTTACATTTCTAAGCATCTGTCGCAAAGAAATCTTAATAAAACCGTCCTCCTAAACAGCCCCCACCCCAACCTAAGCCGCGAGTTCTTTTAAAGAACAGTGAGCCACTGCCCAGCAGTTTATTATTTCATTATAACTTGACTTTTAGGTCCAAATTCACTTGTCTTTGGGAAAGACATCGTTTGGCTGGGGAGGTCAACGAACCTTCCCCAGACCCTGAAAAGGGCACTGACTCGCAGGACCTCCCACCCTCCGACCCCGGGAAACGCATCAGCCCAGAGGCAGGGGCTCTGCAGAGCTGGCGGGTGTGCCCGTGACACCACAGGCTGGGCGCTCCTGTCCTTCTCCGTCCCTCTGCCGAGGGGCCCACTTGTAACGAGATCGCTCCTTCGGGGCTTCCTCTGAGCTCCAGCAGGACATCTTGGGACGGGCAGGCAGGGGCCTTCGGACCACTACACAGAGGCATAAACCAAACCGGGAGGAAGCTGCTGGATTAGCCAGGATCTCACAGACGCTCACTAGGCGGGGTGCAGGTCAGACCCTGCTCCCGTAAACCCACAGCCCCCATTTGGCCCGGGAGTGGCCGTCAGCCCAGAGCTTGGAGAGGACAAAGGCAGGCCTACTGGATCCTGAGCATCGAGCCAGTCCAGCGGAGCCGGGGGTGGGTAAGGGGCCGATGGTTCATCCCGCTCGGGGATCACCTTCATTCCGCACGGTCACTGGGCGGGCCCGCGGGTGTTGTGGCGTCTCGAGGAAAGTCCTTATCTGCAGGGAAATCCCTCCTTTCTCCCAACGGTGTCCGCGCTGGGCTGAAGGGGAGAGAGTCTCCTTCTGTCAGGTATTTTATCATCGAGTGTGTCAGTTGAAAGAGCTCTTTTAGGCTCTAAAGTCCAGGAAATAAAAGGAATCTCATCTGTCAATGAAACATCTGAAACCCAGCACAAGGGGCAATTAACATTTGCCACTTCAAAACGTGGCTGAAAAAAAATATATAGATAGATCAACAATTTTATGTAAAGATGGGAAACAGCTTCTCTTCAAGAGAAAATTAGAAGCATCTGGCAGGAACTCGGATTTCTCCTCTTTCTTCTCTTGACCGGTTTCTATTCCAGCCTTACCTGAGGTCACCTTGCTGCCTCTACCCCAGTCCCGCATTGGATGGCACACATGCCTCGGGGTGCTGTGGCCTAAACCTCACGGTGAGTGGGTCCCGACCCAGGTGTACCTGGGATCTGCTAAGCAAGAGAAGGGCAGGTACAGAAGGGGGCCACTGAAGCTGGAAACTCCAATGAGAGTTTTTTCAGAGCCTGAGGATGGGGACTAGAACACACACAGAAGAACAAAAGCTGCCCCTTCCCCAGAGACTCACTCGAGACACCCCCCAGGTTCTGCCCCGGGGTCTCCTGACAGCTCCCGTTGCGGAGTGGCTGGTGTGGGCTTGAGCGAGCTGCTGGCGGCTGGCGCCTGCCGGATTAGGCCGTGCTTAGCGTGGAACCCGCCTCTATGACTGAGATAGGAAGGAAGGACCGAGCGTCGCTCCTGCCTGCGTGACAGGGACGGGAGATCCCGGGCTCTCTGGGGGAAGCCTGGAGGCAGTGGCTGAGGGCTGGCTGGTGTCAGGGTCGGTCAGGAGTGAGAGTGGTGGGCCGGCCCGCACAGGGCTGGCACGAGCATCCGGTCACGTCGGGGGACCTACTTGAGAGTAGCCAGTGGTGACCACTTGCCCCTGGAGGGCTAGGCCAGGGGCTACCGGCCGCAGGGGCCCCAGTGCGTGAGGAAATGGGGCTGGGCTGGGTGCCAGGACGGTGTTTGCACCCAGAGGGCAGATGCCTGCTAATCCACGCCGGCCACAGGAGAGTCCTGAAGGTTGGCCTCTCTCTCTCCAACAGGACACCTCTCCCTGCACCCTGGCTGATCCAGGTGAAAAGGAGCCAGAAACAGCCGAGACACCACCCGTCTTTATTATTATCAGCTTCGGTCCGAGTCGAGGGGGGCTGCAGAGGAGGTGAGGTCATGGACAGCAGAGCACGAAGACGCCCTCACCTTCGGCCCACACCTCAGCACGCTGCTGGCCTCGGAGCCCCGCTACCCAGGTGGCCCTTTGAAACGGGGAAGTGAGGGGAAGAGTTCCTTTTCAACACTGAAAACATTAACCCATGGCTTCTAAGACCCTGGAGAATGATTAACCCCCTTCATAGATTGTAAAAGTGCATGAAGGGCTCGGGGCATTCAAAGCCCATTTGATTTTCTAGGGTCCCGAACAAAAAGGTGCTTCCAACCCGACTCGCCTTTGCTGAGTGTCTGGGAGGGAGCGGAAGCGCCGTCTGCAAGTATGTTTGCATTTGCTTGTCTTTAGGCTCGCATGTATGTGGTATGGCTACACGAGAGTGGAGAGCTTCTGACTAAGTTTTCGCCCCACTCCTTTGATTTATTTTTTCCTTTTGAAAAAAAAATTATTGAATCACTGTGAGATAGTTACAAGCTTCCATGTCTGGGTTACAATCCACAATGATCAAACACCCATCCCTCCACCAGTGCACATTCCCCCCACCCAATATCCTGGGTATTCCCCCCCTTCCCACCCTCCCCCTGCCTCCATGGCAGACAATATTTCCCATACTCTCTTTCTCTATTTTTGGGCATTATGTTTTCCACTCCTTTGATTTGGGGCCAAAATACCAAGTGCTCAGGACTCACTCTTGACTCTGCTCCGGGATCACTCCTGGTGGTGTTTGGGAGCTGTGTGTGTGATGCAGGGTTAAACGAGGGTTGGATGTGTGCCAGGGAGCGTCTTACACATGGACAGTCTCTCCGGCTCCGTTGACCAAGATTTTGAAGTCCGCTCTGCTCTCAGGGTGCTGGCCATGGCTCGGGGTTACGTCCACGACCCCTCCTTTCTTCTCTCCTCTCTGTGTCTCGCTCTGGATGGTCAAGACCTGGAATTCAATTCAGTTCAGTAAGAATCACCTCTCAGAACCCCACCCAGTGCTTTGGCCCTTGACAAAAGCAACTTTGGATTTGCAATGACTTTTTAAACAGAAAGCACCATAGCACACTGGTTGGAAACAGGTCAGTGTATGGTTTCTGTGAGGGAGAGAGGCCATGTTTTTAGGGATTTGGGCAGGGTGCTGGTTCACACCAGGCAGTAATTTGAGGTACACTCAGCTCTGTTTGTGTGTCATTCCTGGAAGTGCTGGCGGGGAGGGGGTGGTCCATGCAGCACTGGGGACCGGACCAGGCTGGCCATCTGAAAGGCAAGTGCCCAGACCCTTCTACTATTTCACTGGCTCCTGTTTGAGAGATTTTTTAGTCGATGTTATTAACAAGAGTGCGTCAAGAAAAATAATCCTAATTGGCAAATAAAACATGTAGACAGTGACCTCAGGATTAGTATCTTGGTGAAGGACCCAGCTTGCCCAGTTCTTCCGTTGATGTATTCTGGGTGACCGTGAGAAGATGGAATCATATCTGATGCATTGAATTAGAATTTTCACTAGGAGTAGTTAAAGCCCTTTGTCAAGAGGCAATTTGACTCATATGGAAGTAAACTTTATTTTTGCTCTTCTTTCTAAGGTAAGAAGCAAAAGAAACGCACATTGCCTGCTGCATTTCCCCCGGGAGAGGTTTCTCCCCGTAGCTAGCATGCAAGAATGCTGCCCTCTTCCTGGAGTGCCAGTGTAGACACGTCACACAGAAGCCTAGCTAGGCAGGGTGGGCGTAAGTCAAAGTGTGCAGATCCGTGAGGGGGTTTCTAAATGCACCAAAGAGGTGTTATTATTCCTTTGAAAGTGTGAGCCTTTCTGATACGGCAGCCAGACTCCTGGGGGAAATTGCACAGGGTTCTGTGAGCTTGATAAGAAGAGAATAAAGTCGAATGCAATGCATTTAATGACCCAGAAATTATTGTTCGAGGAAATTAATACCATCTTCAGATTTGTGTCCCTTCACCACTGCGTTCAAAGATACCCTTCTGGCCAGCTGCCTTTCATTTGAAGTGTAAACACACACATTTGCATTTGGGGACACAAAGATGAAAGATCTGGTATTGGATGAGCTGGTTGGGGAAGAGTTTTCCTCCAGCAGTTGCCAGACATGTTGTGCACTGGGTCCGGACAGACGTGGGGGGAAGGATGATGGGTGTGTGGAGACACACCCTCTAGGAGCAGCTGATGGCTGTTCCCTTTACTGCCAAATATACACATATTTCATAGGGAGTCTCAGCTGAAGAGGATGGACCAATCACAGAAAGTCTAGCAGTGTTGGCCTATCACCTCTCCAACTCTGCTCTGCCCTAGTCCAATCCCAGTCGAGGCTAGTTGCTGCAGGTAGGATGACTGGCTAAGCGTATGTGACAGTTTCTGTGTCTCAGGCTCATGTGACTAGGAGGTCGAGTGCAGCTCAAGGCCAAACCTGGTGCTGGCTGACACCCTGTTCTTGCCAGCTTTGCCCGGACACTCCCTCTTTCGAGGCTTTGCTCCTGGGCCACTTTGCAAGGTCGGGTCTTATCTGCACCCGTGTCTGTCACCGTGCTCCACATGAGCTATTTAATGTGGCAACGGGAGCAGGTGGTAGTTGTGGGTGCGGTTCTCACACACTCTCTGAATTCTCCACCTTTGCCTTCTCACCAACCACTTTTACTCAGGCCACGATTTGGATTATTTCCTAAGGAGGTCTCGGTGTGGAAATCTCTGGCCTAATTACTCCTCCACGAGGGGCCACTGGTACCCGACACAGCAGAGGCAAGTGACTGCATGGAGACTCCAGTCTTTCACTCACCATCACCCCAGATCTTGGCAGGGATGGTGAGTGGGAAGCCGGGCAGGGGCCGAGGGGCTGCTTCACCCAACATGTCTCTCCCTTGCCAACTCCATTCTTCTGGAGACCTGTGGATCGACACCTCCAAGTCTGTTCCAGAGCAGAGAAATGGGGATTCCCTCCCAATTCTAAGTAGGCAGATGACAGGGTCCACATGCCACTGGGATTGTCCCACAATGCACTGATGATGGCTGGGAAGCTCTTCAACGTCAATAACCCTCATCGTGAAGGACACTTGGAGTGTTAGAGCTCCAGCAGCTCCAGCGTATGAAGGAGAGTCAACCCCGAGGGCCGAGGGAGCAATGGGAGTCACACAGCTCTAGTGAGAAACCAGATTGTCCTTCTTTTCTACCTGAATTCTACCATAGCTAAGTTTTAATAAACCTTTTTTTATCAAGCTCAATGGCCAAGTTATATCAGGCAGCATTTTACTATTCTGAAATATAAACCTGCGCTATTTTTTTTTCAATTTTTCCTTAGAATAGAGAAAATGCAAGTTGGAGAAAGATGCTCACGGGGAATGGTCAGAAGCTTCTCTCTGGGACCTGCCTCCCAGCGCCCCTGGAAGAGCCCTTAGGGAGGAAAACCGGCCCGTGCCCGCACTCCCCATCTCTCTTCACCCCCGGACGGCTGCTCTCCAAACACCCAACGAGAGAATATTGGGTTTGTTTATTATACAAATGAGTTAATTTCTTCTTCATGGAGTTTTGTAGATTCTAGGAGTGAACCCACATGGAATGGAACCAAATTTCTTGCTGAGGGGGTCTGAAGAGTGTCTTTGTCATAACAAAATTAAGCCAACATATAATTGTCATTTGCTTTATTCTCATGGAAATTGAACATTAGCATGTGTATAATTGATCTGAAGTTCAGACACATCAAAGACACGAATCTATGTATCTCCATGCTTTTAATCTAATTATGAGGGCTACATATGTTCTTACTCAAAACTTGTTTCTGCTTTCAAACTTTTTATAAATGAAAGGGAAGTGGATTTGATTCCGTGTCCCTGCCCCCAGCTTCTAAACGTCTCTTTCCTCTTCCCCTCAAATGACGGGAGCTGCAGTCATCAGCCTCTCAGGGCCCTTGAACCAAATACTTATTCTTTGAAAAATCATCAACACAGGATCTGTTGCCAAGTGCAGAAGCCAATTCTTCTCTTCATTCTCTAGGAAGTGCGTTTTTAAAAATTTTTTTTTTTTTTTAATTTTTATTGACAGCCCTGTTGGCATGGAGGTAAAGGGCCTGGAACTCAGTATTGAAATGTCAGTAAAATTGCTAGGACCGGATGCAGTTGATTTCAGAATCAAAACAAATGCACCCAGGAACTGCAGTCTGAATGCTCAAATTATTACAAATGTGATTACATGGGTAAATCCCATGAGAAATCAATAAAAATCAAGGCATAATGACTCATTATCATAGAGCACATATAGGTTTGTTTTTATGTCAGTAATTTAATAAAGTAGAAAGTAAACTCAGAAATTGCAACAAATTAATTGTAAGAAACCTGTTAAAATACTTATGGTAACTATAAACCTCTATAGCTAGATGATTGCTTCCTTTTACTTAGGACAATTATAGAATAAATGATAATCCTTATATTAAAAATAAATGTATTAGTGCCCTTTTTATTGCGCATTATTATACTTTTAATTTTTATTCAAATCCAACGTTAAGCTTTTATTGTTCTTTTATGTATTTGATATGTGAGTATTATTTTATGTTAAATGCATAACATAGAGAAGATATATGCTTCTAATTGTGTATATCAGTATTTAGAAAATGATGATGTAAAATACGAAAAAGTCTTTCTGCATGTGTATAATTTTCTGAAAATTGGAATAGATACTTGGTTTTCCTAACTGCTCTTGTAAGATGTTGCTAAGATTTTTGGAGGAATTTGTATTTTGTATTCTTATGCTGATACTAACAGCCAATTTCATATGAAAATTGAAGAATTATAAAGTTAAGATGTGTTACTGGTCATATGTATGTAGACATTGCATGATACTGTTGCTTTGTCACTCAGAAGGCATGTTGTGTCGTTGTGAACTTGTGTTTGTGTGTTTATGTGTGTACTTTTGTATGCATGAAGAAAAAGAGATATTCCCTTCTGGAACTATATGCCAAATAAGTTTTAGCGATAGCCTGTAGAAGAAATTTTTGCATTCTCAGACTAGTTTAAAAAAAATCTAGCTGTGATTCTCTACTGGATCACATTGTATATTGATGTATATATTTTTAAGAAAATTCCTTAAAAATTTTAAACCAGCTGTTAATTTTTCCATTACAGATGTAAAACGTCTAAATTGTTGTGATGTGATAACATATATTGTGAAGAGATGTGAAATTGTGCTTATCTAGTGATGTAAATCAATGTCATCTTAGTCTTAAAGAGTCTAAAATTGAGCATTTGATTTCGATCTCCACATTTTGCACCTCTCTGGATCTTTCTCAGCTAACAGCATCAACATCCACCCAATTCGTGATATGTTTTCTAAAATTTGCATTCATGTATGTATGTGAAAGGGGGTCTGTGTCAGGAGAGGCTGGGTTCCCTAGCAGGCAGAGAGATGATATAGAAAGGTTTTCATGAGCAGCAGCGCTAAATTGCAAATACCTTGTCTAATCACATGCACATTCATCTTTATTGAATGGCTACTAAGTGCTGAGCACTGTGTTAATCACCAAGGATACATCTGTGTACTGGATCCAAAGCTTTAGCTTTACAATAAAACGAATCCCTGTAGCCTGATCAGAGCCAATTTCACTATGCGTTCCTGGTGAGAACTCACACAGAAACATAACATTCCTTCTGTTATTAAAACAAAATCTTATGTTAGGGCCTGGAGAGAGAGGACAGAGACAAAACACTCCCCTTGCATCCTCAGAGCCCAGCTGAGGAACTCGGTACTGAGTGTTCTCCCCCAAGCCGCCTCAGGAGGGATGTCCGAGCACAGAGCCAGGAGCACCCCTGAGTAAAATCTTTCGATTTAGTCCAACCCCTCACTAGAGATGAAAGTAAGATTTCATAATCAAGCCTATTACAATTTAAAAGTAAAGTGGGCATGTGAACTGTTGTGCATGGGCATGTGCACGTAACAGGCTGAAGTGGTCCCTGCAGTGCGCGTGTGAGGACCGTCCGTCCTCGTGAGCGTCACAGGTGGCCTCCCGGGGACCCTGTGTTGGGGTGAAAGGAGACTCGGAGGCCATGGTACTCAACACAAGCAAGAGTGAATTTCCGCCACACAGGTTTGGTCACGGACATGTCCCTTCTAGTGTTCAAAAACCATTTCTATGCATTTCTTTCTGCTTCTCCTTTTCCCACCCAATTATTGCAGGTCAAGGTCAGGGCGACTGAGGTCTCTCCTCAAGACTCTGGGTCTAGGGGAACCCAACCCTGGGCAGGGTGCCTGTGCACAGGGCACCCCTCCCCTCCACTCTCCCACCCTCTCCCTTTCCCTCTACCTCCCTCTTTCCCTCCCTCCTCTCCTCCTGTCTCTCTCTCTCCCTCTCTCTCCCTGTCTCTTTTTTCCCCCTCTCTCTCCCTCCCTCTCTCTCCTGTATCCCCCTCCCTCTCTCTCCCTCTCTCTCCTCTCTCTCTTCTGTCTCCCCCTCTCCCTCTCTCTACCTCCCTCTCTCTCCTGTATCCCCCTCCCTCTCTCTCCCTCTCTCTCCTCTCTCTCTTCTGTCTCCCCCTCTCCCTCTCTCTCCCTCCCTCTCTTCCTGTATCCCCCTCCCTCTCTCTCTCTCTCTCCTCTCTCTTCTGTCTCCCTCTGTTCCTCTCTCCCCCTCCCTCTCTCTCCCCCACCCCCTCTCTCCCTCCCTCTTTCCCTCTCTCTCCCTCCCTCTTTCTCCCTACTTCTCCTCCTCCCTGTCTCTGGCTTTGAGGAGAGAGAGAGACACACCAGTGAGTCTCTCACAGGCACATTTTGAGATACAGAAAGAATCAGAGTCCCCGAAATACAGGAGAGAAAGTGCCCGACCCCCGGGACGGTGACCTTGGCCAGAGGTCCTGGTTCTTGCTTGTGAGAGGGTAAGGCTGTCAATCCGGGACCTGCTGTGTCCCAGGAGACGCAGGAAGGGTGGGAGAGTCCAGCCCATGCCCAGAGAGACTGCTGGTCCCAGTGCCCCCCCAGCTCCTGTTCCTGGGGAGGCTGAGCCGTGGCACGTCCCGGCTGGGTGCCGGAGCCAGGCTGGGTCTGGCTCATACTCGTCTCCTGCGCTCAGGCAGGTGGGTCCTGTGGTCTCAGGCGAAGACCAACCCCTTCCTCCGCTGTTGTCTGCTGTCGGGAGGCTGACGTTTCCTGTTCCTTAGGGATCACAGGACCCTGTGTGGTCACCGGTGACCTGAGCCAGCCACTCTCAAGGCTGCCCGCAGCCCGGCCTGTCTCCCACTCTCCCCCCTGCCCACCTGAGAGGGTGCGCTCCTCTCCCCGCTGCGTAGGATGCCCTGCCTCCCCGTCCTGCAAGCGATGGACCAATCTCAGACCCGTGTCACCGCGGGCTGGACCCTACTCCAGCCTTCCGTGCCGTCTTCTCACTTGTCCCTGCTCTGCGTGAGGGTGTCTGCTCTACGGCCTTCACTTCTCACCTCTGCTTCCGGGTGGGCATGGAAGATTCCAGCTACCCACAGCGAGGTAAGACTTAGAGAGCTTTTGTCCTCAAGACACAAATCAGCAAGCTGAGGAGTGGGGGTGAAAGGAGCTCTGAAGTGGGGGGAAACTTGGCCTTAGGTCACGTGGTGACCTGCACTGCTCCCTACGAGAGCCACCAGGCCGCCGCTCTCACCGACACTGTTGGGTTCCTGCACAGCAGAGAACTGGGGCAGCGCGCGGGGTGACGCCACCCTCGCCTCTTCTCTGCCTGGTCCTGTCTCGAGCAATAGTGACTGGGAGGAAGAGGGTCTTGGTGAGTGCAGGTGTGGCCCACGGGCCGAGACTTTGTTCTCCTGGCTTCCTGAAAAGTATGGTGGTCTCACTAATGAGTACCCTGCACACACACACACACACACACACACACACACACACACACACACACACACACACCTCTCACTGCTATTGGACAATAACATAACCTATTTCATTCACCCCAGAAACTTGGGGCTAGAGAGATATTTGCAGCCCCCTCCCAGCCTGTCTCCTCCTCCCCTCCACGCCCCAAATTGTTTGATGATGAGCAAGTTGAGGTTTGAAGAGATTTAGGTGGGGAAACCCTGGCTCTCGGCTCCTGATGGGTTCACTCTGCTGCCCGTGTGAGTGTGGACAGTAAGCGGGTCTGAAGCAGCAGAATTTGAGAGCTCTCCGGAGGGGCGTTGCTCTCGCCTTGCTCTCTTCATCATGCACCAACGCCTGTGGCCACTTGTGGTCGTGAGGGGCTGGTCCGGCCGAGGCCAGAGCTGGGTGCAGCCTGCCGCGTCTCCTGCTGGGCCTCACCGATGAGCTTCCCGAGGGAAGGAACATGATTTCGCCTGGAGCCTCACTGCCCGGGCGGCCAGGGGAGATTCTGACTGGGGCCAGCTTAGAGTGGACGGCCAAGTGTGAGGGTGTCGGTGACCAGGGCTCTGGCAGTCAGGGAACACCGGAACATCTGCAGGGGGCGGGGTGGGAGGTCAGTCTTAGAGTCGCTGTGAAACTTGGGAGTAGCTGGGAACTTCCCTGCCTCCCAGGAAGGTGGGATCTTTAGTAGCAGCAACGTGAGTGTTCGCCCGAGACGTCTGTCCAGTCCTCACCTCGAACGCTCCACCTCTCCCAGCCCCCAGTGACGTCCTGTTTGTGTTTGGCTTGGAATTGCTGTCTGTGCAGGCAAGGATTTTGTAAAGCTCTCTCTCTCTCTCTCTTTCTCCCACTCTCCCTCCCTTTCTCTCTCTCCCTCTCTCTCTTCTTCTGGTCTCTAGTTCTCTCTCTCCCTCTCTCTCTCTTACTCTCTAGGTTTCTCTCTCTCCCTCTTTCTCTTTCTTGCTCTCTAGGTCTCTCTCTGATTCAATCTCTGTTTCTTGCTCTCTAGGTATCCCTCTCCCTCTCTTTTACTCTCTAGGTCTCTCTCTCTTTTTCCCTCTCTCTCTCTCTCGCTCTCTAGGCCTCTCTCTCTATATATACACACACACACAAACACACACACATGTATGTATGTATATTTATTTATTTATTCCAGTGCCAGGGACTGAATCACAACCTCCTTCCTGAAGCAGTGCTGGTTTTGGAGGGATGGAATCTTTCTCTACACCATTCTTTTTTAATTAATTAATTAATTATTATTTAAAAATTTTTTTAATGAGCCACCATGAGGTACAGTTACAAACTTACAAACTTTTGTGCTTACGTTTCAGTCATACAATGATCGAGTACCCATCCCTCCACCAACGCCCATTCTCCACCACCAGTGTTCCCAGGATCCCTCCCACCCCCCCACCCCCCCCACTGTTTTTTTTCCAGATTCTGGCCACTGTAAACAGTGCTGCATGGAACATACATGTCTCTGTCCCACTAGTTTTTTTTTAATTTAATTTTATTATATTGAATCACCTTGAAAAAAAATACAAAGCTTTCAGGTTTAAGTCTCAGTCATACAATGATTGAACCCCCATACCTTCACCAGTGCACCTGTTCCATCACCAGGAACCCCAATATACCCCCCTCCCACCCAGCCACCTCCTAAGTAGCTAATAATCTTCATTTTATTCTCTATACTTTGAATTCATTCAATATTTCAATAGAGAACTCACTATTATTGTTTGGAATTTCCCCCCAACAATCAGGCCTGCTGAAAAGGCATCATTTAATAATTTCTTTTCATTGTTCAGAATGAAGACTCTATGAGCTCTTGGTTTTGGATTTCTGATATTTTAACTCAGTTCACAGTCTAGATGCATGTCTGTAAGAAGCCGCTCTGGGTGCCAAAATGGGTTAGAAGACCTCTTGGATCATAGTCTTTGGGAGCAGAGGGTCTGTTTCTCGAGCAGCAGCTCCGGATCTTCTCTGGGCCGAGGGCGTCTGCCCCACTCTTGACTTTCAAGCCTTCCTCCCAGCCTGCCTGCCAGCATGTGCCTTTACTGAGTCTGACCCGCAGACCCTTCTCCCGAAAAGCAGACCCACCATCAGGACTTCCTTCTTGGCCCTTAGGGGCTGCTAATTTCAGCTCCTAATTCCTGAACTCAATGGGCTTTCCTGGACCACATTTGTGTCAACTCCCCTTTGCGTTTTCAGAATTTCCTTCTCCTTCAGGAGAGCTTGCTTGGCTTCTCTTCCACGATTGCACCTGTGTCCTGTGACTTAAGGCCAGATTTCTTCTTGCAGCCAAGAGTGTGGTCCCCAGGTGTCATGTCCCTCCAGCCAACGGGACACTTCCAACCTTCACTACCTCGATGACTCAAAGACAAGACCACTCGCAAGTCTGCCAACTCAGAGTGGGAGCCTCTTCTCCTACACAAGAAAACAAAGGCACCTGGAACAAGCTCTGTCAGGCAACTCTTGTTGGATGACATGGCATCATTCTTGAATTCCTACATTTCTAATCACTCTAGCGACTCTGGATTGACAGGAAGTGTGGTATTAAATGTATGTAGCATTCTTTGTCTGGCATTATTAAAAATGAGGTGTTTCCTTATTAGGCATTCTCCAGATTTACAGGAAATTTATTACTTTAGGCAGTGTAATGTTTTTAAGTAGTTCAGTAATATTCGGTGGTGGCTAAAGCTTAATACGGTCCAGAATCCCCAAATTATGATGAATTCATCTACATGGAAAGGCAGAATAATTGTGACTAAGAGCACAGGTTGGAAGTAGGCTACTTTAGCTTGCTTCTTACTTGCTTACTTGCTTCTTTACTGCATCTGGGAGGTTCCATACTGACCACTGACCCTGGACATGCACCTGGTTCCATTTGTTTGGTTTGAGATGAACGTGTCCCTCCAGGAAAAGCACTTAGCAGTGCCAGGTGACTTGTAAGTGCTCAAAAACTTAACTAGCTATTACGGCAAATACTGCTGCTTTTAACATTTTTTATTTTTACAAGTCATCAAGAAAAAATTACAAGTAACCTACTGGGGTAATAGCTCACTGTCTGAAGGAAGCAATCCAAGAGGGAAATAAAAACTGATAAGCATTTGAAAATATATTCAAGCTCACAAACAATGGATCCCAATTAAAATAAGAAGGTGTGTAATGTTTTATGCATTAAATTTTAAAAAAGATCAGGAGAGGAAAAGTCAGTATTATTATCATTGAGAATTAATATTATTGATGATGTACTTGGCAAAGTTTACAAATACTTTCTTTCAACGGAGAGAACATTAAACAGGTTATTCTAAAGGTTTTCCTATACAAATATGCAAAGCTATGGGTAAAATATTATAAGTCTCATTATTTTAAATAACAAAATACTCAATTATTATAAGGAAAGTTAAATGAAGTAAAATACAACTACTTGTTAGAGTATGAGGCAGCAACAAATGCCAGTAAATGTGATGGACTAAGTATATATTTGTTGATAGCATGCTAAAAGAATCAATGGTATAAAATACAGTTTTATGTAAAAAATAAAAGTCTTAGAAGATTCAGCCCAACTGATAGCAGGGTTTGCACTCACAGAAGGGCTGCAGAGTTGAGAAGGGAGATAATCTTTCGCATCTTATATATGGTTGTATAGTTTCCAGTTTTAAAATATATGCGTGCTCTTTTCCTAATCACCAAGTGTATAAAGTGCTAGAGTTAAGAATCTAATATTAATGCTCTATTGGCATAGAAAATATAATATAATTTAGAAACTGCTTATATGTGTTATCATAAAGTAATATCATAAAGTTTACAACTCTTCATTTTTGCTATAATTTGGAGCTTATTCTAGGTTTCAGAATGTCATAGGGTAGTTTCGGGATGTAACACGTAGGAAGAAGACATTTGGGAAAGTACATGGAAAATACTGATTCAAATTAAAATATAGAAAAAGCAAAGAAAATATTATTAGTATGTTCTAAATAATTTGTAGAAAATGTTTTACTTTGCTAATAAAGAACATGATTTCACAATTACTTTCCTCACCTTGTTGAATCCTGCCTTATTCTTTGTTTCTTTTATTCCGTATCATGTGGACTCATGCCTCATCCTCTCAGGAATGGTGACATTGATCTTTTCAGATGATTCCAGGAATATGGATGGAATAAAAACCCTATACCCAGGAAGCAATTTTTTTACTGGAGTCACTTCTAACATTAGAAGAAGTTTAGCGGGGATGAAGGCATGGAGGACGAAGGAGTCGGGGCTCACTCTAGGAGATCATGGCCAACAGCTTTGATTAGCTCTGCCTGAAAAGGCCTCCTTCCACTTAAGGAAGACCTGGGCTTTTGGTGACAGGCACGCCTACTTTATTCATAAGAATACTTTATTCATAAGAAAATTAAAGTATTTTTGCAGAGACATCTAACTCCTGTTTGTTAAGATCCCAGCTTGTACGCTTTAGAATCTTTACACTATGGCCTTCATGTTAATATTTGTTCTATTTTAACTCGGAAGAGATAGGTCTAAACTATCAAAGATAATGAATATATTACTATAATGTGTTGCTAGAGTAAATACTTGGTACCTTAGAAAGGCAAGAAATGTTTTGATTTTATCTTTCAGTTAAAAAGAATGTTTGAGCCCCAAATGCAGACCACCTACCAACTTGAAGTGGAATTCTTGTTGCTTATTTATTCACATAGTGGGAAGTGAGGCAAAGCATACACTGAGTAGCTAGATTTGTGTTTCATACTTTGTTGCTTTTCCTGGTGCTGAGATTTATTTTTGGATTTAGTTTTGGGCCACTATCAGTTTCTTGTGAATAGTAAATATTATAAAGAATGGCATTTTGTCAGAAACTTTCATTTATAAGAAGATGAGTTTCCTTACGCACTTTGATGTTGGCTTGTAGTGAACTTGGCATATCCCCCCGCCCCCCTATTTATAGCCAGGATCAAACTGCTAAGTTAACTTAGTGAAGTATCTCTTTTCCTCTATTATGGACTTCAATGAAAAAGAGAATAAAGGTTTTGGGCAATTTCCATCATAAATTTTCTGGTATTGGTATTGTGTGCACTCAGTTGTGAAGAAAAACATACGCAGGCGTGATGAAGGAAAGCATAGCGTTTTCTCCCCTGTGTCACGGCATCACTCAGCGTTAACAGAACCACTTCATGAGGAAACTCGCCGGAGCTGGGGGCGTGGCTTCCCTCAGAGAGTACTTACCACTGACATCCTTATAGGGTCCTTGTGTCTCCCTTTAGTAGTTTTACCAGTTATTGGTAAAAAGTGAAATTTGAAAGATGTCTACAAGTTCAATCTCTTTTCTGCTCAGAGCAAATGTGTTTTTTTTTTTTTTTTACTGAAAAACATCGCTTCATGCGGATTCTACAGAACCTCATTGGCTTACCTAATAAGTCACTCTGAAATTTTATTTTTCCAAAAAAGTTGCAGTGACATTACAGTTTTATTTGAAACGTTTCTGAGTAGAAAACATAATAATGTGCCACGAGATGCCCGCCTTTTCATCTCCCTTTGTTGCTGGCTGTCGTCTAAAGTCTCACTTTTAGATTGCTTTTGTTCTGACACATCCACATTTGTCCTTCGTTCTCCCACTGAAACCATTTGTTTCAACATTATCTTAGGTTTAGAATTTATGTTTATACTGATACTGCTTTCAAACTGATATGCTTAATAAATTAAGCCACTGATATGCTTAATAAATTAATTTGCATTGTAACAATTAAATGAAAATCTAAAAAATAGGAACTTTTTATGATAAAAGAAGTTAGAAGATAGGACTGGAGAGACAGTACAGTGGGTAGGGCACTTGCCTTGCATACATGACCTGGGTTTGATCCCTGGTATCTTGTATGGTCCCCTGAGTCTACCAGGAGTGATTCCTGAATGCAGAGCCAGGAGTAAGCCCTGAGCCCTGAGGCCAAAACAAAAATAGTGTGCCCCCCCAAAAAAAACCCCTCAAAAGTGTTAGAGGAGATGACAGATTCCATCATAACACATCTGTTGAATTAATTTAAGCAAAGCCATTTTGTAGTGTGTATGTGTGTGTGTGCATACTTGTGCATGCATGTGTGTGCATGTGTGATATATGTGCACAACCTCAAAAACACACTGATTGCAAAAAGCTCCAAATAATTATGAAAGAATCATGATTCTCCCTACTTTGAGCAGCAGTAAGCAGTGTACATAAACAGGCCTTCCCCTGCTGTGTCTACTTGCAGACGTTTTCATCCTGAGATGGGCGGTGTCTGGTCACCACAACAAAAATAGCTGCCATTGTCCTGCATTCTTTCTACTATCAGATACTATTTGTCTGTTGCTCTTACTCTGCCTTGACTCTTTCTGCCATCCAGTCTTGAATCATTCAGTATAAGCTCAAGGGAACGTTCTCGACCTGAACTCATAAACGTTGTTTCTTCAACAATTCGAGAACAGGTTGGGGATTGGGAAGATCCACTGTCAATGATACAACTATGCGAGGCTGCCATACTCTTCCTTCTCAGGTACCACTTTCCATTTATGGCAACTTCTTAATTTAGTCTCCGTTGTCTTTGCTGGAAACCCAAACTTTAGAATTTGAGCACTAATGATTCTCTAGACACAGCAGGAATGGACCAACAGGTGAACGAGGTAATCTGGTCGGTCCAACAGGTGAATGAGGTAATCTGGTTGGTCAGCTTAAACATGGTCCATTGAAAAGGTATCCAGCCAAAGTTGATAATGGGGTCGCAGAGGGTAGGAAATGGCAGACTCCCTCTCTCTCTTCTCCCTTTCCTTTCTCTCTCATTTTTTTTTTTTGCATTCTCACCTACTACGCCCAGACTAACTTCGGACTTGTGTAGGGGTCTGGTTCTAGAACAGATGCTAACTGAAGGAAAGCTGGGGCGACAGGGATTACTGGGGTAGGGTCCAAGAGGCCCAGGAATGAGATCTCAGACGAGGAAGTGTGCATTGCAGAGAGAATGGCATATCATCAGGCCAGGCTTTTGTACGCAGGAGGTGGGCAGATGGCGAGAGGCAGGACTTAGGATGTTGTCCAGAGCACCCGGAAGCACTGGGCAGGACGTGTGATGTTGTACGTGGGGGAAAGGAGAGGCTGGACGTGGAGGAGTGGGCTCCAGATCTACATACTCACACTCTGCAATGAACTCGAACTTCTTCATATTCTGGGTCTGTATGCAAATCTTTCATACAATTCTCAGAAGTCACCAGTGCTGGAAAATGCCCTTTTGTGATAGCACTCTACTTACTGAATATTTACTTATCAAACACATAGACTACTTACTGTGGCTTCATAGCAGAAATCTTTGATGGAGCTACTATTGGTACTATTGGCAGACTAAGTTTTAAAGTTGATTCTATTTTTGCAATTATTTTATAGACAAGGAAACTGAGTCAAAAATGTTAACTACTTTATTCTAATTTATAACCTTGTCAGAACAAGCATAAAGAGTATAAAGATATTAATCCTGACATGTGGGCTTCCTAGTTACATGTTTTGAACCATTAATTCATGCAAGTAGGCTTTCAACATGATTTTTAAATATATGTATATATATTAGCAAGAAATGTGACAGACTAGAGAAAAGTGTAAGTTTCATGAAAGGATATGCATCAGAAAGGTGTTTTTACCAAAAAATTGGCAGAATTCAGAGTTGGAGGGGAATATTAGAATGGAAATACTATAAAAATTGTAAAAATATGTACTTTTGAAATAAACTTAAAGCATAGATTGAGTTTGACAAGGATTTAGGGAGGCAGGGTTGGTGGCCTAGCCTCCAGGTGAAGAAGATGACATAAGCAAAGGCCCAGAGTCTGGAATTTCCAGTGAACACGGTGAAGGGTGAGTGGAAGTCAAAGCATCCACAACCGTAGCTATGACTGAGCAGGCTGCATATTTTTTTTCTTTTCAAAATTTTTATTTTATAAAGTAGTTCACAATATATGATGACATTTAATATTCAAACAATCCCACCATGATTATACCTTCTCACTGCCATACTTCAGACGTTTCCATCCGGAACCTCAACTTCTGCCCCAAAGCAGAACCGAAATAATATATTATGTGTTGTTTGCTATGAAAAACCGCTGTAAATGCTACAAAAAGAAGTTTCCTTAGACGAAAGAGTGTGAAGGTTGTTGTGTTTCACCCAGGGGCCATTAAGCCCTTCTATGAGTCCACTAAAATGTTGTTAAAGGTTGAGCCTTGTATGCTTATATATACATAGCTGTAAAAAAGAATATTTCTCTCTAAGATTGGTTTCCTCCTACTTTGAACCCCATCACATGTGGTCTCCAGTCTTGCAGTACGGGTCAGGTGGGTGGTATGAAGTGTCGCATTCACGGCCGCACGGCCCAGGGATAGGTTCACTCGTGGGTGAGGCTGGCCTGAGAGTGTGGAGAGTGGCTGTGAGCAGGGTGGCGGTTGTGCTCTGGAGGTTTTCGGCTCCCGGGGCTGGTCCCTTGGGCGGGGAGGGCTCTCACCTGTCCCCCTCCGGGACACCCCAAATGGAACACAGGCTGTCACTTTGGGTTTAAGCTTGCAGTTCTAGGTAAACTCTTCAGGCCCGGCGCTTGTTAGCTTAGTTACTAGCACTTTCCTGTTCCCCTCTTCTTAGCCGACTATTGGGAAGAAGTAAGTGATGTGTGGGTTCCAGGAAGGAAATTATTTTACTTGTTAAGGAAGAATAGAGGTGAGTTTTGCTAATTTCTTCTTAGAGGGAATTTAGGGGAGACGGAAGCCTGGTTTGAGAAAAGAGGAACTCAGGGCAAATGAATTCATTTAGCTGTAGGTTTGTTAAAAAGAATATCCTGCTCTGTGTGAAAGAATCCCTCACTTTGACTCTGATGATCTCAGTGACTGTAATGAAAATTCTAAAACTCTTGGCGTGATGGTGTTTCTGGAAAGTTGGGCAGGGCCGTGGTTTGTCTGCGTGAGTCCCCGTGAGGGGAATTCAGGCACCGCCCACAGGAATTCACCGTTCATGCAGCAGTGATGATTCAGCTAAAAGATACTGCTAACAAATATCATGGATGGCTTTATTTCCTCTATTTTTCATTAATAAAATAATTTCTTGCTTATAGGCTATAAGCCAATACATACAAGAACAGTTCCTAAACTAACACACAGGAAACCTGTTCTTAGCTGATAATGTGCTTCTGCTGATGGTTCATTCAGCCCATTTCACATCATACCTGCATCTCAGGATGCAGGCATCTTGGTCCAGGCTTTTATCGCCAACATTTCAATAATCCTTCTCCTGCTTTATAATGATCTCATTTTCTAAAACAGTAAAACTTAATGCCAGAATGATCAAATTGACATTTCTCTTTTGGTAAGAATACAGCCTAGGAATATACATACATATGTGTATGTGTATGCATGTGTGAGTACATATGTTTCTATATGCATATGAATCTTTCAAAATAAATCATTACGAAAAAAGCTAATACAATTTGTTATGCATCTCTGACTATAATAAAATATTATTAGCTGCACAAATTATTTTAATTTTACTTGCTTGATAATTTTACATGTCTATTATTTTGGCTGGAGCGATAGCACAGGGGGTAGGGCATTTTTGCCTTGCAAAATGGTTCAATTTTTCCGTCCCTCTCGGAGAGCCCAGCAAGCTACCGAGAATATCCTGCCCGCACGGCAGAGCCTGACAACCTACCCGTGGTGTATTCGATATGCCAAAAACAGTAACAACAAGTCTCACAATGGAGATGTCACTGGTGCCCACTCGAGCAAATCGATGATACTGTAGAACGACAGTGCTACAGTGACAGTGCTTATTTTGATTTTATTTTTTTGTAATTTCAAGTGATCAGTTTCATAGAACTTAGTTTTTCAGTGAATGTAAAAAATGCTTCTATGTGAATACAACACATATGTGTTGGCTACAGGAATCAGGAATTCAGAGAAGTCTGGGCTAGAGATATGAAGTTGGTTGTCCTTGGTATCTAAATAGTATTTTGAGCCAAGTTATAGGATTAGATCACTCAGAAAGAATGTTCCCTATAATCAGTAGACAACTCCACCACAAAATGACTAAATAACTCCAAGTGAATGCATCTTTCAATATTGAACATACCTGGCTTTAAAATACCTACTCTTAAGAAACGATTACTACTGTCAACTTCGATATTTATAATTTTTAACATGACCAAATAAGGATCCTTAAAGAATATTGAATGGCTTGCTAAATGTGTAACATTTTGAAAGTGGCTAAAATTTACAACTAGAAGACTCCATTTGATGTTACAAGTGGCAGAAGATCAAAAATTCTCTTGCTCTCATTCCTAATCAGCACATGGCCAATACAAACCATGGTGTGTGCTCTGTCTGAATTCTCGGGCAAGTTTAATTGCGGAGTCATCATTTTCTAAATGTGTTTGCATGTCACAGAACTTCACGACGGTATCAAGACCCAAGGAAATTCCGGTACGGAGGGAGAGACTCGGCCTTTTTCCCAGAGAGGCAATCAGTGAGGTCCGTGAAAGTGGCTCCGCTATAACCAAACCCTCCGGCGAAGGTTCCATCCTTGTTATCACCTTTGCGGGGATCAGAGCATCTCCCTAAAAATCACTTGTGCAAAGTCTTACGGATGACTCTCATCAAATGTCCCTTTGTGGTAGACAGCATGTCATCTGCTGGCTGCGAAGTATAAACAGGGCTTTTGTATGGAGTTCTTTGTCATATGGGGAAGAAAAGGATCACTTGTCTCAAGAGCACTTGGACCCTGCTGAGCAATAAATGAAAAACAAGGTGAGACCCGGCTGTGCAGCCAACCACGTGTGGGAGGAGAAAGCGCAGGCCTGCGGGGGGACGGGGAGGGGCTCGCAGGGCCTGGGGGGCCAGCACAGGGCCTGCCGCGGGGCCTGCAACTCTTTCCTGCCACCGAGCCCTTCTCTTGCAGGCTCTCCCCAGGCTGCACTGCTGTAGCATCTCGTGGGCCATCGACCCTGAGCTGGTGGGGTCTGCTGGTCCCCGGGGCTGCCTGCATCTGGCGTCTCAGGACCTGGGTTCTAATACAGCTCGGAGACGTGAATGGGAAGTCTCAGTGACTTCACTGGTCTAGCGAAGAAACGGCTTGAGCTGGGTGGTCTAGTTAAGATCCCGGTCAGGATGTCAGAAAGCGAAGCCTGGGTCCTCCTGCAGGGGGGAAAGAGGCCTGAGCGTTGTGAGTGTTTCTGCTGGAGCCTCTAACCCAGGGCAGACTCGGTTTTCTGAGTGGGCAGCTGGGGCAGAGCCTTCGGACTAACGCGGGTGTTACCCCTGCAGACTCCAGGAAGGCTTCCTGGGATGCCCAGCAGCACCAGGTGGGGGCAGGATGTGGAGAAAGCCTGGGGTTTGCTCCAGCTGCCAGAGATTCTCGCTGGTTGTCGAAGAATGCAGTGGAGGCCGGCTTACAGCCCCAGCGAGGCACCAGGATGGAATAAAAGAGTCCCCGAGTGTCTCGCCCTGGGTCCACTGCCAGCAGTGGGATACCTCCGTCAAGCGGCCTCTATTACCTATCAATTTTCTAATCTAAAATGGGAGTAACACCATTCCTTCTTACCTGTGAACATGTTGTGTAGATTAGCATGATGGAGTTTGAAAGGTGCTATTTAGATATAATATGTTATTAAAGTATTATCATTCTAGTTGCTGGTGATTATCTAGAAATCTTTAAATCACCTGGTTATTTCCGGGACTCAATTTTCTTTGTCGGGTGCAATTTCTTCTTTCAAAGACATAACATTTCTTTTGTCCCGTAGCGTAGGCTCGAAGCCGTGCGTTTTGCGGTGTCGGACACCAGCTTGCCCTTTTCCCGAACGCAGCGGGAAGCTTTTCAGACCCTTGCAGGTGACTTTGGGAAGCGGGGGGCGGGGGGCCCCTTGAGGACAAGTTTTCAATGCGTCTGTAAATTTTTATCTGGGGGGAGGCAAAGTGAGAAAAAAAAAAAACTGGTCAAGGCTAATTAAAGTATCACATTGTCATTTAGCTCCAGAGAGAATGAAATATGGAATCCAGAGATTACCGGCCCAGCAACCCTACAGGCCTGGCATCTGTCTGCCTCGAATTTTACCATTAGTCTTATTTATTTCACCACACTTTAAGCCCTGTGCCATTCCCAAGAAGGCCTCTTGGCTGTTTTCTTTACGGCTATTTCTCATCCAATAAACCTCAAGCACATTTCCCCTCTTCCACTCTAGGCAGAAACTCTTCTCCTTAGTCTCGGGAAAGAGAATGTGCTTTTTTTCTAAACCTCTTCTGCCTTTTGACCTCTCCATAATCAATACTGGGTTGTTTTACTTTAACTTATTGGGTGGTTGAAAGAAACATGATTGAATGTCTGTTTACTTCCTGAGCCAAGATTTTCCTAGCTTAATGGAACGTTGACTAGACTGCCCGGGACAGCCCTGACTGCGAGTTTCAGGAGATATTTTTAATATCAGATTTGAGAAGAGTCTTAAGATTGTTGCTCTTCCTCTCAGTTACATTTTTATACTAGACAAAGAGTCAAAGGCCCATCTACACTTTTATGACTTGTGTGGTTTCCTTTGATATATTTCCAGTCGCTATTTCTACAAACACTGTTGTAGAAAAATACACCTTCTCCCCACTCCCGGAATCTTTAATAAATCTTGAAACCCCACTCACTTCCTTTTCACTGGGGGTGATTTGTTGGCTGTCCAGCAGATGTGTATTGAGGTACAACTCACTCCAATAACTTTGGGTGGTTGTCATTTTTGTTTTCCTTTAGATCTGGCACAGTGTATCGTTGTTCTTCAGAGTGAGGATTGCAGGCCGAGTGGGTTTTGCCTTGGAAGTGACACTCTCGGGGAGGCTCAGGGCTGGCACCGTGTAACTCCTCTCTCCTGCTCACACCCACACCCACACTTCACAAACATTCCAAACACCTCTTGAGAATTTTTGTGCTAGTTGTTTCCTGCCCGATCCTTCTGATCCTTCTGACCCTTTCTGCTTACACAGTTGTTCACTGAATTGTCATTTTATATGTAAAAAACCAACCACACACACCCAAAGCCTGCAGCTTAGGGGCTGGAGAGATAGTACAGCAGGAAAGGTGGTTGGCTTATGCAGGACTGACCCAGGGTCAATTTGTGGCATCCCGTATGGTCCCTGAGCACCACCGTGAGTGATCCCTGAGTCCAGAGCCAGGCGTAAGCCCAGAGCAGGGTCGGGTGTGGCCAAAGAAACGGTAGTCACAGAAGAGCAAATTAGAGTATGGTTTTAAAAGTGTGATCTTTATGATTCTCTGATTATGCCCAGTCACTTGTTGAAAACATACAATAAACTATTGCTTTAAAAAGAAATAACCTTCAGAGACAAACGCCTTTTCATTCCTGTCCCCCTTTCCTTTTTGGAAAATGTGACTTGTTTTCGTTTGAGATGAAAACACTTGCTCTATCAACAACCTTTTGCAAATCAATCATTGAGAAAACTCGACTATTTTTTTTTAAATTCAAAATAAGTCTCCCCTGTTAATGAAAATGAGTGGGAAAAAAAAGGGCCATTTTTGAAGCAGAGACTGAGTCTGCTGAGGGCCTGTGGCCCTACAGATATGACGGGAAGCAAAGGAAGTCAGCAGGGGAGAGGGGTCACCCCACTTTCTGGGCCGTTCCTTCTCTTATCAGTGGGCCAGTCTTCCTGACGGGCGCACACCCTCGTGCTCATGCAGAAAGGTGGGCAGCAGGGCTGAGCACTCTGCCTGGCTGCTCGGCTCCCCGGGTGAACAATGAGGAACTTCCTGTCACCCCCTCATCTGTCCGTCAGTCAGGGCATCCCAGTTCTTACCATGTCAGCGCTTTCAGTTCCTGCCGCAGAAAAGAAGAAAGCTGAGTATTCCAGCTATTGTCGACGGTTTAAAATAACTTATAGAGATTAATTTGAACTGACACTGTGGAGCGCAGCCATTCACGGTGGCTATTTCCATTTATTTGACAATTTTGCACGCTTCTTGCATGAAAGGGCCTTCCTGGGAAATGACCCTGTTTCATTGTTATTCTAAATGAAATAAATGTCAAAGCCAGCGGTGGTGAGGAGACCCTCACGCACATGTGTAAATCACCGTGTGAGATACATTTTCAGCAAACAATTACTGGGGCATCATCAAGAAATGCCAACCGAGGAAAGCCAAGGCCACACGACGTCGGACGTACGCGTTCCCACTTGGGTCCGCCAGCCGCTCTTCCTCTCCACGTGGAGACACCGTGCCAATGCCTTAGCACTCACTATCTGGTTTAATTGGCATGCTCCCTTTCCAACTGTTGCTCATAAATTAGGATTCACGGAACATTTAAAAAAAAGATCTGTCAAAACCTCCATTTTTAGCAGGCAGGAGTTTGTTGAGGAAAACCCGAATGCTCAGTTTACCCTGGGAGGCGGCCGTGGAGAGCTGGTGTGGTGTCATACCAGCTGCCGGGGACTGCTGTTTATTAGGGGATAAGGCGGGGATGTGTGACTCTAAAACCAGCTTTCTGATTTTTTTGAAATATATTATCGTGAGAAAAAGAAATGAAGCCGCTTATCCCGTGAGTGAGAATATTTTGTCATCCTGATGTGTGACAACCTCTAAAATTACCGAGCCCACACTGTCTCTCTCCCAGTCCCCACTCTCTCCCGGGGAAAGCTGTGGAGCCAAACTCACAGGACTCCCTACTTCTGCCTTCACACTCTCTCGACGCCACCTGCTCCACTGGGTCTTCCTTCAGAGATGGAAAGATCCAGATGCAGTTTTATTTATTTATTAATTAAAAAAAATTTTATTAGTGAATCACCGTGGGGTACAGTTACAAACTTACAAACGTTCGTGTTTGCATTTCAGTCATACAATGATTGTTGACCCATCCTTCCACCAGTGCCCATTCTCCTCCACCAATGTTCCCAGTATCCCTCCCACCACCCCCCACACGTCCCACCTCTCCACCCCGCATCTGCGGCAGGGCATTCCCTTTTTGCTCTCTCCTTCTGGGCATTTAGTTTGTAATAGAGGTATTGAGTGGCCGTCATGTTCGGTCTATGGTCTACTTTCGGCACGCATCTTTCAACCCGAGTGGGTCCTCTGCTTGGTGTTCCCTTCTCTATCTGAGCTGCCTTTTCCCCCAGCATGTGAGGAGGGTTTCTGAGCCGTGGAGCAGACCTCCAACATAAAGTTTCAAAGCCCTGCTCAGGCACCCAGTTTCATCCCAGCTGGTGTTGGAGCAAATTGGAATGAATGACCCAGTTCTTCATTTCATGGCAACACTGGGGGGAGAGAGGGAAGGAGAAGGCAGGAAGAGAGAGAGACACAGACAGAGAGAAAACTACACACAGAGGGATGGAGATAGGGAATACGAGACTGACCTTTGCTTGTTCATAGATGCCCTCATCTCATTCAAGTTATTGTCTCCCCTTTCTCTTAGCTTTCAAGCTATTCTTTTCCTCCTCTTTGACCTGTTTCATTCATTTGTCACTTGTATCACTTGTCATCCCGTTGATCTTCAATTTGCTTGAGCAGGTGCAAGTAACGTCTCCATCTGTCCCTGTCGTGTGCTCTTGTAGCCCAGTGATATCTGCTCTCTCCAGGAACAGGAAGAGCCTCAAACTGTTCATTCAGGGTTTTGAAGAAGAAGTCTGACCATCTTGTTGGTGGGCGGCCACGGGGTCTTCACACATGAGTAAAGCCCCACAGAACAGAACCAGGTAAAGCAGAACCTGTTTCATTATTTTTTTGAAATCAGTAAATGATCCCCAATGCACCAATTCCAATCATTATCACATCTTCGCAGAAAGGACATTTGTGATACGAGACAATCCTGACCTAATAGTTTATAAACATAGGAAAAGATCATCAAAACTTGAAGTGACTCAGGATCTCAAAAGCAGATTTGTGGAGGGGAAACTGTGTCATTTGAGCGAGTAGAGCTGGAAGACGTCTGGTTTAGGATACATATGTTTGGGGAACTGGGCAATCATACAGCTAGCAGGGTGCTTGCCTTGCATGCAGCCTACCCAGGATTGACCCAGAACCACATATGGTCCCCGGAAGCCCCCGAGGAATGATCCTGAGTCAGGAATAAGCCCAAGCACCAGCAGGGGCCTAAAAGTCAAAATAAAACAACAACAAATTGAAAGGGACTCGAGGAAGTGCAGCAGCAGTTAAAGAGAATCAGAACGTCAGGCCTGGGCGTCAGAAAGCGTTTTCCTTCAGAGGAGAGGAACGGGAGGTGGGTGTCTGCCCATTCCTCCCTGCCTGCAGCCCCAGGCCCCCGTCCGTCACCCCAGGGAGTCCCTACTGCCCACGGTTTGGCCAGAATCCTTGACAAACGTTCTTAGAACTTGGGGTCCTAGAGCTGGAAAGATGAGTAAGGGCCACTCTCTTGCTCCTGGGACCCCGCCCAAGCCCACCCCACTAGGAGTGCAGGAAGAGGATATTTTTGTTACTGTTGAGGCTGCTCTGGGGACACGAGCAGCCCAGGGTGAGGTCAGAGGCATGTGTAGGTGAAGCAACCCCACAGACTCCGCTTTCCTGTGTTTTGTTTTTAGGCAAGACCCCGAGAGACTCCTCTTCCTTCTCCCTCCTACTGCCTCCTCCCTTGCTCCTTTTCTCTCCTCCAACCTCCCTCTCTTCTCTTTCTCCTTCCTTTTCTCCTTCTCCTCTCTCCCTCTCCTCCCCCCTCCCCTCCCCTTTCCTCCCTCCCTTCCCCCTCCCCTTTCCTCCCTTCCATTAATTTATTTCACAAATGAGTTGGCACAGAGGTCAGTTCCTCAGACTCATCACCAAATCTCACTGCGTTCTGGTCCCTCCAATACCTATTTTCACAATCAGCGTCAGTGTCAGTAGAAAGTAAGTCTTGAGAAGCCATCAATTGGTTATTTATTTTAAATGAGGGAATTTCGGAGAAAATTTTGTTCTCTTAGCTGACTGGAGAGGTCTCATTTTACCTTGTCTAATGTATATGCTGTCTTAAGTCTGAAAAATGTATCTCATATGTCTGTGGTACTTGTTTTGCAATTTGAAAACATTTTATGGCTCAATCTCTCCTCAAAGGACACAGTAAATTATTTTTAGCTGTCAGTAGCAATCTATAGTGTAGTACCTTTACATTTTGTCCTCTCAGCTCTTTCCTGACCTTCCTTTCCACAGCGGAGAAACTACTGGACGGGGGAGAGTTGCTGGTTAGGCAGTGGCATTTTCCCTGCCGATGGGTGTGGTCCATTGGGTGCTGCCCCATCACTTCGGCTGGAAAGGGAATAGTCCTGGAAGAACTCGGGGGCCCACTGCAGCGTGGTTAGATTGGAAGACGGGCTCTAAACTTGGCTTAATCCTGCTCTCTTTGTGTGGGAAGTTGAGACAACTGCTTCTTGGGGCAGGCGGACAGACAAGGACAGTGGCGGTCTATTCCGTCTTCACTGGACTCAGTTGGGTCCAGCCTACGGACCTGAGCACCTGTGTCGAGAGCCTCAGGTTTCTTGTAGTCCGTAATCTCTCATTTACTGACACACAGCACTTGGTTCCAGAACAGGTCCCCTTGCACCCTGACATACGCTGCGAATCTGTTTCGTCTCCAGTGACTTCGCCACGAAATGGTGTCACTAGCTTGGGAATGACTTTGCCATTTTTTTTTTAAAGCAGCAAGAATTTATGCATCATATATATCTCTCATATATAGAGAGATATACATGATTCTATGCACATACATGTATTTATCTATTATTTTTATTATTTATTTATTTATTTATATATTTTTGCTTTTTTGGGTCACACCCGGCAATGCACAGAGGTTACTCCTGGCTCTGCACTCAGGAATCACCCCTGACGGTGCTCAGGGGACCATATGGGATGCTGGGAATCAAACCCGGGTTGGCCGAGTGCAAGGCAAACGCCCTACCCGCTGTGCTATTGCTCCAGCCCCTGTATTTATATATTATAAAGATAGAATCTACCTTTTGTTTCATATAAAGAATAAAAACTTGAGAGAAATATGTTTTAATTTTCAGAAAAAATAATATGTTTATTCAATTTATAATATATAAAATAATATATGTATTTCTCTAAAGTGGGAGAAGTGAGTTCCTTCAATTCAATATATATATTCTTGGGTATCGGCCTACTTGGATTCTATTCCTCCATCCCTCTCAGAGAGCCCGGCAAACTCCCCATGGCGTGTTTGAAATGCCAAGAACAGTAACAACAAGTCTCACAACGGAGACATTACTGGTGCCTGCTCGAGCAAATCAGTGAACAAAGGGACGACAGTGCTACAGTGCTATTCTTGGGTACAGTGAAATGTGAGGTCAGTTTATTCCCTGAGCAAAATGATACATCTTGTTAAGACAGTAATTTGGATTGCTTCTGTTTCATCCTAAGCAAGCACAGACCAACTTTGGTCTCTTGCTCGTGACATTTTTATTCCAGGCCTGTTTTTGGCCCAAGGATTCTGGTACAAATAGATGCACCCTGAGCAGGTAGGAGAAAAAAAAACAACACAAACACCTGAGGACTAACCGATCTCCAAGGCAACAGGCTACAGATTCTAAGTTGCTTTCCTTTGTCTTCTGGCTTCTTTCTCACCACAATTGCACCTGGAAAGCATCATCCACAGGACAGAAACAGAAGCTTCTCAAAATGAGTGGGTTTGGAGGAGGATTTACAGGGCTTTTCAGTAGCAAAGGGTAACTGCTCTGAGAGCAAAAACTGTTCAGTATTTCTTGAATTAAAAACCACAGAGAAGGGAAGGAAATTCTGTTTAAATGGTGGACTTTCCCCTTTCCATCAAGAAAAACTTGGCATGCGATTTTTAAAAACACCAGCCTTCACTTCTGGAGAATTTTATCTTTTCCTTTTTGGTGGGGTCAGCCTCTAACACCTTGAAGTTAGACTTCGCTGATAATATAAATTCTTTTTCCTTCTAGTTCATGGTTCATAGTCTTCCTAACATGGCAGTGGGTTGGGGGAGGTCATAGGTTAAAGGAGGAACATCTGAATTCTGAGAGTTAGTCCCCACCAAGTACTCCAACCAACAGTGTGTAGTTTCAGTCCATCCATGTGGGGTTCATAGAGAACGGCCTGCAACGTTCATTCTCTTCTCGTTATTGTAGCAATGATGGATTCTGGCTCAGGCTGTTTAACTTTATACTGTGATAGATGGACAGAGAATAGAACTAGGTTGATGCTAAATAGAGAACAGATCATTGATAGATACAAATACATATTATAAATAATATGCATCTGTGCACAGGTACATGTATGACATAATGCGTTCTGTATGCATTATAATAAGTGCTACGTATATTGCATGTTATAATAAATGTTATATACCTATTATTTCATATACTATGGCATTTGTAATGCATTTTACATGCAATTACGTTATAAAAACACTAGCTACAATATGCATAGGCTTTCATTGGGTCTTACTGGAACTAATAGCACAATTTATTGATATTTACTTCCTTGTACAGCAGGAAAAAAATCCAACTTTCAGGCTTCCCAGGAAAGGCCCGGCACAGTGTTGATTGTTAATGAACCTTTGCACACACCTGGTTTTATGGTTGAGAAAAAAAAATCACTTCTCTCAAGGGTCCCATTTCTGTAAACCTCCCTTAAACGGCTAAGAAGATAGTATATAGGCAAAACTCAGGTTACTCCAAATATTTGGTCTTGAATTTGCTTTTGAAATCCAGTGGATATTAGAAGTAAGGATTTGAAATCCCCTGGGTGCCGTAGGTTACTATTAAATTTGCAAATGTTTTAAAAGGATTTCATTTAGATAGAAATCCTTAATTTTCAATTTATATCACAGACAGACTTAACCTTGAAAGGCTAAATAAATTACGTGACAATTTCCTTAACCATGTGATAAAAAAGACCTTACAAAAAGTCGCCATTTAATAATGATAACATCTTTTGTTTGGAGGAGGGATTTAAGAAAGTTCGACTTCGGATTTACTACAGGGCTTTATTCTTTCAATTTGATTAAAAAGTGATTCTTTCAGGAGCTTAGCAAGCGTAGCCAGAGAAGTACCAGAAGGAGCAGAGCTCTTGGCCCTGCGTGTCCCAGAAACGAATTGTTTTCTTTAAAAGGTAGTTTTGTGGTCTTTAGTTCAAATTAATGCCCCATAGGTAGGGACCTCCCTTTGGTTTATTTTTGGTTAAATGTAATTCTTGAGTTTGAAACACAAAAAGTTTCCTGAGAAAAGCTTGTAAAATCTTTTGGGCAGTCTTAACAGAGCTGTTCAAGCGATCAGAAACATATGGGTTCGCATTTCTCTGAAAACACATGGTTCAATGTGTTTGGGAGGACAATTTGGGGTTTTACTGCACCCCAAACTTCAGCTTATGTGGCTTCAGAAAAGAATTTCAGATGTGTGAGAGTGTTCTGTGCGGAGCTGGGCTCACTCATCCTTGCAGAAACAGTCGTCAGAAAGATCTGGTTAATATTTCTGTGTCTGGGAGAAGAAGTATGGTGTGAATTTATTTTTCATGCCACAAGTGGTCTTGACGACTGCCACAAAAATTTTAGTTTAACCAGAACTGTGCCCTATCTTTCCGATGGGAAATATTTCCTACGACCTCGAGACATTTGATTTTCAAGGGACCTCACCGTCGACAACATGAAAGATGCGATTTGCTCAGGAAAACTTGGGTTTCCTATTCCGGCCTGCAGAGAATGACCTGGAATTGCCCACATGGCCGGCCTGCGCTCAAAAGCAGGCGAGGAGAAGGCAGGGAGTTCAGAAAAAGGGCTTTGTCATGTTTTTACCAAACCAGCAAAAAAGTTGAGCAGAGACCATGGGACTCTGGACAAGGAGGGCGTGCGATGTTAGCAGCGCGTTATTTACCCCCTCCCTTAGATTCGTAGGAAGTTGGTCATGAAGTTTTCTGTTCTGGTAGTGCATGAGGAGTGAGACTCTGCAGAGCAGAGAGACCAGCGCCTGCGACTTTTTATAGAGGGTGATTTTTTTCATATAATTAAAAAGAATTTGCTATCACTCTTTTTAAATTTAATTTTATTTTTAGATTATTATTTTATTTTTTATTTTAATGAATCATCATGAGATATAGTTACAGACTTACAAATTTTTGTGATTATTTACAGAGCTTTTGGGCTGGAGCGATAGCACAGCGGGTAGGCTGTTTGCCTTGCACACAGCCAACCTGGGTTTGATTCCTCCGCCCCTCTCGGAGAGCCTGGCATGCTACCAAGAGTATCCCACCCGCACGGCAGAGCCTGGCAAGCTCCCCGTGGCTTATTTGATATGCCAAAACAGTAGCAACAAGTCTCACAGTGGAGACGTTACTGGAGCCTGCTCGTGCAAATTGATGAGCAACGGGACAATAGTGACAGTGACCGTGATTTACAGAGCTTTTAAGTTGAGGAGTCAGAAATCAGACCAACAATGACCTATGATCGACCGTGTTCCTTCTGACATGGAAAACACTTGCTGTGCTATTGTTTGGTATTTCCGTATTATTTTCTCCTAGGTGACAGAGTCTGCTTGAGGTTCTCCGAGCACCAGATGCTGCCTTGCTATCAGCAAAAGGTTGGGTTCAATTTTTAGCCGACACAATTAAAGTTCCTTTCAGAGTCCAATTCCAGGGCTGATGTCGTGTCAGATTGAAATCCTGATATTTTATACCTGAGTAATCCCATGGTATGTGCGCTGAGAGCCTCCGAGTCAAGACTTGGGATATTCCCTTCAAAGGAACCCAAAAAATATGCTCTAGGAGAAAATGAAATGTGAGCCTCCAAGCCAGCTTGCCGACTGCGGCTCACAGAATTCTGAGAGTGTGTTTCACTGGAATACTTGCTTCTTTCGATGCTCGCCTGGCTAATCTGGCAGAAGGACTTAGGTGATCCAAGGAGGAGCACTGTCGGCATGGGCAAAATGCAGGAGTGTGGAAACTTGAGTCTTTTGGGGAAGAAAAATTTTCGGTTACAGTTATGCATTCCAACCATCTTTGTCGATGGAAGAGAATTTGATTTCTCCTTTGTGCTTGTTTTGGGGCAAACTCAGCAATACTCAGGGGTTACTCCTGGCTCTGCACTCAGGAATTACTCCTGGCAATGTTTGGGAGACCATATAGGGTGCTGGGGATCAAACCCTGGTCAGCTGTGTACAAGGCAAACACCCTCCCTGCTGTACTATCGCTCTGGTCCCAATAATTCTATTCCTTTCCCACTTTGAGGATGACGATGACAAATAACGGAAGATGCCAAAGAACTTTTATTATCTTATTAGTTTTCACACTGCTATCCCAAGTTTTACAGGAAAATGGAAGAATGGGGGTTCACAGAGGTCAGGAACCTTCTTAGCCCTGCCTGCCCCCCACATTTCACACCGCTGCCCTTCTGTTCTAGACAGGGAGGTTCTCAGTGCCAAGAACTACTGAGTGGAACAGAATTCAACAAACCAACCAGACATTTTCTGTGTGGCTTAAGCCCAAGCTCTTCTGACCAATTTCTAATGGAGTGACTCATTAGGAAGGATGAAAATGTTTCTTTTCCTGTTCAGGGACGGGAAGCCAGAATTTATGTTTCTAAGAATCAGGGTTCAATTATGCTAGAACATCAAATTCCTGTTGACGGCCAATGCATGCAATTATAAAGAAAATATTCGGTTGACGGCATCTCTGTTCAAGAGCCCTGCGAGTAAAGACAAGGTGACAGAGAGGAGGGAGCGAGGTTGCCTTCGGAGGGTGGGTGAGTGTGGGGAGGCTGGGAGTGCTGGTCTGCTCAGGCGGCCAGCACAGAACACAGCGCATGGTTGGGGCGGCGCTTACACCACAGAAATCCATTTCCTCACTCTTCTGGAGGCTGGGAGTCTGAGATGAAGATGCCAGCAGCAATGGTTCCTGGCAAGGTCTCCCCCTTGGCTTGTGGTCGCCACCTTCTTTCGCTCTGTCCTCAGTTGGCCTTCTCTGGGCCGCAGGCCTCCTCCTCTCTTGCGTTGGATGAAGCCGATGCTTGGGATTAACTCTCAGGTCCCTATTCTAGAAAGAATCTCGCTGGGGTATGAGGCCAGGGCACGCGCACTCTGAGGAGACACAGTTCTGTCCACAGTGGATGCCTGAGGCTCTGACGAGGAAGGTCTTGCAGCTTCGACCTAAGTATAGACAGGCCAGGGCACTGCAATCGCCATAGAGGAAACGGTCCAGATGTTCCACAGGTGACAGAAACCTAACCGACCTTGACCCAGGTGTGATTTGCAGTGGCCGGGAGTCAGCTGGATGAACAGAGGCCAGCCTGGGTCCTACAGAGTCCAGGCTCTGTATGAGTTGGGGTCTGGTGCCAAGAACTAGTTGAGTTCATGAGTCCAAAAGCATTCATCCATCTTGGTCAGGAATCTGCTCGCAGCACTCCAGTACGTTTGTGGTGACAAATTTCTGCATTCAGAAACTGGAGATCAGGTACAGTGTGTAGGTGTTTGCCTTGCACAGGGCTGACCTGGGTTTGGTCCCCAGCACCCCCGAGAGTCCCCAGAGATCTTCCGAAGTAATCTTCGAGTAAAGAGCTAGAAATAAGCCCTGAGGACTTCCAGATGTGGCCCCAGCCCTCCCCCACCCAGAGAGAGAGAGAAAGAGAGAGAGAGAGAGAGAAAGAGAGAGAGAGAGAAAATTTCTGCATTCACACCCCAGAACCGTATGAGATTCTATACTGCATCTCCAGCTGCAGGGGTGGGGAGAGGATGGAGGCAGCTCTCCTGAGGTGCTCTCTGTAGCAACTTTAGCCATCTCGGACAGAGAAGACAGTGGAAATCCAGCATTGCGTGTGGATCTGCCATGAGGGGCTGCCAAGGATGCAAGGTCTGATTATCTCTAAAATAAAGTTTGCCGAAGACTTTCATTGCAAGTATCTGCTTACAACCACAGAACAAAGAGAACAGATGCCATGACCTCCTGTTCTACCGTGCTACCTGTTTTTATACATAATAAGCATAGTTCATGTTCCTGTTAAGGTCAGAGGTTGTTTGTGCTTTTATGGGTGTGGAATTAAGCAGGTATGTTATAAGTTATGACTTCTTTTGTTCCCTTTTTTTTTATCACAACATTTGATGCTGAGTAGAAATATTTGCTAGAAGATTGATCTAGGCCTTTTCTAGGAATTTGGTGGAAATTTTCTCTTTGTAAGTAAGCTTCAAAGCACATGTGTTTTAAATATACTTTATAATAGCTGATGGATTGAGGACATAGAACGTTTGCATAGAGACTGCCTTATTGTCATTTCTCTTCACATGCAGATCAATTGTAAGTTAATTTGTGGGTTCAATGAGGGGGGTCATGGTATGTCCCAGTTTCATCTGAGATCTTTCTTCACATTACCCCCTGCCTCCAGCCGAGAGGGTTGGGTTCAGAACTCAGGGCCTGACACAGAATCATTGATCCAACACCTGTGTTTATTCTTTATTGTAAATCCCCAGAGCTTTCTATTTAAAAAACTGATGACTTTTTAGGGCATTCTTTTAGAAACTACACAAAAGGTTGTGGGAAAAGACTCTAGAAATGAAGAATGAATAAATGTAGCATGTATTATTTTTGTGAGGGGAGTTCTCTTTATGGATCACCACGCCATTTTCTTGCCAGATTCAACACCGTGTCCCTTTTCTTTGTAAAACCCAGTGACCATCATGATTCGGATGCCAAAAACCTACTCAATCGTGGGAGTCTTAGTGGAGACTTCCACACTTGACTCGTCCGAGTCACTAGCCTCCCTCATAACTAGTTTAACTAGTTCTGGTTGCCAAGAATCAGACCTTTGTCTGACCCCTCCAAAAAAAATAACCAAACCCGACAATCTTGGTAAAGCTAATTGTCCTTGGTTTGCGATTAAACAGTATAATTAAGCAAGGCATGGAATGATAAGGAACGAGTGCAGAGAGAGGGGTAGGTGACAATGCGACAGGGGAGGAGAGATGGCATCCTCAGGAAGAGACTCTCCTACTTCCCTCCCTCCTCACCTCGATCACCTGGTTTTGCGATTAAACAATACAATTAAGTAGGACATGAAAGGATGAAAAACAGCACAGAAAGGAAGAGCATTGTTGCTATGGAAACTAAGTTGAATGCTTCGCAATGATTCAGTAAAAGCTCACGTCTAGAAGTAATTGCTGCTGATTAATTCTGGGCAAGTCAACGGAAGAGGAAAAGTCATCAGAATTTAGTAAGACTCTGCACTCAGGCGCTTTCACAACTATCCCTGTGATCTCACTTCACTTTAGAGAAACAGCAATCTGAAGATCAGGAGGGATGTGTTAAAGGGAGTTCTAAGTGAGGAAGATGACGCTGAACTCTGGGCAGAAGGCCTGTGTTCAGAGAACGAGTGTCGGCTTTGCACTCACTCACTGATCGGTGAACATGCATTGAGTGTTTTTAGCTAAAGTGTCTAGAATAGGCACATCTGACTCTCATTTCACTTTTTCTTAATATACTTTTTAGTTAATTCAGAAGGTGTGTTGCCAAGAACATCAGTTAGAAATGCTTTTCCTGTATAAACCATATATAAGTTGTTTTAAGAGAGAGTGTTGGGTTAGAAGACAATGAGACAATTATTGCAAAATGATCCTGTTAGCTTGGAATCATTGGCTAAAATTCAATAAGTTTCTCTAGAAGACAATTGCATAACTGCTATGAAGAAGCTGGCCTCTGACCACTGCTAATTAATATTTGCCAGGGAAATTGGACCATTAGTAAAGGCTGAGATAGGAGCAGTTTCAGATGTGCGTGGTAAGCTTTGGGGAACAAGGCCCTCTTGTCAAAAGGGTAGATGTCATTCGTCATAAAGGAGAGAATATGCAAATTATTCTGTAGGATATGCTAAATAATTGAAGATATTCTAATTTGCTTATAATACGGTCAATTTTAGTTCTTCTTTATGGTATCTGTATTACCATAATGGGTATTTGGAAACGCACGTGGGCTTCCTAAGAGTTAGTCAAGTGAGACCATGCTGTAAGTTCTTCATTTATTTTATGCCATGAATTGGTTTTGATGAGCCATTTTCAACATAATGTTCTTAGGCATAAAATAAAACAGTACTTCAAAGGAAGTGTATACTTAAAAGAATACAATAGCACACCTATTTTTTTTTCTTTACTGCCAGAGTGTGTTTCACTATAAATACACGAACTGACTAAACCGAGCCATAGTGTAGGGTCTACCTGTGTGCTCACTGATGTGTAGAGACTACATTGGGAAGTTGGGGCAGTTTCAAGTGACGAGATGTTTCAAGCCTTGCTGGGTCATGCTTGCTGCTTTACTCACCATTGAAGGAAACGAAGAGGAAGGCTCAGGCCCCCTCCCCAATCCCATCACAGTTCATGGAGTTTTCTGAATTTCATCCCCAAATAGCAGACACTGAAGATTCTACTACTGAATGAAACAACATAAAACGTTTTGAGTGGTGATTAGAAGCATCAGAAGTCAATAATACAAAGGTTAACCAAGTAATCTGTTTTTTCCCTGAGGCTTTCAGAATATTTGGGGGGGAAATTTCTGTGAAAATTCCTTTTTATCTAAACTATGTCACTAAGATGTCAAAAATTATAATAAACTCAACATTATTTAAAGGAGAAAAATAATGTGAAATCATTTAAATCATGTGTTTTGCAATAGCCAAAAAAATAAAAAAGAACAAAAATCCTGTCTTACCATCAATAGGAAATTACTATACGATTACAGTAGCTCCTACGTATAGAATACTTAAAGTGCTGGATAGGTTCAATTTTTTCTCAGCTTCAAACGCATGATCTTAATGATGTTTACATAATTCATTGAGATCTGCAGTTGAGATGTTTGTACTTCTTTGAGTGTAGGTTCTGGTTCAACTGAAAAAGAAAAGTTAAACACCACCAAAAACTTCAGGTAGTAAAAGAAGTCAAAGGAGCAAAAGCGAAGGTGGTAGGATGCCCGGGACTGGTACCACCTAGGAAATAAAAATCTGGAGACATTTATTTCCAAGAGGAAAAGACTTGGGAGTTGATGGACATAGCTAACAGGTTGTCACGGGAGGTAGGTTGGGAAAACCAACACCAAAAGCCAGGGAGCACCTTGCAGTGCAAAGCTGTGCCTGAAAGGTGACAGTTGATGCTAAACTGTGTTTTTCTAACCAGTGTCTAAGCCAAAGCCAGGACCTAGAGACCCTGGGCTGGGGAGGGTCCCTTCAGGCGGGGCCGCCCTAAGGACACGCGGGTGACGGGTGGGCGCGGGAATCCGGGCTGGAGGAACCATCCGCAGGACTGCAAGTCACGGAGCCCCCCACCCCCCTTGGTCGTGACGATGTGGCCAGGCGGGGGTGCCCAGAAGCCCCGCCCCGCCGCCCCCCGCGGCCGCGGTCTGCAGACTCCGCAGAAAGCCTCGCGGAGCCGCGCCCGGCGCCCGGCGGGAGGGGCGGGGCTGCGCCTTACCTAGCAACAGCTCGGCCAATGGGAGCGCGTCCCCGCCAGCCAATGAGAAGCCGGCACCCTGGGCCCGGCGCCCCACAGGGGTCCTGGGACCGGGCCCTGTCCCGAGACCCCGCCCCCCACCCCACCCCGCCCCCACCCCAGCTGCTCCCCGCGCTGCGCTCACCTGTCTCTGCTGAGACCACTCACCTGGGTTCAGCCTCCCCTGGGGGGCGGGCCCAGCCTCTGCCTAGCGCTCGGACCCTCTCCCCTCGGACCCTCTCCCTCTCCCTCCCCCGTCCCCGACCCTCCTCTCCCTCTCCTACTCTCCCCCCCCTTCTCTCCCTCCCGCCCTCCCTCCCCCACCCCTTCTCTCTCTCTCCCTCTCTTTCTCTCCCCTTCCCTCTCCCTCTCCTCTGTCTCTCTCCTTCACTCCATCTCTCCCTCTCCCCCTCGCCCTCTCTCTTCCTTTACCTTTCTCCCTGTCTCCCTCTCTCTCCCCTTCTCTCTCTCCCTCTCTCTTTCTCTCTCCCTCTCTCTCCTTTCCCTTTCCCTTCCCCCCTCTCTCCTTCCCTCTCTTCCTCTCTATCCCCCTGTCTCCCCCTTGCCTTGCTCCCTCTCTTTCTCCCTCCCTGTACCTCTCTCCCTTTCTCCCTCTTTCTCTCCCTTTCCCCTTTTTTCTCCATTTTCTCTCTCCTTCTCTGTTTCTCTTCTCTCTCCATTTCTCCCTTTCTCTTCCTCTCTCCCTCTTTCTCTCTCCCTCTTTCTCTCTCCCTCTTTCTCCTTCCTTCTCTTTCCTCTTCCCTCTCTCCCTCACTCTCCCCTTCTCTCTTCTCCCTCCCCTTCTCTCTCCTACCCCCATTCTCTCCTCTCCCTTTACCTCTCTCTCTCCCTTTCTCTCCTCTCTGTCCCTTTCCCTCCCTTTCTCCTTCTCTCTGTTCCTCTCTTTCTCTCTCCCTTTCTCTCCCTCTCCTTTTCTCTCCCTCTCTCTCCCTCTATCTTCTCTCTCTCCCTTTCCCCCTTTCTCAATCTTTTGCTCTCTTTTTAGTGTGGAATGAAAGAATATTAATATTACTGGTGACTTTATTCCTAAAAAAGGAGAAATGCGCAACCACTATTTCTACCTCAGATTTATTTATGGAAAGGCACAATGTTCCTTTCTGAAGTAAACCATCCCTAAGCATCTTAAGTCTTATAGAGAGAGATCTTGAAACCAAGACATGTTAAAGAAAAACTATGAAATAAGCCCCTAAAATATGAGGAAATTCAATCATCCAGTTTAGATTCATCACCTCAGACTCAGGAATTGAGCCAAACATTGTACATGTAATTTGAATAGTTACTAAAACATCCAGTGTTATAAGCAATGCACCAACAAAGGGAATTGCAATTGAAGACAGAAAAGTTTGAGCTGCAATTGAAGATTGCAAAATTTACTTAAAAGTCAATGGTGAACTTCCAAACTCTTCCATGTTAAATTTATGAGCATTTAGTTATTGATATCAGCTAGAGTTTGAGACCCAGGATTTATTTGTGTGGTCAAATACCCCAGCAGTAAAACTGCTAAGACTTAAAGACTGACTTCATTAATTGCTTTCATTACAGGTATCGGAATAATTGTGAATTGTTTGAGATAAGCATTGGTAAAAAATAGCGTGATTTTTGGAAGATGTACTAATGTTGATCTTATTTGCTTGTTCATTCCCTCCCTAAGTAATGACAGCGTAATTTCAATAGCTCTACTTAGACCCCATCAATGACAGGTCAAAAAATAAGGCCACGATGCTGAGATTCGAAGTGTGTCATATGTAAAATCATCAGAGATTTTGGCAAGATGTAAAAACAAGACTTGTGATGTGACCTGATGTGGCTGAGTAACTCACAAAGTGACAAGTCAGTTCTGACTGAAAGAGATATCCGATCAGATTGTCGAGCTCCATGTTTAATGGAGTGTTGGGAGGACTTTGACATAAACCATTACCCACTATTTACTTATTCAGGGCAGAAACCTACTGGAAAATTGAGTGAAATTATCCATACTTTAACAGCTTTGAGCGATTACATTATGATCAAAATTTCTAAAACACACCCCTCTCAAGACATAGGTATTAAATACTATTGAATTCTGCTATAGTACTTTAATTGCCATGTTTTACAAGATGGTTTCTAACCCCAGAATATGAAGCAACAGTGTGCAACTGCTGAGAATTTAATACCTACACTTGGATCTGTGATTTGTCAGTAGCTTGCTGTTGGGAAGGGTACTGTTAACCTACAAGTGGGTTTATTTTCACACTATTCTCTTCTCAACAGTTCTGTTTTATTTCCAACTTACCAACACTTGTTCTTAATTTGGGTTCCTCAGACAGAGTTACATAGTAAACCAAACATGAACTTTCTTGTGTTTTAGGATAATTGAAAAAAAAAAAGAAAAGTCCAACAAAAAAACCTTTCAAGCAAGATACACACAATTCAAACTCAGAGAACACATTAGCTACTTAAAAAATCAGTTGTTAACGTTATATGGAATATATAATAAATAAAGCATACCCATGGCTATCAGTTTTGCTGAAAATAAATCAGAGCTGCATGTAAAATAGCCTTTTGAGTTTCTGTAAGGTCATAAAAAACAACTAAAATGAAAGAAATATAAGTCAGTATTTTAATGTGAAATTCTTAGAGTAATCTTTTTAGTTAAGTAAATGTTTTCCAAAGATTATTTTGGTCAAAACAACTAAACTGGTTTACTAACAAATGTATATTGCGTTATTATTTAAATGATTGTTGTAGTATATAAATAGATTTTGCAAAGTATTCCTGTTTAAGTCTTAAAAATGAGATGCCTATTTTTATTTGCTTTAAAGTACTTTTAAAGAAGAATTTTGCAAATGAAAGAATTAAATAACCAAGAACTTCCCATGGCCTAAAATTTAATATTGAACATCACAATATTTTTCCCAGCACAAGCCTTCTCTCCAAGTTTCCTTTTCAGTTGAAAGTCTGGCACACACTGTAAGATACAATTAATTTTTTCATCGTGCAGTCTAGTGCCTTCAAGATGGGCCTAAGGTTAATAATATCAGTCAAATACCCAACTTGAGAAAAATTCCACAGGAAAGCTCTTCAAATATCAGCAATGACATTTGAAGTAATTGCAATGCTCAAGCACCAATTTAAATGAAAGGCTACCCCCCTCTGCTATGTTCTCTTTCCACGAGTTGAATATTATTATGTTAAAAGCATCAAAGTATTGTAAGGTAAATTAATAATGTGGTATTTTGTTGATTGCCCATATTTTCATTGGAGAATTCTATTTTTGCCTAGAAATCTTATGAAAAAAATTCTAAACACATAGTGTGGAAAGTTCAGGAAGCCATTCCTTTACCAAAAATGTTGTTTGAAGAGCAGTAAATTCCGAAACACTTTTCAGTCTTGTTTGAGCAGAACCTTTCGGTTCTAAAATTATGGTCACAATACAGTTCTTCAGACAATGGCACCTAATTAGTCTTCAAATGTTTGTTAAAACTTTATTGTGATTTTATTATTGATCCATGAGGCTAAGGACTAGATGACTAGTCCTTATTCAAAATAGTGGACGGAATAAAAAAAAAGAAATGGAGGGCAGCTAACTGAAATCTGATTTACATCCATTTCTTGAAGTTTTTCAATGAAACAATTAGATAGTTTTTAATAGCTATGACATTTTAGAAAGACTTGACAAACGAACCCATTTTCATCTTCTTATTATGTTTAGAGAATCCAGTCAGAAATTGTGTAGAACTCTGTGCTCTGACGTAGGTGTGGAAAGGAAGACTAAACAACCAGAGACACAGAACCTGGACAGCTAAATGCGGAGGAGGAAGAAGAGGAAGCGCTGCTTACAGACAGGGCTGCAGGGACGTGCTGGACAGACCCGGCTCTTCCCGGCCTCCCAAGTTACTCCCGCAGTAACCAGAGGTTGGGAACACATCCCCCAGACTCAAGTTTTCTGGCCAGTCCCACCCTGGATTGGATGTCCCACGTGGTGGGTGTTTGATGTTGAAATGAAAATGTTGTAAGGTTCATGCTGAAATGATAATAGAGGAACTATTATTGTGCTTTAATTATTTGTGGGTTTTGAGCCACACCCGGAAGGCCTTTGGGCGTTCTCCTGGGTCTGTGCTTAGGGATCGCTCCTAGTGGTGCTAAAAGGAACTTCTCTGGCGTTGGGCAGAGGCAGTCACCTCTGCTTTATCTCTCTAGCCCCTGTTCTTGTCTTTTAAAGCAAGATTTCCCATTATGAAAGTAGAAAATACAGTCAATTAAAAATAAAGAAGGAAAAAATCCAGTCCATCATAAGCAGATCATTAGGTTTTTCTCTTATTGCAACCTATTAAGTATTTTCACTGTATCACTGTCATCCCGTTGCTCATTGATTTGCTCGAGCGGGCACCAGTAACGTCTCCATTGTGAGAGTTGTTTTTACTGTTTTTGGCATATTGAATACGCCATGGGTAGCTTGCCAGGCTCTGCCGTGCAGGTGAGATACTCTCGGTAGCTTGCTAGGCTCTCGTAGAGGGGTGGAGGAATCAAACCCGGGTCTGCCACGTGCAAGGCAAACACCCTACCCACTATGCTATCGCTCCAGCTCTGCCCTATGATTTATGTACCATAAATTTAAAAAAGAAAGAAAGGAAGGAAGAAAGAAAGAGAGAGAGAGAAAGAAAGAAAAAGAAAGAAAGAAAGAAAAAGGAAGGAAGGAAGGAAGAAAATAGGAAGGAAGGAAGGAAGAAAGAAAGAAAGAAAGAAAGAGAAAGGAAGAAAGAAAGAAAAGAGCTAAAATGAGTAGAAGAGGTAGGTAGAGAAGTAGAATAAAAATGAAAAAACTTGGAAGAGCAAGTATGTCAACATCCATGTAGAATATAAAACACACAAAACACATATTATACAGAAAAAATAAACTGTAGAAACTTATAAGACATAGAAAAACATAAAAATAACGGGAGAAACTGATTACAAAGATTTTGCCGATATTTTTAACTTAACTAAACCCAGATGTCAGTAAACTAAAGTCTTCATTGCTATTAAGTATTTTATATAACCTAATTTCTTTCAGAATCTACTTTGATTTTTCAAAATGTATTAATGGTGTGTGGGGTGCTGGGGATGGAACCCAGGCCTGCTGCACGTGAATCAAGTGCTCCACCCGCTCTAGTGTTGTCCAACCCTCCAGCATGTCCTTTGACTTTAGTTGTGTGAAAAAGGGTTGCCTCTTCGCAAAGGGCTGGAGCATGTGGGAGCCCCTAGTTCCATTCTCAGCCCTGTGTGGACCCTAAAACATGCCACCACGTGGCCCAGGAGGCCCCATCACTGCTGGTGCTGAGGACTGAATCATCAGACCTCTCTCAATATTACTGGTAGCATTCCCTGGGCCCCAGGACCTTGGCATGGTTCCTACTTTGCATAAATGTCCAAAAGCCCTGTTTCCTACACTAGTACTAGGGTGGTGAAAGGACTTCAGGAGTTGGCATTCCATTTCTCCACCCATCCTGCTAAGGTGACCAGCTTGCGATGAATCTTTTAGAACCTCCTGGAGAGCTTTGGTTCTTACCTAGAGTATTCTTGTACCTCATCAGTTCAGATAACTTCCTGTTGTGGTGATGGTACCTAAGAGAACGACGGACTGGAAGATGTCTTGTGGTCACATGCCAGACCAGCCCTTCCCGGAGTCTTGCCTTCCGGGCTTTGGGGTCACCTCTCTTTCCACCCTCTCTTCAAGCTTTCAAAATGACTTACTCAACCAGTGGTAAAGTGATGCACGGCTGTGTTGAAGGGCAGGAAGAACATGAGACACGGGACAGGGTGAGGCTATTCACGAGATGGCTTGGCAAGCCTCTCTCCTTGAATGTCAGTATCTTACCTGAAGGGAGCACCTCTGGGAGAAGACACGGGTATGAGTTTCCCTGTGTCACATTCTAAATCAAGCACTGTATCACTGTATCACTGTCATCCGTTGATCGTTGATTTTCTTGAGCGGGCCCAGTGATGTCTCCATCGCTATTCATCCTAGCCCTGAGATTTTAGCAGCCTCTTTTTACTCATCCTTCCCAATGGTGCAGCATTAGAGGCTCTTCAGGGTCAGGGGAATGAGACCCAGCATTGTTACTGTTTTTAGCATATGAATACGCTACTGGGAGCTTGCCAGACTCTCTGGTGTGGGCAGTAAACTCTTGGTTGCTTGCCAGGTTCTCTGAAAGGGAGAACTAGGCTATAAGAGGTTGAGCAGCCTCATTTGCTTCCGGGAGCTTGGTTTTATAGTCTCTGGATGTTGGCCGTTGATTACATGGCGCCAGGGGCAGTTTCTGGGTGTGACCACCTAGCTACTGGAAAATGGGGGATCTGGGTGGGAGAGGCTCAGTCCCGATCCGAGCAGGCCTGGAGATCTCAGCCCCGGGTCCCGCAAACCTGGGTTCCTCTGCCGGTTCCTTCATGCATGAGGTTTGTCCAAACGTGTAGAGAGGGGCCTTGAACATGGCTGTGGGTGGGTTCCAGAGCTCTTTGGCTGCAGGGGCTCTGCTGTGCTGGGGAGGAACAATCAACCTGCCCCATCCGAGGGGCCCCGGTGAAGACAGCCAGGCACGGGGGTAAGAGTTCCTTATTTCTGGGCAGAGTCTCAGAATATCAGCAATAGGACCCCAAAATAGAAATTCTCAAAAAGGAACTAATAAAGAAAAAGTTTCCCCCCCAAATTAGGTACAACAATGAAATAGCAAACTATGGCTTAAGAAGTAACACAAGGGACTGGAGCGATAGCACAGCATGGAGGGCCTTTACCTTGCAAGCAGCTGACCTGGGTTTGATCCCCCGCATCCCATATGGTCCCCCCGCCACCGCCAGGAGTAATTCCTGAATGCAAAGCCAGGAGTAACCCCTGTGCATCACTGGGTGTGACGCAAAAGGAAAAAATAAGTTAATACAACTTGGGGGCTGGAGCGATTGCACAGCGGATAGGGCATTTGACTTGCACGCCGCCAACCTGGGTTCGATTCCTTGAAGGTCATTTTTCCTCCGTGCCTTGGCGATGGCAGTGAACATGCTTTCCCCAACAAATTTGTTCATTTATTTATTTATTTTTGCAATATGAGGAATGAGGGTCAGGGAGGGGCTGTAGGAAGAGGGGCTGCGATGAGCCACTCCAGCAAGGATCCTGGAGCCATGCTGGGGTTCCTGCCATCACGTCATCAGAAGACTCACATCCAGATCTCAGCTTGGTTTTTCTTGAGCTAGCTACAGTTTCTTTGAAACTTATAATAAATATTGCAAATCTTCATCTGAGTTTTGTTTTTCCTTGGCTCTACCTTTCATACTATAAAAAAAAACCAAAACAACTGAACTCTATTCAGTATGTTACAGGAGAGATTTACGGGATTGTATAAACTAATATAATCATGAAACATTAGTGCTAACTCTGCCCACATGGGCCACTCTTGGTGGTGCTCAGGGGACCATTTGTGGTGTCATGGATCAAACCAGGGTCAGCTACATACAAGGCTAGCACTTGAACTTCTAACACTCTCTATGGCTCCTCAAATCTTGAGTATCAAAAAAAATACTCTCTCAACTCTTCATTCAAGTTATTTTGGGGGGGCAAGTAGCCTCATCTCCAATATCAGATGTAAAACCAAAATTTCTCAGCAGAGACAAGCTGCCAAGGATACACCTGGGTATATACCCATGAATGAATGGATAAAGAAAGTGTGGTTATATAAACACAGTGAATATGATTCAGTCATCAAAAAGGAATATGAATTTGCCACTTGGGATGACATGAATAGAACTTGAGGGCATTATGTTTGGTGAAGCAAGTTAGAGAATGGTAAATAGGCATTGACCATCTAGTTTGGGATACTAAAGCAAAACAAAACAAATTCCTAGAGAGGTGGTTGTCAGAGGTGGAGGTTGGAGGGTGAGTGAAATGAATGAGGAGGGTCCAATGACATCTATTGCAAGTTAAAATGCAGAATTCCTAGTGATCCTTTGCTATGTAGTTAACCAAATAACTCACAGAAGGGTTCACTGTATAGTAGATAATGCTGTACTCCATATTTAAAAAAATATGAAAAGTTCTCACACATACAAAAGTCCCAGAAAACTATGAGTGGTGATGGATATTAGCCGGATTCGTCACTTCACAATCTGTACAGAGAGATCACTGTGCTGTGCACTTGAAACTAATAATGCTCCATGTCAGCTCTACCTCAATAAAATTTACTTGGCAGAAATGCCTTCCACATGCTTGTACTTCCTCTCTTTTCCCCATTCAAGCTCTCATGTCTTTTCACTTGTCACAAGGTGGCTGGAACATGGTCTCCTTTCAACCATCATCACCTCTACACCAACACTCAGCTGCAAGGGGAAGGACCAAGGTTTCTATCTGATTATCTTTAATTCCTCACCTCTAGTTTTCTGTTCTATTTCCAGCTGATGCCTTTGCCTTTTTCCTTAGCAAATACAGACAAATTCCAAACATCACAGCTCATGGCGCACGTTACCCGTGATTATCTTCAGTTTCTGCCATGTAATGTTCTTAGTATCCTCTCGAACACCCAACCCTTTTATCTTCTCTGTAATCACACCCTCTGCTTGCTCTCTTTCTTCCCCGAAGATGTTGGTTTTTGGATGTCCAACTGCTGGTCCCTAAGGCACTGTGCTCAGGGCAGCTAATGAGGAACTGATCCAGTAACCCCATTGTGTTGGCGAGAGTCCTGACAAAGAAGGGCCCAGGGAATAAGGGAAGGCAAGGAAGAGAGAAAGCATGTCAGTGAATTTGACAGTCCTTCATGACAAATTATAGAGAAAGAGGAAGTAGAATTGAAAAATGCTCCCAGGATCCTAGATTTGATCCTAGATTTTCCTCATCAGACTGTGCAGTCTGATGGTTAGTGTGACCGAGTTCAGGATTCTCAGTGTGTCATTAACTCTATGTGCTACCTTGGGAAGAAAACATCGCCTACCTTTCCCCAAGTCTCCTCAACTTCTAAAGAGGCCAGGATACGCTTATCTGCCATGTTTGTTGTGAGAAGAAACAAATTAAAATGAAGACACATAGAGCTATTAATTTAAGCATAAAGCAGAGAAACCAGTTTTGTCCTTATTCCTATGTTCCATGTTGTTGGTCCTTCTAGATTAGCCACATTTCTAGAAGGGTTTCTCATATCAGCGAGGTGATACCCAGAACCACCTTGCTCCAGCTCCATCTCCCTCCAGAGGAGAGACAAGTCATCCAATAGGGGTGAACGGGCCACGGAACCATCATTTGAAATAAGATCTTTGCTTCACTCTGCAGAACCGGATTTTTGCTTTTATTTTTTCTCTTGGCCAAAGTTGTAGAAATGCACAAATCTAGGATCCCGGGAACATTTATTTTTTTTTTTTAATTTTCAATTCAATTTCCTCTTTCTCTATAATTAATCATAAAGTGCTGTCAAATTCACCAACATGCTTTTTCTCTTCCTTGCCTTCCCGCATTCCCGGGCCCTTCTGTGTCAAGACGGCACGCCGGGATTACTGGATCAGTTCCTCATTAGCTCTTGATCTCCCAACTTATTCCTCTGCAGGCCACTCTCCACAGAGCTGCCAGGGGGATCGGACATAACAGGAGTGATTATGTTACTCTCCTTATTAAAGTGATTCATAGATTCCTGATAGTCTTCAGGATAAAGACCGAAGCCCTTAGCCCAGCAAATCCAATCCTTCATAATCTGTAACGTTCCACTCCCACAGTTTCATTTTTTTAAACACATTTTACTTGAAATTTGCCCTTCCACCAAATTGATGTACATATGGAATCAATATATTCTAATCTTTTGAACTAAATTTAAGATGAATATTTATTGAGCATTTCCTCTAGTTGATACAAGAAACCAAATTACTGCTTGTCTAAATGTTTTTGTAGCACAATCAGATTGTATGGGTTTCATTTTGCTTTTATTATTTAATTGAAATAATCTCACTGGGAATCTAACTTAGGTGTTAATTTTTGTTCTTGATATTTGATTTATTAATCAGGCATCTCTATATTAGAGTACTTAACACATTTATTTAATGAAATTTAGATTTCTAATTCAATTTTCTTCTCTGACACGGTTTATAATCTACTTGTCATTGCTACCCAATTTGGTTTTCTTCGTATATTTAAGGTGAAAATATTTCTATGTCTAGGTTTAGATCTTATTAACATTTTTACCTTATTGATTATAATTTCTTCATTTTTTTTATTGTGATGAACAGTGTGGAAACTTAATTCACATATCTTTTCTTACCTCAGAGCTCCTAACACATGGGTCTCTAAGATTATGAATTACCCAGGATTCCGGGCCCATTCTTTTTGTTGACAGTAACTATGCTTTGTCTGGAACCGACCATTTTTTCCAGCATATACTGAAAGTCCACGTCATGGCAGGGACAAAGAGCCCAACAGGGTAAATGAACCGCATCAAAATATCCAAACAACATACTGAGATGAAGCCTTAGAACAGTGGGCTGCCCAGGGCTCCCTTTGTACTTGCCGTGTGGTGGATACCTTCTGTCCTCACAGTGTGTCCTCTTCCTCAGAAGTCTTTGTGCTGTTCAGGATTCATTAAATTCACCGTATCACTGTAGCACTGTCGTCCCGTTGCTCATCGATTTGCTCGAGCGGGCACCAGTAACGTCTCCATTGGGAGACTTGTTGTTACTGTTTTTGGCATATCGAATACACCATGGGGAGCTTTCCAGGCTCTGCCATGCACATGAGATGCTCTCAGTAGCTTGCCGGGCTCTCCGAGAGGCACGGAGGAATCTAACCCAGTTCTGCTGCAAGGCAAATACCCGCTGTGCTATCACTCCAGCCCTTCATTAAATTATGAGTGAAAAAAAGTCAACCACACTTATAAAAAATAAAACAATCGAACTTCTGCTTCGTATCTGTGGAGAAAAATCTCACTGCTTGCTTACAGTTGGCCCACCCAGCATAAGGGAGGCTGGGGACCAAGCCCAGCACTCTGGAGGGTGGGTGCTATGATGTGCCACCTGTGTGAGAAGAAAAATTCATCATCGCTCTGCACAAGGCGACCTCGTCCAGCATAATCTGGAGGGGCTGGAGACTCAGCATCTTGGATGCTCTATTTGTTCACTTCTCCCATTAGCTCCTCAAAACCATGATAAGAAATTGTTCTCTCTCCAACTATACTAGAACACCTTGAAGAGGAGAGTTCCTCCTTGTTCAGGTAGGTGCACTCTTGTTCGCTTGGTGCTCTACAAAGTGCTGTGCTAAGTGATACCAATGGAGAGAAGAAACAAGTGTTGGTTAGTATAGGAATTCCCAACTTGGTATTCACTTGTATCACTTGTCATCCCATTGATCTTCGATTTGCTCGAGTGGCTGCCAGTAATGTCTGTATTTGTCCCTGTTGCGTGCTAGTGTTGTCCAATGGTATCTTCTCACTCCAGGAACACGAAGAGCCTCAAACCGATTGTTCAGGGTTTTGATGAAGAAGTCCGATTGTCTCATAGGTGGACGGCCACGCAGTCTTTTGATGTCCCATGGAATCCAGTCGGTAACAGCTCCTGTCCAGCGGTCATCTCTAAAAACCATTACGTGTCCGGCCCATCTGATTTTCGATGCCTTGGCAAACGAGACAGCGTTCTTGATTCTTGATCATCTCGGAGGTTGAAACTCCGGATTCCTTTTCTCACTTGAGTGAAATATGATATTCCAAGCAGAGCTCTTTCGATTCCTAACTTTGTATTAGTTTACATATATGACTCAACCAACTTCACTTGGGAGAATTTCTTTTTAATGTCAAATTCATCTGAATGCTTTTGGGTCATTTGAATGCTATTTCTTGGGAGTGTTGAGGTCACTCCTGGCTGTGCTCAGGGATAACTCCTGGCTCTGTGCTCAGGAATGACTCCTGGCGGTGCTCATAGGACCATATGTGGTGCCAGGGACCGACCCTGGGTTGGGGGCCTCACATGCACCTTACCTGCTGTACCAGCTCTCAGGCCTCTGGATGCAATTTTAAGATGAGGCCCATAAAATGACTTAGTAGGAATAAAAATTTTAAAGATGAGAACAATCCCAGACATTGGTCATTTTGCAGCAGAGAAGACACTGCAGTGAAGAGCCTTCTCTCCACTGAATTTCACAGAGTGGGAATTTCTTTGCAGTGGCTTAAAATACTTTGGGCCTTAGGGTCATGCTCTTTTTGAAAAATAGGCTTGTAAAATGTGAAACCCGAGGTAGAAATAGAGTAAGTTCTCACCAGCACTGACGCAGGCAATGGTTATCAGCCTCTTTTTCTGACAGAGGTAGCAACATGTATGGGATCTCCTTAAGTCATTGCCACACAGAGCCACACGGAAGATGACCCTGGAAAGCACAGACAGAGCAAGGCATAAACGTGCCGGCACACGAGATTTACAGTGCTGCCAAGCAATGAACTCAAAGGTCACTCCTGAATTAAGTTACCTGTGTATGACTTTCTGTTCTGGGTGTGAAAATACACAGGATGGTGAAATCCACTACACTACAGCCGACAGAAAGAGGGGTTCATTAATTCAGCGGGGTGGGGGGAGGCATGCCCGCCCGGCGGCAGAGACCTCCTGGGAACGCTACGGGTGAGCCTTGCTCCTCAGAGCCAAGTGGGGCATTAAAATAGAATATGGCTGTGGGAATAAAACCCGGGACTAGAGCTTCTGCCTAAAAATAGCCATCGCCTAAGCGGGCCATGTGGTAGCCAGGGAGAAATCACATTTGTCACAGCGCATGAAGGCTTGGGGATAATTACATGGCGACAGGACCTGGCACACGACTCTCAGCGCACGTTCGAGAGAGATCCAGCTGCCCTCGCACACAATGGGATGGCAGCTTGGCCGTCGTGCTGGGCAGCAACAGGGCAAGCGGTGTGAGCTGGCACGACTTTGCCGAGAGGCTGCAGGCTACCCGAGCTTAGGGCTCCTCAGCCAAGAAGGGGGCCACCAGGGCTTGAAGCGAGATCGCCGGTGGGGGCAGCCACACTCCATTTTATCCTGCAAATGGAACTGATGTTGTGTCTCCTGGTCCCTCTCGGAGAGCCTGGCAAGCTACCGAGAGTATCCCGCCCGCACGGCAGAGCCTGGCAAGCTCCCCGTGGTGTATTCGGTATGCCAAACACAGTAACGACAAATCTTACAATGGAGATGTTACTGGTGCTCACTCGAGCAAATCAATGAGCAATGGTACGACAGTGACAGTGACAGTGGCAGTTGTGTCTCCATGGCTTGACAGTTGAAAGGATGAATGTAGCACGCAGGTTCCTAAGTAGGGGAACCTGTCTCTGGTGAGAAGGCTGGTAGCCTGCAGTCTCTCTGGCTCCTGCCCCTATCTGTTCTCCACAGGATGACACTACTTAGGGTCAGAGCAAAGGACCCTGTGTGTTTCACTTCTCCTGGGGACCCTCGTGCGACTTAGAGCCCAGGACATAAAGAACAGGAGTCCCAGACAAGCGTGCGAGAGACTTTCCTGTCACTGGCCCATTCCAGAGCGAAGGGGGAACCTTTCTTGCCAGGAGGCGGTTGGAGAGGGTGCGTGTGGGTTGTGAATTAAATCGGAGTGTAGGGGAAGCGGTTTGGGATGAAGGGCCTCTTCTCGGGCCTCCTTCCTGTGGAGATCGAGTCCCTGCCTGCCGTGTCTATGTGTGGCACAAACAAGGAGATCTCAGGTCAGTTAGGGCCATATGCTCACCGGTGCTGTCAGCGCCGCCCTTGCAGGTATACTGGATTATACCTGCCTGCACACGGAGAAACCCGGAGGAAGGAAGCAAAGAGGAGGGGGGTGTTTCCAACCCGGAGAGAAACCTGTTATCCTGGGTGGGAGGTGCCCTCTGATGGGCTCCAACCCCGGGGGTCAGCACTACAGGTAAGTGTGTTCCATTCGACCAGCACCCTTCACGGTGCTGGGGAAAGTGGGAGCAGAAGCAGAATTAGCAAAGTCTCTGACATTTTCTGCCTGGCTGTGCCTCTAAGGTCACCATCTGCAAGACCCTCTCCTGCCCTGGGGCATCTGCTGGCTTCCCGTGGCCGTGGGTAACAGGCTCCTGCTGTGTCTTCTGGATGTTTCCACTCCTGCTCCATGGGGCTCTTGGAGTCTTCTCCAGCCGATTCACCGCCTTCTGCTCCACATTCAGGCAAGGGAGTTATTGCCCAAATGGAAACTTTCTTCTTCGTCCTATTTTCCTCTCAACTAGCGTCTTTAAGTGGCTGGCACTCCCTTCTCTGGCAATCAGTCTGTGTGTGTGAGTGTGAGTGTGAGTGTGTGTGTGTGTATGTGTGTGTGTGTGTGTGTGTGTGAGGGTTTGAAGTCTATTTTGCAATCTCAGAAATAGTCCTCCACTGTTTGCTCATCAGGAAGATGTGAGAATATTCTCCTCTGTTCCAAAGTGAAGTCTGCTCCTTATATATTATTGGCAATGCTTGGAATGAATCATGCTGGATTTTTCTCTTCTACATATATGTAAACATGCATGAAAGTACACACATGTTTTTAAACACAAAAGGAATAAAATATGTATCTATATATTTTTCTCTGTTTTATACTGTAAAATATATGAAATATCTTTTCATGTTATAGTATTTGCCTTATTCTTTTAAATTCTCATTTTACATGGAAGTCTCATTATTTATAATTGATTACTAAGCTTCACTTTTTTCATTTTAATTATAACAACCAATGTTATGATGAACAACTTTGCTCATATAGGTTGCATGTGTATGTATATGCATACACATACATATTTCCACAATTACGTATACACATATATATTCTACTCCTGAGATACTCTAAGGGTAAATATATATTAAATTGTGTATAAATGTGTATGTGTATGTAAGGATTATGTAAATTAGTTTTTTGATTAAATTTGCTGAAATTTGTTTTCCATAAGTTAATATAGCAATTATACTTTTCTCATTATTTTTACCATTATATAAAGGTATTAATTGGGCAGAATCCACTAAAACTGATTTATAAGTCATTTAATTTTTCCTAGTTAGATGAAAAAAAGTTGCTTTGTTGTTTTAATTTTCATACCATTGATGGTGTGGTTCTTTTTGTCCGTTATTTATGTATTTTCCTTTTCTTTTCCACTTCATAGCCTCAGTCAAGTTTTGCATTGATTTCTTTTTTCTTTTTATTTATTCACTTAAAGTTGTTTTTCATTTATCATGAGTATTAATTCTCATTAATACATTAAATTAAATACATTTTAGTTGCTTTGTTGTTTTAATTTTTATATCATTGATAGCTTACGTCTTTTTATGGGTTATTATTTGTATATTTTCCTGTCCTTTTCCACTCCATAGCCTTAATCAAGTTTTGTATTGATTTCTTTTTTCTTTTTATTTGTTAAATAAGTGGTTTTTCATATATCATGGGTATTCACTTTTTGTGGTATACATACAGAGAGACTCTTTCCCAGATGCCTGGCTGTCTTCCCCGGGACCCCTCGGAGGGGATGGGCTCTAGCTTCCCTCCCCACCCTGAGCAGAGCTCCTGGCAGCCGAAGACCACTGAAACCTAGCTACAGCCATGCTGGAGGCCCCTCTCCACACGTTCAGACAGGCCTCATGCATGAAGGTACCGGCAGAGGAACTCAGGTGTGTGTAATCCCATCAATGGCCAGCATCCAGAGAGAGACTTAAAAGCAAGCTCTCAGAAGAAAGTGATGCAGAGAGACTCTTGCCTGGATGTCTGGCTGTCTTCCCCGGGGCCCCTCGGCCGCACAATATCTTTAGCCTACTTCTCCCTCTGGAGAAACTGGCAATCTTCTGAGAGTTTCCTGCCCACATGGGACAGCCTTGCAAGCTTCCCATGGTGTATTCCTATGCTAAATCCAGTAACCCAGTAATGAGCTGGATCTCATTCCCCAGACCCTGAAGAGCCCCCAGTGCAACATTATTAGGAGGGCCAAGTCGAGATGGACTTCTAAGATCTCAAGGAAAGGACGAAATGAGATGTTACTGAACCCGCCTGAGAAATCGGTGATTAACGGGTTTTCGTGATTCGTGATTCGTGACATACAGATGAAAACAAATCAACTGCCGTTATCTCACTGGGATTTATGTGTTGTCTGGATTCAGCTCTGAGGTGTTCTTCGTGCTTTTTCATGTAGCGATGGGGAGACAGAGCTAAGGTCATTTTGAAAGGGGTTGATTACCAAGAGGGTCTCCAGTTGGTGCCCCGTCCTTGTTCCTCAGAGTCATGACTAGCGTGTCCACATGAGGCTTATCCCTGCGGTCTGGGGACTCCCAGCATGGCGGCGGGCTTCTAAGGGCAAGTGTCCTAAGAGCCAACCTGTGTACGGAAGGGGGCCCAGCACCACTTTTGCCACATTCCCGGTCAGAAAATCCAACCAGGTTCAAGGAAGGGACAGGTATTGGAAACGAATGGCAGTTCTCTTTGATCCGTCCTTGTCTAATTTCTCTCCAATCACTTACTTTATCTTCCAGTTGCAAAATTCACAGCATCTCCACTGCTTCCCAATCTCCCCTCTTTCCACTCACAGTCATCCTTATATGATGGAGCCTTAAGTTCAAGTTCAAAGTTCAGAGCTTTATCATTTTCATCAGGTCCAGGTGTGGCTGACGCTCTTTGGGTGGGCCTGAGCAGCTGAGGACCCGTGAACCAGGGAGACACGTTATCTGCACTCAGCACACAGAGTTGGACAGGCAGAGAAAAGCCGCAAATGACATTCCTATTCAAAAATGAGAAAAATGGGAGGCACATGGCACTCATTGGTCCATAGCAATTATGAAATCCAGCTGGGCACATATTGCCAATTCTTTGAATCGTTCTGTTTTCTGGGAATGATTCTCCATGGTTCTTGGCCTTGGGCCCAGGTTTCTTATTTCTTCCTTGAAGCCATCTTTCTTTTTCCATAGCATAGAGACGATTCACACCAGAAAGCTTCCTCTATTTTATTCCTTCTTGTTGCAGTTGGGACAAAAAGGATTCCAAAGACCCTTTTCATTTTCTACTATCTTTGACTCCTTCCATTCAAGCTCATATACTTCTCTTAAAAAGTCTGTAGATTCCTTGTGTATCAAATTATACTACATTTGACAAAAGCTATTTCATGCTTTTCCTGTCTAGATTCCTTACTGAGGCAATAATCATGGTGCAGTATGGTAACAGACCCCCTCTTGAATAATAGGAAAGAACGTTGAAGTACGTATTTAAGATTCTTAATGTTACCTATAGTTTAGGAGAGAAAATCGATAGTGATCTTATAGGTTTTTGAGACCCTACTAGACACACATATTCAAATAGTCTAAGGCCTCATCGAAGATTACGTAGGCATAGTATTAACGCTACGACTCTGAAGAAATTGCCCTGAAGTCATGCTTTGTGGTAGTTCTCTGCATTTAATATTTTCTTAGGAAAACTATTTATTATATATTGAATACTTTATAATAATTTGGTATGAGAAATATTTTGATTTTTATGTGTCAATAAAAATTGCCTTCAACTTGCATTTTTAAAACTCAACTTGAAACTTAAGAGTTCAGAAATAGTTTTCGTATATAATTGAAAAAATATTCTGTGTATTCAGATTCAAAGTAGAAACTTAGAATCTATCAGTTTGTCATATTTTCTTCACACTCATGTTGGTGAAAGTGTTATCAAGCATTCGGTATAAGTGGGGTCACCTTTTCTGGCCTTCTGGTGGTTTTAACTCGATCCATGTGCTTATCAGCAGTCTCCTATCCTTCCCTTCCCTGAACTCCTGCTAACTCTTCCCTCTTTCTACACGAGTGAGTCCCGGAGCTTATGTTACATTATTTGGAAATTTGAAGGAAGTATAGCATACACGTCTCTAAATTGTGTCTCAGTCATTCTTTCTTAAAATGCCATAGGAAAATTGAGTTTTTGATCGAGTTATTGTCAGTTCTGCAGGCCTGTGGGGCTCAGATGGCTGGTTTCCATGTTGGTCAGTGAAACCACATTGTCAGCCAGTGAAGTCTTCAGGGGTCGGGATGGGGGCAGTTGTGGGACGCCTGACTGTGTTGGGCACCTAAATCCCATGTTGACCATTGAGGCTGGAGGTGTCTTGAGAGCTTTTTGGAAATTGCTGGCTAGGAAACGTGCAAGAGACTTACCATCTTGGAGTTATCACAGCACAGTGTTTTAGCACTGGTTCTAAGAGTACTTGTCTGTTGATTCCTGGATCCCCCAAACAGGCTGAGCAGTGCTTCCAGATTATCTCGTTTGTCAAATCAGTAACAGAATCCAAATAGATCCATGGGGAAAGATATAGATATAATTAATAGTAATATTAATATATTAATAGTAATATATATTTTTATATATTAATATATAATTAATAGTAATATATATATTACTTTCCAATAAAAAAAGCAACAAATTAGGATATGTTCTAATCTGTCACATATATTAATGCATTCACCTGAGACTAAATTTTATCATTTTACTTCCTTATGGCTTTGGATTTTTTTTTGTATTTAGCATAGGAAATCATGCAAACTATGAGATCTAAACAAACAAAAATACTTCTTGACTTTCCCTTACACCGGTTTTATTTTTATCTCTTATCTTTTTAATCCACATGAAATTTATGAGAATAATAATTAGACTTATTTTGAAGGCTATTTTTATTGGCCTATCATTAACATTGCCATAGTAATTATTTGCAATACATGCAACATATTTGCAATATGTAGGCAAAGAACTCCCATTATTAATATAGTAAAAGCAGTGTCAGAAGCACAATGGGAAAGACATGATAGGTGCATCATTCCAGAGAAACTTGGAAACCCATACATATACAGATGGAAGGATGCCCAGGTGAAATGACAAAGTCACGTAAATCAATGCAGTGAAACATCCTTTTATGTAGGTGGAGAAAGAGAAGCTACACAGTGGTGCCAGCTCTAGTAATTTATCTGTACGGCTATTTTCTGGGTGGAAAATGACCACAGTCCAGCCCATTTGGTGGCAATGCATGTGTTAGCACAGCTTTCTTAGACAACGATTGGATAGTGATGTACATTGGTTTTAAAAATACACAATTAAACACTTTTCCATACATTAATCCCGTCTCTAGGATTTCATTTTAAGCAAACAATCCTACGAGTTCCAAAAGATAGATGCCTAACAGCCTGTGACAAGATCCTGTCAGATAAAGAAAAGAGGAAGGGAGAGGGAAGGGGTGGGCTGGGGTCAGGGGCCCATCCAGTGGTGCTCAGGAGGCCCCCAGTGTCCTCTGACGTGTCCACTGATGACTCTTGGTCAACAGGGCTGGCAGCTCAGGGCAAGTGCTACTTAGGCCCTTGGTGCCAGGGACAGCCCAAGCCACCCCGGAAACGCTCACTGGGGCCATTCAGGGCTGGGCCTACGGGTGCCTGGGGAGCCCGGTGGCCCCTGGATGGGACCCAAGTCAGGGCGAGATAAGCGCGCGCTCAGCTGCTGTACAATCTCCCGGCTCTCCTCCGGACTTCTCATTTGAGTGCTCCCCGACTTCCAGTACGTCCTGTGGCCTCACTGGGAACCCAGGCACCCCTAGGCCTTCGCCACCCATATCTCCCAGTGGAGTGAATGAATGAGTCTGCATTCATTCGCCCACTTGAACCCGAACACTCTGGTGGGCGTGATCCCCGACGTCAGAAGCCGCTGACCCAGAGGAGGGAGGCTGTGCTTGCGAGTCCTCGGGAAAAGCCTCCTGTTCTCGGCGGTTCGCGTCCATCTGGAAGCCCCGACTCATAAACACCACATCGCAGGAAGTTTGAAGGAGGAAAGAGATAATATTTATAAAGTGCTTAATTTCTTGGGAAGGAAAGTCCCCGCCAAGCCCCACGTGTACACGACCATCGCCGATTCTTCCCCAGCTCATGCCTCACGGGGAGGATTCTCCGGATCTCACTCTCCCTCCTCCGCAGCTGTGCCTCTGACACGTCTTTCCATGAAAGTATTCCAGGAAGAGGCGGCGAAAGCTGCTCTGGAGGAACGCCACACCTTGAAATCACAGAGTTCTGCCCTAATTAAAAAGGTGATAGTTTTTAATCCGCCCAGCATCTCGCTGAGATAGGTGAGGGAAGCTGTTATTACTCTAATTTTGCAGCGAGGAGAACCAAGAGGGAGAGACAGTCACCGGCTCAGTGCTGGGTGATAATAGAGGCAGAACTTCAGCTGGGGCTTTCTGGAGTCGCTCCTGAAGCTGATGAGCTCAAATAAATGGACGCCTCAGCTCGCAACAAATGTTTTCACATCTTCTCTTCCCCAGCACGGGGAAGGAGATAACGGGGAGTGGAGATCCTCTGACATTCGAGAGTTCTAGCATGAAGTCCCAAGAATGTGTGGGGCTGGTGACTCCTATGGAAGGCTGAGGTCATGTGTGCTGGAAATGGTGAAACTGAATCTCTTTGCTAGCACGGGAGCAAATCATTCTGCCCTGTATTTCTCCACGATTTGTACAAAGCGCCTGTTAGAAACAACTCATAAAGTCTGCCTGAATTTTCAGTGAGTTACATCAGTACTTTCCGGGCCCTGGTTGTGTATCGGACACTCTGGGAGATGGGGGTGCCCTGGGAAACGAGCAATGCCAGGCTCTCTCCATCCCGACCCCCACACGGCACGAAGGAAACTCTCGGCACACACGATCGTGAGAGGTCGGTGGACACACCTCCTGTGAAAAGTGCTCCGAGAGAATGAAAGTAGAGTGAGGCTTGAAGGGGGAGGGAGTGCGTGTGGCTGAGAGGTGGCACGGGACACAGAGACAGAGATTTGAGCCCGCGAGACGAGATGTTTGCGGGAAGGATGCTCCAAGCAGGGGGCGGAGGGCTTGGGGGGTCCATGTCCCCTGCAGGCAGTGTGTGGGAGGAGAGCTTTCGTCCCTGCAGTCCCCCTGTCCGCCCGCGAGCAGCCGGCAGCCTTTCCACTCCAGTGTCCCTGCGTCTGTTCTCTCCACTCCAGCTTCTTTCGTTCTTATTCATCTCACGTGGCCCAGACAATGCCCACCTCGAGCCAGCAGCGCCCCACAGGCAGGGCCGGGGGCCTGCACCCCTTGTCTACAGAGACTCAGACACACAGAGATTACTCAGTTACGTTTCCATGAGATTTCCCCAACGCTTGGCGTGTCCTTGGTCCCGGGCCTTCCTCACTCTTGCCAAGTGTCAGCCCGCCGCTGACTGTGCATCCGAAAGGCAGACGGTGAGAGTGGCCGTGTCCCTGTTTGGATCACTCGCCCTGACCTTTCCATAGTTCTTCTTATCTTGTTTTATTTGCCTGGTTGCCGTTTGGCACCGACTGGAGATCGGGGCAGAGGCGACACCTTCCCCAAACAATGATTTCCTGCCGCACTGTCCCTGGCTTCGGGAGCGGGCTCTTTGGCATCCCGCGGGGACACACATTTCAACCCTGGCATGCAGATCAATTGTGTTCTATGCTCGCAGGACACTTCCTTCCCGTGGCCTGGCGGGTGTCCGACACCTAAAGGCACACAGGAATGAGAGCTCGGCTGTCTCGTTCCGTGTCGAGCGGCCTTTGCTGTATGTCCACGTCGGCCCAATCTCTCCCGAGGCTGATCCTAAGTTCTGCATTCCCTGTCCCATTCGGGTTGGGTTTGGAGAGAAAGAAAAGTTTCTAAATATTCTGAATCCCGGGGCCCTCCGTGGCGTTCTTGAGCCGTCTCCCCTTTCACTGACGCAGAAAGCAGCCCGCGGCTGTTTACTTGTGGACCCCGCTCTCTCTCTCTCTCTCTCTCTCTCTCTCTCTCTCTCTCTCTCTCTCTCTCTCTCTCGGGCACCACAGTGGGATGGAAGTGGACTCAACAGTCTGCTCTGCCCCAGCCCCAGCCCCTGCCGTGGTCCTTTTCCGGGCAACCTGGGTCAGGGCTAGAATCGCCACCAGAAACACGCGTGGAGCAAGCAGAGGCGGCCCAGACGGGTGTTCTTGGCCGTGTCGCCTGTGAGAAAAGGCCCTGGCTTCCTGTTCAAGTTAGACAGGTGCAATTAGGACCCTGCCATCTGCCACCCACACCCCTAATAAGCTATTCCTGGTAAGTGGTAATTAAGTCGTGGCTCTGAGGCACTGTGCGGTGGCTCTCACCCACGGGCCCACTCCTGCAGTCCAAATCGCATCCACATGGCACTTTGATCCCACCTGCAGCCCACACCTGGGTGGCACTGGCCTGGCAGCTGGCTGGACGCCACCCCCACCGGCCTGCACCCGGGCCCGGTGCACCTGCTGCGGTGGGGCAGTGTCCCTGGTCTTTGATCTCGGGGCACTGTGGAAACCAGCGGCTGTGACAGTTTGAGTTCGGCCTCACTGCCTTGGAATGCAGGTCTCCAGGGTTCTGCCCCTGGACATCCGGGAATGAGCCTCTCTCCGTTCCGGGAGGGCAGACTGGCATGTCGCGGTGTCTCCAAGACATTCTTCCAGAGCTTGGCTGGGCTCGAGATGAGCCAGGAGTAGGGAGGAGCCCTGGAGGTCAGAGGTGGGAGACTCTTCCCGAGGACTGGGGACTTGTTCCCAGGGCCACCGTCGTGCCTGCAGATGCCGTTCCCATGCCCTTGCTCCTGCGGGCTCTCAGTGCAGTTCCCTCCGGCTCTGGGAGCAGGTGGTCGGCATTATGCAGCACGGGGCCTCGGGCATGCTAAGGGACTCGGGGCATTTTACAAGAAGAAACACATCACCGTTGACCCTTACTTAAATCAAATATCTTGTAGCCTTGGAAAGGAAATTTTTTTTTTTCTTTTTGAAACGGGCCACCTAAAATGCGAGAGTCATTTGCCAAAAGCCACATCTGACTTAAATAAGCAAATCTGTTGTATATAGCCTGTGCATGTAAAACAAAATCCAAATGTAAGTATGCATGCTTTTATGTTATTCAACTACAGCAATCCGTATCTTATTTGTGTGTATCTTTGATGTCTATTATGTTATGTCGTCTGAAGTGATTACATTGCTTTTATTTAATAAAAAATTTTAAGTTGTTTTAAGTCTCTGAATGGAAAGAAAAATTTTTTTTTAAAAAAAATGTAAAAAGGAGTGAGCAGAATTCTTATTTGCTGCTTCTCAGCTTTTATGTTGGAAGCAACGCATGTTGAAGTTTAGTCTAAACAATTTACAGTTTTCCGGATTAAGATCATGTGGGAGAAAGATGAAAATCTTAAAAGCAACATTACATAAATGCTCCTGCCACTCACGGGCAAATTAGACATTTGCAAACTCTAAGTGCTGGGTACGATGGGAAATTTCTGAAGTGGGCAGGAGGTGAGACTCTTTGGGAGTGTCACCAGAGGGAGGTAGATTAAATCTACTCCCCAAACCAAATGCCACAAACACAAATATGACCCTGCACTGCAGCAAGGAGTGAGAGCAAAGCCTTCAAGTTGTTGGAGAGAAAACAAACTCATTGACTCCCATCTGCTGATAGGAATGGTCGGCAGGGCCGGGCTGCTGAACCAGCAGGTCCCATCAGCCCGCTATTATTTCAGGTTTCTACCTTTTCCTCTTTGGTAGGAAGATATTAAAAATAAGTTGTTGGCAAAAAGTACAGAGTAACAGTCTCTGAAATTGCAGCGAGTACAAATTCCTGACCCACAGCCCTTATTTCTGGTGTGCAGTTTGTATTTTATAGACTTGAACCATTTTAGGTTCCAGAAAACAGTATTACTATTGGAGAACATTGTGGGGATGTCTCGAAGCCCACAAACTTACAAGTTCTATTTTTTTTTCTTTCGTTTTGGGCTAAACCTCCTAATGCTCAGGATTTACTCGAGTTTCTGTGCTCAGGAATTACTGTTGGCGGTGCTCAGGGGCCGGCCATATGCAGTGATGGGGAGCAGAACAGAGGCCTGTACAATGGGGCAAGCACCACAAACCCTTTAACCTTGGCCGGTATCTCTGGTCCCAGAAACTTCCAGAAGGGTAGAGCTTCACTTTAGAACTCACTATGAACTTTGAGCTGGGGAATCTGGTACACTGAGGAGTCATCTTGTCTGCAGTGAGTCATTTAAAATATTTTACAACTATTATAGATTGCATATGTAATTCCAGTAGGGAAATATGGTACTTCCAGTACCAGGATATGGGAACTTTTCTGATAAAATTATATTCTATACCTTAACAATAACAGAAAAGGTTTTCTTCTCCACCCAATTTACCGCTCCTCTGTCTAGTGTGTGTGCATTTCCACATTAAGAAAAATTCACAACTTAGAAATAAAAGAAAGAACTCAAAATGTAAGGTCTGGAGGGCCCAAAAGAACATAGTGAGCTTTAGCCCCCACTCAGATATTTCCTGAGCCAGAGGGCTATGTCAGCAGTGGGTTATAGCATCATAAAAACCCTCGGAGCACCCAGGGTTAAAGCCGATTCAGTGATGAGAAAGATGTTATCTGTTAGCTCACCTTCTGCTAAGTCCTTATTGTGTTGACAAAGTACTCAGCTTTTATTTTCATCATTTCCTCTCCAGGCGTTCTGCTTCAATCCTGTTTCTTTGGTTCTCTGCCACCACCGGTGTGTGGTGCAGGTCAGACCCAGCTGCATTCTGCAGGAATCTCCCACCCCCTTCAGCAACTTCCCCAAAGCTGCTGCGCCCCCGTTGCCCCTGGAGAGTGTCCCTCTGGGATGGCTCATTCTTGCACCCTGTGGACAAACTCCAGAAAATGACTCCCTCTGTTGGTCCTGTGATCATTCACTGTTTCTGCAAGAACCAGCTCCAAGTCTTTCTTCATCCCTGGTCATGCTCGGGACTCGGCCAGGAGCACTGATCACCCTGTCTCCAGTGCATACCCTCCTCTCTCTCAAAAGGATCTTCCCAGATCCCCCGAGGGACTAGGGCCCTACATGATATAATAGGGAAACAGTGGAATTAATTTATCCAAGTCACGTGCCAGGTCAGAAAGCCTCAGGAGCAGGCCCCAGGATGCTATTCTCTGCATGTAGCACCGGGCTGGCATGTAATAGGTGCTCAAGAAATATTTCTTAGGCTAATGCCTGGCAAACATTAATTTTCTGTTAGATTCTATTACAAGCTTAATTTTTTCAAGAATTAGGAATTTTGATAGTAGGACAGATACTACTTTAGGTGGCATTGAGTTTTATCTTTTAAGGCAAGAAGTAAGAAGCTTTAGAAAAGTCAAGATAATTGTAAACTGTCTGATAGTTTCACCGGGATCCTTCTATGCTTATATCTTGTTCTTTCAGAGACAAGGCTGTGCATATTTCGGCAGGAATAGCCACACAGGAGAAGCTAGAGGACCCTTCTAGCATCCTGATTGATTTGACTGATTTGACTTGAAGATACTATGTAGTTCCTGGATTGAGTAGTAATTCTTGAAGTTACTATGTTCTTTGCTGAAAAATGTTTTTTGTGTCTATTTTCGGTTGTTCTTTTCATTGGTTATTAGGAATTTTGTCATAGAAATAAAACCAAGAAAAATAAGAGACTGTCATTAAGGATTCAGGATCTAATATTGAAGAGAAATTTGTTCAATACACATAGTTGACTGAAATTTTCTGCGGTTTCTAAGCAGAGCGGGGCTATTCCCCCAACTGCAGACAGCATTAAGTATAAGATTGGATGTTAAATACAATGTCGGGAGCTCAATCTGGACAGTTCTACAGTATCCTATCACCTTCCCTTCCTCAGGGGTCACCAGGCACCAACACCAGATTCTGCCAACACCACTATCCTGCCTTTCTCCTGTCCCTCCCTCGCCCACCAAGAAGTAGCAGCAAGTTACCACGGTTCCCCAGAAACTTACTCTGAACTGGAATCACAGCAGCACTTGTTTTAGGGGGACAGGGGGGCTTCGATATTACTTTAACTCCAATTTCTAATATAATGTTCGTATAATATAAAATGATAAAGCTGGTAAAGGAAGCGTGAGGGACTTTTTGAATTAAATCACGAGTAAGTTTTTTGTTCTTTTATGGAAAAATTGCCTCATCTTACGTTTGCAGAAACTATTTCTGGCGAAGAATTTAAGGACTGTGGGGGAAGGCGGCTGGACGCAGGTAACAGTGAACACCGCAAATGAAGGCAGGTTCCATACACAGCCACTGGGGAGGCGTTGGCACGCTGCACGCTGACGGCTGGGCTTCAAACCCTGTCCGTGTCCTTTGCCAGTGGGAACAAGCAGCCTAGTACGAGTGCTACCCTGGGGTATGTGCCTGACGGGGTATAGACAGTCCCTTGGCCCAGGGCTGGGAAGAGACGGTGTTTTCTGCCCCATCACTCGTTTTGGTGCAGATGCTGATAAACAGGGCCGTGAGCTCTCCTCATCACCCGATCAGGGCCCAGCCCTTCTGGCTGCCCTTGCCACAGGGCTCCCACCTTCGAAGGCGCAGCCTTGCTCCTCCCCGTGCTGAGAACCATCGTTCTAGCAGGGCCCTGGGAAGCCTGCGGTCCATTGCTCATTCACCTGCTTGTCTGCCCTGCCTTTGCGACGGTGACTCGGGGTGTGGATCACTCTGGGGATACGGGGGAAGGCAAATGCCGAGAGGTTGTAATTAGGCAGAGTGACACTGCTTGGCGCAATCGCCAAGGATACATTCCTGCTCTGTTGGAAAAAAAAAACTCCCAAAAAACAGAGTTCCTGGGCTCCAAGGGAGAGAGAAGGCCAGAGCGGCATCTTGAAATTTTTCATCCACCAACGTGTAACCAGCTGGGGGAAGTTTTTGTACAATGCACAGGATGCGATTCATATGAGGTTCTGGCATCATTTTCTCAAAGGTATATTAATGGTTCTAAGTAGCTCTCACGGGGGAAATTATCATGGGCGACTGGAGACGAGACTCGGGGGTGACCTGCGTCTTTCACACGGAAAGCGAAGCCTCCGCTTGCTCCCCGGGGGCATCTCTCCCTGCTGTGGAATTATTAGTCGCTGCAGCCACGCAGAGGTGGAGAAAAGAATTGGAACAATATTTATTTAAAGGGGGTTGTTAGTTACACGTTTCCATAATAATAAAAGTTTAGAAAAACCGGTGTTATAAATTTGATGAGCAGGAGCGATAGCGCAGCGGGTAGGGTGTTTGCCTTGCATGCGGCGGACCCGGGTTTGATTCCTCCATCCCTCTCGGAGAGCCCGGCAAGCTACCGAGACTATCTCACCCACACCGCAGAGCCTAGCAAGCTACCTTGCTAGGTGTATCCGATATGCCAAAAACAGTAACAACAAGTCTCACAAGGGAGACGTTACTGGTGCCCTCTCAAACAAATCAATGAGCAATGAGATGACAGTGATACAGTGATAAATTTGATTGTGAACAGCAACTTAGGTTGAAAATTTAGGCAAGAATCCTTGCAGGCTCTGCTCCCACTCTGTTTCGGGGGCGCTGAGACCCCAGTCCCCTCCACCGTGTCCCCCAGTACCGTGATCCATGTCCAGTCTCCATGCTGTGTCTCCTGCAAGCTGTTTGCAGATGAAATTCTGAAGACAGGAGAAAACTTTCGTGACCTGAGCATTGAGCAGGAAGGATTTGGTTCCAAAGCCTCCTGCCTCCACAGCATCCTACTCATGCCAGGCGGGACCTTCATTTACACAGAGGACCAGGGGCAAGTCCATCTACAGAGAGGCCCTTGGCGATGAGAGTTCCATCCTGGAGCACCAGACTCCTGGCATCTTGTCCCTGGCAAATGCTGGACCCAACACCAGTGATCCCTAGTTTTTCATCTGTTCCACGAAGACTGAGAGGTTGGCTGGTGACCCAGGTGAGTGGGTGGTCAGGTAGGTGGGAGAGGGCATGGACTTGCAGAGCCCCTGGGGAGCTTTGCCTCCAGCAGTGGGAGGCCAGAAGACAGTGATTTCCCGTGGACCAGCGTAAAGGCTCTGGTTCTCCAGCCCCCGGACCACCCCTCCTTCTGCAGCCCTGGAGAGTGTCCTGTGACCCCAGGCTCTCAGCATGTCCTCTGCCGCAGGCGGGTCTTTCAGTTCTATAGTTTCTTGCTCCCCCCTTCAAATCTAGCTCGATTGCAGTTGTAGTTGTTTATGACTACAACATTACAATAAGTAATAAAAAAATAAAACAGAGAAAAGAAAGATATCTCACTCATAAAATAATAGGCTAGCAATTATTGTTTTAAAATGTGGATTTAAGAAGGACTGGACTAGTAGTAAAGCCTCCTTATATTATCTGATGAGCCTCATAAAACCAGGCACTCTGCTAACCACAGACACAGGACTTCTTTCAGGAGGGGAGATGGGGCCTCACCCAGCAGAACTCAGGACTTTACTCCTGACTCTGTGCTCAGGCGTCACTCTTGGTGGTGTTGGGGAGACCACCCACCATGCCAAGGGATGAAGCTGGGTTGGGGACAGGCAAGGAAAACGTCTTATTCCCTGTGCTCTATCTCTGGTCCCCGGCCCTTCTTTGCATTGTTTCTAATTTAAATTCAAGAAGAAAACACATTTGTTGGCCTTAACTCCTCTCATTACTTTTCTTTTGGAAATTAATGAAATAAGAATATCATACTCTGTCAAATCCGCACACGCTGATCCATAAGCGAGTGCTGGATGTCAGCAGTGGTACTGCTGAGCGAAGGCGGGAAGCTCTGGCCGGATGTGGTCTGGGATTAATGAGCCACTGGACCTGCAGGTTGTCTGCTGACAGACAAGGCCCATGCCGTGTTTGATGGGCAAGAAAGTTCAGCCGTGTGGGAGGGAGAGGTGGCAGGGAGCTCCTGGGACATTGAGGAGGGGTGGGACCCAAGGGCTGTTGGATTTGGATCTCAGTCAAAGTCACAGAGCAGGAAGGGCCCCCACCCAACCCAACTGGAATGCAGGGGGAGGTATGACTTGCTACAGAGCGACGGAAGATTTGCAATGCACTCTGCATCATCCACACTGGGAATAAATGACTTAGTGACCAGAGGGGACAAGGTTGGGAAAGAAGCTTCAATTAGGCTTCCTGACCTTGTCTTTCTAAATATTTGGTTATTATTATATCACGGAACTATGGCAGTGACCACTGTTCACCTGGAGCCCATCGTTCGAATAGACACGAAGTCAAGTGCTCTGAAGGAGAGCGGGGCGTCCCCGACTGTGCCACAGAACATCCTCCGAGGAGGAAATGCTGCTGGAGTTGAGGAGGAGGGCTGAGGGGAGGGGAGGCAGGGAAGACCCACCTTCTGGGAAGCAGCAGCATGTCCAGAGGCGGCTGAGGTCGGAGGGAGTAGAGTCAGGCTGCTTAGGCACCCGTTTTACCTGGCTATGTCTGAAAGGCTTAGACCTCTTAAGGACTGGGCTCGAGTCATCCAAGGTGTTGAGTTCACATTCATAGATCCTCCTTAAGGTCCTCCTGAGAGTGGGGAGAAGGTCTACAGAGAGACTTTCCGTTCAATTTCTAACACGAACAGTGTCTTATTTCTCTTTTTTCCTTTTTGTCAGTCTTGTTAAAAGCTCATTGGCTTTTCAAAACTTAGTGATTTTTATTTCATTGATTTTCTCTATGGCTTTTCTGTTCTCAATTTTTTTTTATTTAAAATTTCCTTTTCCATTTTTTTCTCAAATGGGGGCTTTTCCCAACCTCTATTCTAGATTTACAGTATAAACTTAGATGGTCAATTTCCCTTTAAAGTTGTTTTAGTCTTGGGGGGGGGGAACAATAGTACAGCAGTGGGTAGGGCGTTTGCCTTGCACGTGGGCAACCTGGGTTCAATCCCTGGTATCCCATATGGTTGGTTCCCTGAGCACTGCCAGGAGTAATTCCTGAGCACAGAGCCAGGAGTAACCCCTGAGCATCACTGGGTGTGACCTCCCTGCCCCCCCCAAAAAAAGCACAGAATTGCTTCCCTCTTTCAAAAAAGAGTATTTACTACAATGCATTTCCCTATAAACACCTTTGTTTCAAACCGTTTTCTGGTTCATGGAAAATCTTCCCTCTTTAACCGTGGAATTGAAGTGTGTTGTTTAAGGTGTTTGGAAAACTCGGCAATATCCTTGTGCTCTCTATTTGTTTAATTACACTGTGGTAGGAATGTAATTTTTGAGTGAAATTATTACAAAAGTCAAAATAAAACATCAACAAGGTGGAGGATTGGGATGCTGGGACGGAAGGGGCCGGGGGTCCCGAGGAACAGAGCGAGGAAGCTCGGGCCCGAAATATCTTTGTGGGGTGTGTAGACCAATGTAGGTTTCCATTCTCAGCCAGTTAAAGCATGGTGGTGTTGTGAAGAGAAGGTGTTACGAGTGAGCTGGGCTTGGAGGACGGGCTAGAGATCTGCCTAGGCAGAGGTCAGTCTCTGGTCTGGCGAAGGAGGGGTGCTCAGAAGGGAGTGCTCTTCAGGAGGAGGGCCAGAGTCTCGTGCCTGCAGTTCATCAGGGGAGCCTGTGATGCTAAGAGCACGCTGAGGATGATCCAGTTTTGACCACATAACCAAGAATATGGCACACGAGAGAGGAACCAGGCTTGAGGGAGGTTCTGCGTCTGAAAGCTTGGAGCATCTGTGAGACCGTGAGACCAAGCTGGAGAGAAGGACGTGGGGCTGGTGTCTGTGGGGAAAGGGGAATTATGGGCGGGAGAGCTGTTGGCTCGGAAGCACATGCAACAGGATCAGGGACGCGGAGCCAAGCATTGGCCCGAACAGCTGAAATCTGCAGCGAAGCAAGCAAGCTGGCAGTGGGCATTCCCAGGAGAGGGACGCGGCGAGTCTCGGAGCCCAGTCCCACCAGCAGCAGGGCCGCTCAGCAAAACTGAGACCCTAACAGGGCCACTTCAATGAAGTGAAATGGAGCTTATTGGTTCTCTTGGTGAAATCCATAAACGTAAGGGGGAACTTTGGCAATAGTCTACGTTGGCCTCATGCCTTTAGGGGTCAGGTGTTCTCTGCATGGTGTGACCAGGCCAAAGCCCAGTGCCACTATATTTGTGTGGGGCAGGAGACATTAGAAAATGGCGTAATTGTGGTATCTAAAGGAAAAGTATATTTTGCCAATATAGCTTCGAACACAGTGGTGCCCCCAAAAGTCTTTCTCTCTTTCTCTCTTCCTCTCTTTGTTCCTCTCTCTTTCTCTTTCTTTCTTTCTCTCTTTCTCTCCCTTCCTTCCTTCCTTCCTTCCTTCCTTCCTTCCTTCCTTCCTTCCTTCCTTCCTTCCTTCCTTCCTTCCTTCCTTCCTTCCTTCCTCCCTCCCTCCCTCCCTCCCTCCCTCCCTCCCTCCCTCCCTCCCTCCCTCCCTTCTTTCTTTCTTTCTTTCTTTCTTTCTTTCTTTCTTTCTTTCTTTCTTTCTTTCTTTCTTTCTTTCTTTCTTTCTTTCTTTCTTTCTTTCTTTCTTTCTTTCTTTCTTCTCCTTCCTTCCTTCCTTCCTTCTTTCTTTCTTTCTTTCTTTCTTTCTTTCTTTCTTTCTTTCTTTCTTTCTTTCTTTCTTTCTTTCTCTCTCTCTCTCTCTCTCTCTCTCTCTCTTTCTTTCTTTCTTTCTTTCTTTCTTTCTTTCTTTCTTTCTTTCTTTCTTTCTTTCTCTTTTTCTCTCTTCCTTTCTTTCTCTTTTTCTCTCTTTCTTTCTTTCTTTCTTTCTTTCTTTCTTTCTTTCTTTCTTTCTTTCTTTCTTTCTTTCTTTCTTTCTTTCTTTCTTTCTTTCTTTCTTTCTTTCTTTCTTTCTTTCTTTCTTTCTTTCTTTCTTTCTTTCTTTCTTTCTCTCTTTTTTTGGTCACACCCTGCAATGCACAGGGGTAACTCCTGGCTCTCCGCTCAGGAGTTAACTCCTGGCGGTGCTCAGGGGACCATATGGGATGCTGGGAATCAAACCCAGGTTGGCCGCGTGCAAGGCAAACACCCTACCCGCTGTGCTATCGCTCCAGCCCTGAAAAGTGTTTTCTTATGTCTGATAGTACTGATCTTATTATTTTAATTGAACTTGCTGTTTCTGGTGTTTTTAAACTAAGCCATTTTCACTCTTGTTTTTTTTTTTTTCTTTTTGAGAACCTGGAGAAATTAATGAATGCAGGCAGATGGTCTGAATCATGAGCACTTCACCACTCATAGCCAAAGCACAATGTTTTCTTACGAATAATAGCTGGTTGGACAAGGTGTGAAAAATAGTGAATAGAAGGTCCCATTAGTAACCATGACCCTGTAATGAAAACGTAGGTGACCTAAACACACTTTAGGTAGACTATCATCATTATTATTTTTTTACAATTTAAGCACTTCTTTACACAAAGCTGATGGGTGAAGGCCTAGTGGTGAGCAAACTGGACTCTGGCTCCTTCCTCGTCAGCTGGACCCCTTGTATAGTTGTCTTCCATTTTCTGTGCTCAAGATCCCTCCTCTATACAATGGGGAGAGTAACAAAGCCGTGATTCAGGACTGTCCTCTGCCCACATGGCCTAGAGTGGGCACCTCACCATCGATGTAGCTAAGCTCACTGTGTGTGCCAGTACTTTGTGGTTAATATTTTTTCATAAGTCTCCACCCACTTTTAAAATTAGATATGCAGGCTTGAAACCACTAGGTCAAGAGGCACAGTCATCTTTGTTTTATTTAAGTTTTATGATTCATTTATTTAAATAAATATTTGAACTGGTGTTCAACCATAGCACTTGGCGTCGTCAGACTGGTTGAAATTTCAAAACGTTTGTGGTTCATTGAAAAACTCCAGTAGGAGTCACCCATTCGGGTTGGCTGTCCTCTCACCTGGGGGCCCCCTGGGTTCCTCCGCATGCTCTTCACGTCTCACTCTCTCTGTCCCTCATGGTGTGTCAGATTTCTCTCAAGCCACTGATCAATTAGCGTAGACTCTACTGATGCACACGCTCCAATCAGTAATGCCAATTCACTAATTTTTCAGTAAGCAGTCACCAGAGGTTCCTCGAATCAGTATCTAAACCAAATTTCTGCTTATTTGATTGTTATCAAAATGTGTATGGCAGTTTAATTCCCATCTCTGATTACTGGTCAACAGACCTTCTTTTTTGTTTTGTCTGGAGAGCACACCCAGCGATGATGCTCAGGGGTCACTCCTGGCTTTACACTCAGGAGTCGCTCCTGGCAGTACTCAGGGGACTACGTGGGATGCCAAGGGTCAAACCCAGGAATGCCATGAGCAAGGCGAGTGAACACGCTACCCGCTGTGTTACTGCTTCAGTCCAACAGGACACTTCTTATCATACATTGCACATCCATATATTTGTTCTTCGTGACTCTCTAGTGCAAGTAATTTTACTTTTTATTTTTTTAACTTTCCACTGGAAGCCTCAGTGTTCTATACTGTGATAACTGAGGTATTGGCCCATTTTTGCATATTTACTGTGAATATAGTTGTTGCTGGTTGTCTTTTAGTTATACCCATGTCTTTTTTCCCTATCCTTTAAAATGTCAGAAGTTTCAAATTCCTACCATTGTTTTTGTATTTAGTATTCTACTTATACAAAAAAAAAATCACAAAATAAAAATTTCTAGCATTTTAATGCTTTCATCTATAAGTCAGACAGTAAATCCTTTTTCTATCACAGTGCCTAACTTTGAAGTAAAATGAGAAATTATGACTTTTATCTTCTTTGGTCTCAGTCTGCCTGTTTTCACAATTTTGTGGATTTTGCTGCTTACTTTAATATTATTTTTTAAATTTGAAAATGGTTTTGCCTTGCTGGGAATCAAGCCCAGGACCCCAGGCCTATGGGGGTATAGGCTTACCTAATAAGATGGCTCTTTTATTTAACATTCTTTTTGCCGTATGAGTCTATGGTAACTCTTTTAGGAGAAGAAAGGCTGGCTTATGTTAATATTTTTCTTTAAAATATTTAGTGTTCTCAGTGCCTTCAGCTTCTAACCTCTGGCTGGGTTGCTTCTCCCTGATAATGGGGCCAGCATAGAATCTCAGGTACTTGACATTTATTGTCACCCAACCAAGCGGCCTTCGGGAGCACGCCCGCCCATCCTTTCTGAGTCACAGCTTGCCAGAACCTCGATGATGGCCTTTTGAATAGCACCACAATTCTTTCTTAGAGAAAATGAAGCGAGAGCATTTATCTGTCAGCTTCCCTCAGCGTCCAGCCTGTAGACATTAGGAAAAGACCTGGTCTGATCAGACTGGGAAGATTGGGAATCTCAGAAAATGATTTTTACAAAAGAGGAAAAAAGAATTGAGGTTTTCAAGGATTTATTTTCATTGAATTCAGAGAAGAAAGAACTTCAGCGTGAAAGGGATTCTTGGATCAAAAAAGAAATTTAATTACTTCTTCAAGCTCTAATGACAGTACTTTTCTGTAATTTTAGAAATCATTTAGGTGAACTTTCCTTTTTGCTTTACTACCAATATGAAACAAGGGGTGGGGATGGGCCAGTGAGAAACAAGTATCACTTTGTTTGACCACTGATCCTCAGAAATTCCAGGTTAACAGTGCCCCGGGTTCTACAAGCCACTTCCTGAGGCAACTAAGATCTCTGTTTTGACTTACCTTTAACATTTCACTGGGCATTAGAAGAGCCCCCAATAATTTGTCTTTTTCTTCTGTCTCATAACACAACTCTCCTGTTGAGACCAAGACGATAATCGAATTTCAAAAACACTTAAAAGATATATCGGATATAAAGGGCAAATATACAAATTTATGAGGCCCGAACGATTTTACAGAGGGGAGGGCATTTGCCTTGCAAGCAGCTGAGCTGGGTTGGATCCTCCGAATCCCAAATGGTCTCCCGAGCACAGCTAGGAGTAATTTCTGAGTGCAGAGCCAGAAGCAACCCCTGAGCATTGCTGGATGTGAGCCAAAAAGCCAATAATAATAATAATAATAATAATAATAATAATAATAATAATAACAACAATATACACATTTAGCACAAATAGAATATTTCCAGAATGCTGTGATAATAAATTCCATTAGAACTCTATCACAATACATTTGCTCTGACAATAGCATGATACTCTGCCCTTATGTCCTACTGAGTAATTGGTGGATATAATTGAAAGATCTAACCTCCTTAAGACAGTAAACTTAGAAAATGTTCATTTTATATTTTTTTTTTGTGGGAGAAGCTCCCACAATACTACAATGTATCACTAGGAAAAACTTTTTTTTTTTTTAACTATCTTGCACATGTGAAATTTCAGGAGAAGAAGCCAAAATTAAATTTTAACTTTAAGATCTGTGGTAAATGAGTTCTGCTGTCATTGCAGGAGGGTTTTTTTTGTTATGTATTTTTTGTTAGCCTATCATTTTAAAAGTAACCTTAAGTAAATAGCATTTAGATGCAATACATAAATCTGTCAGCCTTTTCAAAAGTGCTATAGTGTTGCCTAGAAAAGCATTGTTCTATACCTTGCCCAATAGAGCAATGAAAGGCAAGAAGCTGATTTAGTGTTAGATCCCAAAGCGGCATTGTCATGTCACGAATGCTTAAAAGCCCTTAATTTACATTTTCAGAGGAAAAAAAAAGAATTAAATATCTTTGAACCAGCAAGACTGTTCATTACAGGAAGTTATTATTTTGATCAGCCTGTTGGTTTCTGAAGCCTCTTGGCAATCATACAAAAATAGCTTTCCCTTGTTAATAAAGAACAATCTGCAAAAACAAATTAGAAATGTGTTAAGGACAAAATAAACAGACATTTTATTTTTTAAACTTGCGGGGCCCCTGCATTTCACAGACTTCTGAGATCTGGGGGCTCCACCCAACTGCGACACGTTTTATTGCTCTGTGAAAGATTTGGCACGAGAGACACGATTTTCCAACTGTTGGAACAATATGGATTCACATTTTTCCAGAAGGAAAAAAAGACCCTATCTTTCATATTAAATTCCAAATAGAGAAACAGTGTCTATATCACTCTTCCCACTTTATGGTGGAATTTGAGTAGTGAGGGAAAATTAGATACACGAAAGTGGCGTATCTGACTGCAACTGGAACCTACATCTGGTGAAAGAATTTCTAAATCGATGTAGGAAAGGCCATTCACATCGCTAAGTTCCCATGTTGCAAAGCCCTCGTTATAGTAGTCACTGGAGGCCCATCACCTGGGATTTGCTGAAATAACTCCTGTCTAGTTCTCACTGTTCCATATTACACACACATTGCTGGCTGCTAACGGGCGCAAGCGCCTCGGCTGGGAAAGGGTTCTCGGACCCCTGACTTCATCTTATCGCTCCTTTCCCGTGATTAGACGTTGAAACAGATTAATTACAATTTAATCGCCGCTGCACTCACACCTGTTTCGACGGGCGGTCGAGAGGTCTGCTCACCAGCTTCTGAAAGGAGCATGAAGGTGGGCTGGAGAGATGGTGCAGTGGGCAGCGCGCCCGCCCTGTCCTGGCCCTGCAGAGGCTCCTCACACCAAGAGTGACGCTGAGCACAGAGCCAGGAGTCCTCACAGCTGGGTGTGGCCTCCAAACACACAGAAAAGAATAATGAAAGAAGTTGCACTTGCTGGCGTTCAGCCGGAGGGAAAGTTTCCACATCACACCCAAGAGGGAGGTGAGTGTCTGTCTCCCCGCCATTCCGAGGTGCAGGAGAAGAGTTCAGAGCTGTTCAGGGCACACTCGGGGCACACACGCAGAGCGGGGTCCTTGCTGCAAGGAAGGAGACAGGGGCTTGAGGGGGTCAACTGCTTTAACCACATGTGCGTGTACACACACATGCACACATACATGCACACACGGACAAACACGCACACACATGCACACATATTCACACATATGCATGTGCACATGTGCACACACACGGGTACACACATGTACACACATATAGTCACACATATGCACACATATATGCACACACATAATGCACATGCACATACATACATACATACACACACATGCACGTGTGAGTGGGGACAGCTTTTGTGCCAAGGGAACACACAGAGTCTGTGCATGTGACCGATAGGCCAGAGCCAGAGTTTCTGCATTCCGACGTTCCCCTACCACCCAGACAGAGTTTCTGCATTCCGACGTTCCCCTACGACTCAGACAGAGTTTCTGCATTCCGATGTTCCCCTACCACCCAGACAGAGTTTCTGCATTCCGATGTTCCCCTACCACCCAGACAGAGGCTGTCGTCTCCGATAGATGAGATGCCGGCTGGCACATCAGCTACAAAATAAGTCGTTCCTGGCTTGGTCTGTTATCCACATTTCGGTTCCTCCAGGTGGTTCCTGCACTCCCCTTTCTCTCTCCTGGGTTCGAGTCTGTCCACGGTGGGGGCTGGTTTTCCCTTCACTCTGACTCCTTCCCTCCCCTGGGCCCCCACTCCGGGAGATGGCTTTTGTCCTTGTCCCCCCGCAGGAAAGCCAGCCCCCAGGCCAGCTGCAAGCAGGAGGATCTTCAGGGCTTGAGTGTCTGACGCAGGTGCCCCGTCACAGAACCTTTCGTCATCGGAGGGGCAGGGGCGCGGTCTGGGAGCAGGGTGACCTCCCTGTCCGCAGAGCTGCTCCCTCGGTGCTGAAGGGAAGAGCGTCCCCACGGACCATCTGTTGCCACACTTGGGTTCGAGTTCCGAGGGGAGAACCCCTAAGAGCAGCTCATGCATTGGGAGGGTAAGTGATCTCTGAATCTCACAGCTAAAAGCAGAGGAGGTGTGGTGGTGGTGGTGGTGGTGGTGGTGGTGGTGGTGGTGGTGGTGTGTGTGTGTGTGTGTGTGTGTGTGTGTGTGTGTGTGTGTGTGTGTGTAAGAAAGAGACACACACAGAGACAGAGACACTTCTAGAACTATTTTCCCCAATAGTAGCGATGTTTAAGTACCTAAATATACACAGAATGCTATAACAATGGCGCTATCTTTACACATAGCAAAACCCCTGCCCGTATCTAAAACATTTTGTGATACTTTTCATCTGTGTTTTCTTTTTTCTTTTTGATGGTCTCTTAAAAATATACCAAAGAAAACTGTGTGAGCCTGCTCCTACGTGCGGTGGAGGGATGTGTGTGGGAGGGGCTGGGAGGTGGGCAAACGTAAGGAGAAACATCTGCACTCACTCTCTGAAGGAGGAGGCAGGACCTTCCTCTCCTTGTGCAGTTCCTACCTCTGGCCTTCAGCGACAGCAGCGTCAGCCCCACGGAGGAGAATCCTACAACATTATCTGCACGGCAGTGTCTGGAAGCGGCACAAATCCTGTCCATGGGCTTTCTGGCCGAGTGCTACGGGCCATCTTCATGCATAACCTCCACCAAGCCGAAACACCTGCTCTTCTGGCTCACTCAGTCCCCACCATCGCACAGTGCGATGCTGGACGCAGATCTGCCTTTAGCCTGGATGGTGCCCTCTCAATGCCATCCTTAATTTGGACCACTTCATTCTTCTCCCCACCCTGACTGCAGAGATGAACTTTGGACGTGCCTCTCTGGAAGAGCGGGTAAATTCCGCTAATGATGACATAGCACGCACATTTTCTGTAAAATGCGACCAGCCAAACTGCTGCCCACACATACTTCTGCCAACTTGCATGGGAGGAAGTTGTTCGCATAAATTCTTCCCCATCTTAGTCTGTCAAAGGCTGGAGCGATAGCACAGCGGGTAGGGTGTTTGCCTTGCACGGGGCCAACTCAGGTTCGATTCCTCCGCCCCTCTCAGAGAGCCTGGCAAGCTACCGAGAGTATCCCATCCGAAAGGCAGAGCCTGACAAGCTCCCCTTGATGTGTTTGATGTGCCAAAAACCAGTAACATTGAGTCTCACAATGGAGACGCAACTGGTGCCCGCTCAAGCAAATCGATGAACAACGGGACGACAGTGCTACGACAGTGCTTAGTCTGTAAAATCGATGAACAATGGGACGACAGTGCTACGACAGTGCTTAGTCTGTAAAATTTCCGTAGTGCTGATGAAATGGAGCTCTTCCTCCACTATGCAAATTAAAGGTCAGAGACCCGGTGAATGTTCAGGAACGCTGAGAATAAGCATAAAGGTAACTGCTGAGGAGCCCACGACACACATGCCCATCTGATATCAAAACTACTAAGGTCAGGAGCTCATTATTTTACTACTTTTGCCATCTATGTGCATTTTTGGCACAATGACAATTTTGCTTGTATTAAAAACAGAGATTAGCCTTAGACTGATTAATCTGAAATTAAAAGGCATTTGACAAAATATTTGTTTTTTCCATGTGAACTTCTTGATTGTACAGAGAGAAAAATTAAACCCCAGAAAAGTTTAATGACCTTTCCAAGATATCACAGAAAGTCTTTTTTTTTTTTTTTAAGGAAAATAAGTTTCAAAATAGTTGCATAATTTGACCAGGAAATCACTGTATCTGTATCACTGTCATCCTGTTGCTCATCAATTAGCTTGAGTGGGCACTTGTAACATCTCCATTGTGAGACTGTTGTTACTGTTTTTGGCATATCGAATATGCCACGGGTAGCTTGCCAGGCTCTGCCATGAGGGTGGGACACTCTCGGTAGCTTGTCAGGCTCTCCGAGAGGGATGGAGGAATCAAATCTGGGTTGGCTTCGTGCAAGGCAAACGCCGTACTCGCTGTGCTATCGCTCTAGGAAATACAAGAATAAAAATAAAGGATGTCTGAGCTGTTCAATGGCCTCAGTTTCTTTTTCTTCTTGTGATTTGATAAGTACACACAACTCAGTAACTCCCCCTTCTGTGTCTGGTCCTGGATCGGAAGGCTTTGTGAAAAAATGTGTAGTGAAAACAGGGAACATGAGCTATAAGCACCAGGGATATTGGTGGATAAACCAGTTATTTAAATTTTTTAAATTTTATCACTAAACTATGCACAATATGTTGCAGAGCGAATTATGTTAGTTTTTGTATGAATTACTCAAAGGATGTAGAAACAATTTTTTGTAATAACTTTCAGTAAGATATAATCTAAAACCTTAAGTAGAATTAATCTGAAAGTTGCCTGCATAAAATTAAAAAAAAAAGAGATAATTTTGAGAGGGGTAAATGATCAAGTTTATCGGTTAAGAAATGTAGTTTTAATGAAATGCCAGGGTCGAAGGGGTGTTGTTATGGGTTTGCCACTACCTTTCTGCATGACTTTTAGGAAACTGATTCCATGAGATTTAGGAGAGTAAGTTCCATAGTTGAAACCCAAGGTGGGGGCTGGAGCAATAGTACAGCGTGTAGGGCGTTTGCCTTGCATAGAGCTGACCTGGGTTCAATCCCCAGCATCCCATATGGTCCCCCCAAAACCGCCAGGAGTAATTCCTGAGTGCAGAGCCAGGAGTAACCCCTGTGCATCACCAGAGGTGACCCCCCACAAAGTCAAAAATAAATAAATACAATAAATAAGAAAAAAAGAAACCCAAGGTGATGCATGGAAATCAAATCACTAAGAGATGCGCAGAGAGATGAGGCAGAAAGTAAAAGTCGCAGGAGGCCTGAGGCCCGAGCATCACACCTCAGGACTGGATGGAGTAGATCCGGCCTCTTCACCCCCGCACACCCCAGCTGTGATTCAGACAGCCTGTGTCGGGGAGCCAGGAGTCAGCGCCACTGTTCTCAGTCAGAAGCCAGGCTTCGGGAGAGGAAATGAATAACTTTCCCATATTTGGAGGTAAGGGTTGGAGCAAGATGGCATAATACCTCACTCCTGGAGGACCGGGGAGGTTTGCAGTAATCGTGGCTGTTACTCATCCAAAGCCCCACCAGCTCCCAGTCCCCACGTACCTTGCTGGAGGCTTCCTTATTATGGAGCATTTATGTGTCACCCTAAAAGCGTTTCCCGAGCATTTCATAATCATTATTTACTGCTTGGCGCAGCAGCAGCAGCAGCGTGGCAGGCTGCAGCCCTGCCCTTTGACCCCGGGGCGGCAGCTGCCCCTCACCCCCGACACCAACCCACACGAGGCTGTTCTGGAGACCTTCCCACCGGGGCACTGTTTCATCTTAATCAAAGTTAAAGTTTAGAAGTTGTCATGGGCAGAACGGAGGATAGATAATTTAGCTGTCTTTTGTACTTTTTGGATTATGATGATAGCAGATTTGTAAGAAAAGAAAATTCCTTTAAAATTAAAGGCTGTGTCTCTGATGCCGGCAATTTCGCTTTGTTCAAAAATGAGTAAGGAGATATTAGCCGTAGAGAAAAACACGCAGGCACAAAGGGAGTCATCGGAATTTATTTTTAAAGCTGTTTGTTGAACACCAGCGGGGAGAGAGTGGGGAAACAGGACGTGTTTCTCGTCTAAAGGGATCAGTGTTAAACACAGAAAACCCCCTTCCGGCGCTGTTTTCAGCATGTACAAGGCATACCATCCACGGTGCACAAGGTTCCTTGAAAATAGCATTTGTTAATTATTCAATTTGGAAAGGATTTAATAAAGCGAGTGTCTTCCTGTGCCCAGGAGCCTGCTGCAGAGTGGACCAGGCAGGGCGTAGATGACGCTTATTGAGGACATGGCTGACTTTTTATTCATGTATTAAGGAAGAAAAGGTCTTTGCAGCTCCAGCCAGCAGGCAAAATTGATAGTGAAGGAAAGTTCTGGAGCAACTGGGACTTGGCTTGAGTTCTTTACGCTTGAGTGGACTTGACGAGTGGGAGAAGTCTCTGGGCAGTTTCCTCAGCGGGCAGTGACTCAGACACCTGCAGAGAATCCCTTTCCATTCCTTCCTTGCTTCCCATGCCCCCACCCTACTCATTTTGCAAAAGCACATTCAGTGTGTGTGTGTGTGTGTGTGTGTGTGTGTGTGTGTGTGTGTGTGTGTGTGTGTGTGTGTGTGTGTGTGGTTTGGACAGGGTGTATTTTATGAGCAAAAAAAGTAGATGTAAAGAAAAGTAGGTAGATGAAGACTATATTAAGCTGAATTCACAAAGACAGATTTTCATGAACTGTGCTAACTGTTAATTGACCTGGAGAGTTTTGCTGGCAAGACTCCATGACGCTAGAATAAGGAAGCATACTGAACTTCCCTGGCACTCCTCTTTCCCCATATCTAAAGTAATAGAATAGTTAATATTTAATAGGAAACTAAAATTCCATATAAATGACTAAAACAAAGTGTAGTTTCATTTATTTTTACCACTAGTCATTGCATTCATAAAATAACAACTATAGGGACTGTAAAAGGAGATTTCTGCTCATTTTCTCCTCCAATAACATGGTGTGAAACATTGAAATTTACCATGGAAGACACTAGCAAAGGACTTGAACCAGTGATCTTAAAGCAGTGATTAAATGCTGTCTAAGCTATTATTTCCAGAGCAAACACAATTTCTGCTAGAAGATTTTCCTCCCAACCAATGTATTTTTTTTTAAATTTAGAAACCACAACTGTCTTATATGCATTTTAATGATGGTTTGATTATTCTGCCAAGAGATAGCAGAATTCCTATAGATAATAAGCAGAGATGACACGTTTATGGCATATATTTATAGGTTCCTGACTTTGTGCTTTGTGATCCTCACCATCACCACTGTGAACAGAGCCAAAAATTCAGTGTCTAGTCTCTTATTCTAACAACATGACAAAGAACAGTCATCTTACCTTGTCGACTTTTTTTTTTTAGTTCCTGTAAATTCCAGCCCTTTAATTAAGGAAAGAAGAAAAGATGAAAGAAGAAAGGGAGAAATAAAGAGAGAAAGGGAGAAATAAAGGAAGAAAGGGAGAAAGAAGGAAAGGAAGGTAGGAAGGAAGGAAGGAAGGAAGGAAGGAAGGAAGGAAGGAAGGAAGGAAGGAGGGAAGAAAGGAAAGAAGGAAGGAAGGAGGGAAGAAAGGAAAGAAGGAAGAGGGAAGAAAGGAAAGAAGGAAAGTAGGAAGGAAGGAAGGAAGGAAAGAAGGAAGGAAGGAAAGAAGGAGGGAAGAAAGGAAAGAAGGAAAGTAGGAAGGAAAGAAGGAAGGAAGGAAGAAAGAAAAGAGGAAAGAAGGGAATAAGGGAAGAAGGGAAGAGAGAGTAGAAAGGGGCTTTCATTAAAAGTGTTTGGAATTCTAGCAAGATGTTGACAGCATTGAGGACTGCTCCCAGGTGTCTGCTGAATACGACCCAGTGAGAACTCGCACTCTGTCTCTTTTCCCCTCTCTCGTCCCTCGCAGAACAATGGGCTTTTGCCTCTCTACGATCCTGACTGTGAATTAGAGGAAGGGGCATTGTGTTTTTGGGAGGAGCAGGAAGTTGATCTTGGAGGGGTGAGCCTGGGGTGCTGGCAGCGAGGCTGTCTGGGGGCTCATCAGGCACCCCCGCCCCCCTTGATAATGGGTTGACATGCTCACGTTGCTGTTGGATTGGACTCGATGGAACATGGAAAATATTTTCCTCCAATACCTCGAACAATAGCTGTAGATAGGATTCCACACTGATCTGCCTCTCTCTTGGGACTGGAATGCTTACTGCACTGGACAGGGGAACTCTGATCTCCTGCTGTTCAGGTTTGGGATTTTATCATCATTAAATCAGCTTTATGAAGTCCTCACGACAAGATGCACAGCCAGAAGTCCACTTCCGGATCTCAGACCTCCACCAAGTAGACACAGGGCACCATAGTCTTACCGTTTCCTACTCAGTTATCTGCAGTTATATTTTTAATATTTCTACTGCTGTTTCCCTGTACGCTAGTTAGGGTAATTTTCCTTCTGAAATATGCGCGCATGCATGACTTATCCTGGATTCATAGCCATTGCTGAAAGGCAGTTTGGGTTAGTCGTGTTTTGGTCAGTTTATAGATGGTCCTGACTGCACTTTCCACAATGTACAGTGCAGTCAGCTTTAATGTGGGAGACCTTATGATATCTGCTCCTGCTGTGTTACCTGGTCATTTGTTTATCTTTTGGCGCACAGGTGGACAGTGAATCTGTTAGTAATCCATTGAAGACAATGACTCTTGGTACTGGAGGACTCAGGACTCAGTCCCTGAGTCCCTTGACTCAGTCTCCATTCATCACCCCTGTGACCTCTGCCAGTTTCTGTCCTCACTGTTCATTGGACACAGCGTTTCTTTGCTTCTTTCTTTGGATATTTGATTATTATTATACTGGGGGATTGGGTCACACCTGAGAGCCTATGTTTAGTTGTAGCTCTGTGCTCAGGAGGGACCCCTGTCCGTGCTCGGGACATTTCCAGTGGTGCCAAGACTCGAACAGGGTCACACTGAGGCAAGGCAAGGGCCTTAAGCTCTGCAATCTCTCTCTCTCGTGCCCCAGGATGCAGCGTTGGTGCTCCCCACTGCTCTCCAGGCACTCCTGGCTCCCTCGGCCCCTGGGGCCAGCCTGGAGCACTGCCCTGAGCTGATCACCTGCTTCCGTGCTGTGCTGTCCTTGCTTCCTCCAACCTTCTAATTCCAGTCAAAATGATCCCTTTAAACTATGGGTTGGTCGCTGACACATATGCCCCGTACTTCATCACAGCCGCATGATCTTAGGGTCCATTCTGGTGAGGGAGACCCCGTAGTCTCCTGGTGTCATCTCTGAGATTATCTCCTGTGAGTTGTCCCTCCCCTGCTTGGCCACCAGATTCCTCCAGTAGGCGTGAGAATGGGACCTGCCCCTCCTGCACTGCTCACACTCTTGTCCTCTTCCACAGGATATCCACATAGCCATCACCCACAGGACACTCACATGACCATCACCCACAGGACACTCACATGACCATCACCCACAGGACACTCACATGACCATCACCCACAGGACACTCACATGACCATCACCCACAGGACATCCTCACGGCCATCTCCTTCTCCACCACGAGAAGCCTTCCTTCTTCTCATGGAGGAAGCCACAGAGCCATCCTTAAAATGTGTCCCCGCCTCCACACTCCCCATCACCTGCCCACATCCTTTTCTCTCCTCACAACTTGCGTATAGTTCATTCCCTGTATTGGCAACATATCAAAGCCCTTGACCCCCAGAACTCCTGGCTGCAGGCAATCGGGAAGGGCTTTGATATGTTGACTGTGGTACCCACCCTAGGTGTGGTTGCCACCCCCAATGCTGGGAGAGGTTGGGAGAGACTAGAGAGAGAACAAGGTGGCAAGTTGGAGCACGGGGAGACGAGCGAGGGAGACAGGGGGAGACGGGAATGAGGGGCTTAGTGAGGCTGGAACAGGCGCGTGGGAGAATGGGATAAATGGTGACTGACCACCAACCAGCCTGGTCCTCATGTCCTCCTTCATCCGCCCGTGGCATCGGCCGTCCCAAGTGGAGAAGCGGTGTGAGATCACCGAACACGGCGAGAGAGCGCCACGGGATTCCTAGTTGTTCAGTGATCACACAATTCCCATATTCGCTGTGTGTGATACTACCTTATTGCTCTTGTCCCCTCATCCAAGACCTGACATGGCCAGCTGCCCGGAACACGGACCGATACATAAAGAAGCTGAAGGAATGAATTTTAATTTTAATTCAAAGAGAGGCTAAGGAAAATAATATCTGCCGTGAAAAAACTGAAAGTGGGTGGGATGGAAGGGACCCCCGGGAGAAACCAGATACGAAAACCCTAGGGGAGTTCTCACTGGCAGAAAGGAGTGGAATGTGGAAGGACCCGGAAGGAGTTCCAGTGTGTGCACTGGGCCAGCGCTGACCTTTCTGCTTCGGGTGAGCAGTGGGGAGGCCCCAGCAGGGCCAGGCGGTGGCTGGGCAGGCCTGTACAGTGAGACAAGTGCACACGGCACGGGGAAGAGGGCGTGTGGGGTGCCTGCTGGTTCTCCCAGGCCTGGATGGGCACCCTGGTCCCTTCCACCCGCTCCCTCTCCCACGGGAGTGGCCCTTCCCGCCAGCCCTCTCTAGCTTCTTTCTTTCCCATCAGACTGGCTTTCCCATCTGTCTCCACAGGGCGAGGAGTGTCTTTGTGCTGCTCCCGCTGTAATCCCAACACCCGAGGGATGCTTGTGGGATGAGTGACTGTCGGCCACTCCCTCGCCCAGGACCCAGGGGCAATTATCCTCCCCAGAAACCCGGGATCTTCCTTGACAGGCCTCTAACTCCCCAGGCAGACAAGCTGCCCACCCCAGGGCCCCGCTGCACTGCAGACATTTTATTCACAAAGAACAGAAGGGAAAGAGAAAGGAGTCGAAACCCTCTCAGGTTCTGTGAATTCCTCAGAGGCACGTGCTGAGTGTTCCATGGGGACAAATTTTATTGCACTTTTCCTGTTTGTGGAGGCCTCAGTGCCTTACTGAGGAGAAACCACAGGGAAAATTAGTGCATCAAAGCAAGCGATACTAGAGACTTATTAAGAAGGCCATGGCAGCCCTGTGCTTGGGCATGGAAGCTTCTAGAACAGTCCTAAAGCATAAGCGTGGCCCATTGCTAAGCCAAAGTCAGAAAACTGTAGCAGAGCTTGGCAACCTGTTTTGCGGAACAAATCTAGCCTTTATCTCAGGAAAGCGAAAATGAATCGTGGGAGAAATAGTAAATTTCAACATTGACACAGGGAAATGATCTGAAAATCAAATTCAAAGCCCATAAATAAAGTTCTATTGGAATATAGCTACTAGATCCATTCGTTTGTGCCCCGAGACTGGGAAAGGCAACTCTATAGAATAGTTCAAAAAGCCAAAGGTTAATCTCTGCCCTTTTCAAAAGAGTTGTTGATCCTGGAGTCAGAGAGAAGATACAGGAAAATCAGTGCAAGATGTGTGTATGCGCCTGGTATGTGTATCTGTGTGTTTGCTTGTGTATGAATGTGTGTAGCACAGAAGGATGTGGTGTGTGAAGGGGGGACTGAGCAAGATGGGAAAATGTGGTTGAAGAAAGAGGTCGGCATTGTCCCTGCAGACTGTCTCCCTACTGACAGTGACCCAGCAGACTGTCTCCTACTGACTGTGTCCCAGAGACTGTCTCCTACTGACAGTGTCCCAGAGACTGTCTCTTACTGACTGTGTCCCTGCAGACTGTCTCCTACTGACTGTGTCCCTGCAGACTGTCTCCTACTGACTGTGTCCCTGCAGACTGTCTCCTACTGACTGTGTCCCAGAGACTGTCTCCTACTGACTGTGTCCCAGAGACTGTCTCCTACTGACTGTGTCCCAGAGACTGTCTCCTACTGACTGTGTCCCAGACACTGTCTCCTACTGACTGTGTCCCAGAGACTGTCTCCTACTGACTGTGTCCCAGACACTGTCTCCTACTGACTGTGTCCCAGAGACTGTCTCCTACTGACTGTGTCCCAGACACTGTCTCCTACTGACTGTGTCCCAGAGACTGTCTCCTACTGACTGTGTCCCAGACACTGTCTCCTACTGACTGTGTCCCAGAGACTGTCTCCCTACTGACTGTGTCCCAGAGACTGTCTCCTACTGACTGTGTCCCAGAGACTGTCTCCTACTGACTGTGTCCCAGAGACTGTTTCCTACTGACTGTGTCCCTGCAGACTGTCTCCTATTGGCTGAGTCCCTGCAGACTGTCTCCTACTGACTGTGTCCCAGAGACTGTCTCCCTACTGACTGTGTCCCAGAGACTGTCTCCTACTGACTGAGTCCCAGCAGACTGTCTCCTACTGACTGTGTCCCAGAGACTGTCTCCTACTGACTGTGTCCCAGAGACTGTCTCCCTACTGACTGTGTCCCAGAGACTGTCTCCCTACTGACTGTGTCCCAGAGACTGTCTCCTACTGACTGTGTCCCTGCAGACTGTCTCCTATTGGCTGAGTCCCTGCAGACTGTCTCCTACTGACTATGTCCCAGAGACTGTCTCCTACTGACTGTGTCCTAGAGACTGTCTCCTACTGACTGTGTCCTCGCAGACTGTCTCCTACTGTGTCCCTAACTGTCTCCAACTGTGTCCCTGACTGTCTCCTACTGTGTCCATGACTGTCTCCTACTGTGTCCATGACTGTCTCCTACTATGTCCCTGACTGTCTCCTTCTGTGTCCCAGCAGACGGTCTCCTGCCGACTGTCTCCCAGCAGACCCAGTGGCCTGTCAGACTGAAGGTCTGGCTCTCTGCTGTGGTGGTGACCGGAAGCTGGGGCAGTTATGGAAGACTCAGACTGGCTGCTAACCCCTGGAGATCCATGTCTGTGTGGTGGCTTGGAAGAGCTTGCAAGACATTTATATACTTAATAATTGGTCCAACTATTTAAATTTTTAAAATTAATTTTCTAACAGAACAAATGTGGCACTAAAACATATAAATTTCAGGTATAAGTTGTTAAAAATCTCCATGTGTACATGCTACATTCAGTTCACCAGTAAAAGTTTAATTATTTATTTACAATCAAACTGTAAGTAAAAACTAACCCCATGTTTCTAACAAAATTGTACTCAACCCATACTACTTCTTTTTTGTTTGTGTGTTATTTGGTTTGGGGGCTATATCCAGAAGTGCTCAATACTTATTCCTGGCTCTGTGTTCAGGGGTCAATCCTGGTTGATTTGGGGGACCATACGGGTGGCAGGGATCGAACCTATGTCTGATGCCTGCAAGACAAGTGTCCTACTGCTATACTATCCTGGCCTTTCAACCAATAGTGCTCTTTTAAAATAACATTTTTCAGGAAGTTCCTTAGAAATTATTTTCTTGGTCACGAAGAGTTTTCTTTCGTGTTAGGAAGTCTTTGAGAGTTCCATGGGGGGAAATGCTGTGTTCAGGTGAGTTTGTAGCTGAAAGAAGATGTATAATCTTTCTGAATTTCATTTTTGTTTCTTGAGAATTTTTCAGGAGTACCCTTAGCCCATTTCCCCAGAAAATTTCCCCTCCTTTTCCCTCAGAGATTCCTGACAAGTCAAAGGAGATGTGATCTAAGACGTCAGGCGGGAGAAGTGGGCTGAGAAGGGCTTATCAGCATCCCCACGTCCTTCCTGGGGAAAGCTCATGTTTTAAAACCGGAGAGCAAGCAGGCTCTGAGTAATTTGGGGGGCCTTTCTGGAGGTGTGTAGTTAAACTGTTAGTTCTCTACTTCTAAGAGGGTTCAAAGCATGAATGTCGCTGCAGAGTATTTAAAATATTTCCCACACACAATGGTCTCCTCAAGTTTTCTTTAAGATGACGGGCATCACGTGTGAAGCTGAGGTTATGAAGAGGTACGGAGGAGACTTCCCGAACGGCCTTCCTTCTGTCAAGTCTTTCTCTCGCTGCCAGATTGTATTTGTGAGATTCGATCTTGCGATCTTGTTGTCATTCAGGCCAATGGTCATATTGATGAGGAGGCAATGGTATTGAGTGTTTGAAGAAATATTTAGCAGTGTCTTGATAGTCTGACAATGTAGAAGAAGAAATATTAGAGTTGATGGGAGCATGAATCTTTCACTAGGTGGAAAAAAATGATTTTTTTTTCTTTTTGGGTCAGACCTGGCAATGCACAGGGGTTACTTCTGGCTCTGCACTCAGGAATTACTCCTGGTGGCATTTAGGGGACCATATGGGATGCTGGGAATTGAACCTGGGTCAGCCGGGTGCAAGGCAAATGCCCTACCCACTGTGCTATCCCTACAGCCCCCAAAAGGTCAAATTTTGAATATTCTTTGTGCCATTTTCATTAACAATTTTTCTTCACTAATACTTTCTTTCAAAAGAGCTTGGTTATGAATGACAAATATGAAATCCAAAAATCAGTTAAGGCCAGATTTTTAAAAGTCCTATGCTATAAAGATTACATGAAAACATACTAAAAGTTATATAAATTTGATGATAATATTCTGCATTTTGGCTAACATTGATAATTCACATAGTCACTGTTCAGTTGAATTTATATTTTCTAGAAAACATCTGTTGCAGACTTCAAGATTTCATGTCACCCTTATCTGGCAAACACCCCGTCTTTGATAGGGGGCCTCTTGTGAGTCGAGAGTTTAGACAGGACGTTAGTTCCTTTACGCCTGGGTTTGAAGGGGCACTGTGCTCATTCCGCCTAGAGGAATACTACAACCGTCAGCAGGGGTAAGAAGAACCATGATGAGGACGCGTGGCATTTAAATACTGTTGCGCGTCAATAGTAATTATTTCTTAGGAATCTAAGTCCGATGATGAATTTCATGCAGGGGATCACTTTCTGCCAACAGGATGAGCTTGCAGCAGTCTCACAGATGAGGCGGGGTACGAGGGACATCTGTAGCAGCAGCCAGAGAATGAAGCGAGCTCCAAGGAGTTGTCTCATCTGTGACGGGTTCCCAAAGTACTCACACGTGCAGGAAAGCCAGGAAGAGCAAACTTTGAAGACGTCCCGCATGCAGAGAGCACCGGCGACTGTGGATTAATGTTCTCACCAGCGATCTCTTCATGCTGCCCTACCCCACGGCAGCCCGTCAGGGTGAGAAGGCACCCTGCTGGGGATTAGGGAGACTGGGAACAGCAGAAGAAAGTTCTAGAAAGATTTAGTCTCTTAGATCCTAGCAGTCGTTTTTTTTTTTTTTACACGGGAGGTATCTTTCTTAATCTTATTTTGAAAACAACCGTGAAAGAGCCTGTTAAAAGAATTGCTTATGCACGCCGTAAAGCAGACGGTAGTTGCATATCGGGGGGAATAAAAGGCTGTGAAGAAGGTATGGTCTGGGAAGAAGGCTGCGTGGGGGACCCGCGGGGCGTGACAGCCGGTGAGAGCCCACACGTAGAGTCCCTCTGTTTGGCGATAATTGAATCTCAGCTGTGGTAGCTTATCCCATCAGAGACATACCTGTGCTGTTAAAGAGAGGAAATTAAACGTACGAGCCAGAAAGTCATTCAAAGTACATGAAGGTCATGACAGAAACTAATAATAAGAAAATTTACAGGCGAAGCCAACCTGCCTCTCCTCCATCCTTCTAGGGGAAGCAGTTAAGCAGGTCCCCTGGTGTGCCCAGGTATTGGAAATCAGCCCTAAACGATACATTTCCTTGTTTTCATTAGCTCAGGTTCACATAGAACATTTCGGAGTGCCCTTTTTGGTACGCGAACTTCCTCTGTTTTTATGGTGAGTTCCAGGGTAAGTAAGAGAACTTCTATAATCAGTAATCAGCCCATTTCATTTCTATTTTATGTAATTTCACAATGAAAGACAAACGTATCCATTATCTCATAATTACCTATCTTGTCCCGTGAAACAATGCCTTCTTTGTGGTATGAAACATTCTTCTAAGGATCGGGAGAAACCGGTGGGGCAGGTTACCCACTAGAGCAGAAACCAGCTAAAACGGTAGCTCATGTGGCATCTCAAGCATTTATTTTCACTTATGATTAGGTAAACATTAAGTATATCACCGCTGATTTTTCAAACAAATATTTCAAAGGTAGCATGAAATTGGTGTCTGAAAATAAAACAAAGATACCGCAGGATTTGAGGGATCAGCTAGACGGGAAACACAGGTCCAGAAATTGCAGGCAGAACCCAGTTATCGGTTTCAGCCCCTGAGATGAAAAGGTCCCTCCCAGGCACGTGACCTAAACCTCAGAGTTCTGCCAGTGCCCATCTGGGTTGGAGACTTTGGTTCTATGCAACAAAAAAGAAAAACATTTAAACGACTCATTCAAAAATTAGTGTGTGCATATTACTGAATTTATTTGTTGACTAAACACCGAGAATGACTTGGCTTATTTTCTTTGTGACTCAAGTGAGTGTGCAATTTTATTCCAGTTTCCTTCAAATACGGGTAGGGCGTTTGCCTTGCACATAGCTGACCCGGGTTCGATTCCTCTGTCCCTGTCGGAGAGCCCGGCAAGCTACCAAGAGTATCACGCCCGCATGGCAGAGCCTGGCAAGCTTCCCATGACGTATTCGATATGCCAAAACCAGTAACAACAAGTCTCACAATGGAGACGTTACTGGTGCCCCCTCGAGCAAATCGATGAACCATGGGACGACAGTGCTACGACAGTGTTACAGTGTTCTTCCTTCACTGAGATAATGAAACAGAAAGCCATGCATCCAAGATGAGAAGATTCCACCTTGAAAATTACATCTATTTTCACTATTGAAATGACTTTTTAAAACTTAAGTTTGATAAAAACATAAAAGTTCAAAGTAAAACTTTTCATATCTTTTAACATAAAAGTGACACTTCAGTAACATCATCAAACACTAGTATTACTTTTAACCCCATGCCTTCTCTTAGTAAATAGTACCCCCAGGATAGCATTTTTCTGTAGTGACATAATTGGCCAAGGAATGAGGGTCAGGGAGGTGGGCGGGAGGATACCTTAGTTTTTGTGCCAAGAATAAAACTCTAGCTTTCAAATATTTGCACAGGTAAACACTTTCAAATTCATAGTCCACATCCATACTGACCTGTTGGCATTTGTAAATCTTTCTGTGACTAGCCTTCAAGTAGCTGGATATATGTAAGGTCCACGCTAGAAGTGAGGGCTAGGAGATGAAAGAAAAATAGTAATAATGAGAACTTTACTCATTATTTGTACACATGCGATTATGCCTAGCTCATCAAGATGAAATTATTAAAATGCCTTGATCTCCTACAAAAGTATTCATAATTTTAATTTTATTGGTCATCAGACTCTGATTCAAACTTGTTGCAATTTTTTTTTTCATTTTGCCAAGGGAAGCCAGTGTTAAGATACAAAAGAAAGGTGCTATATCTGGTGGCAAAGGTTAATTTTCTTTTTCTCTTTGGATGAGAGAGCTTCAACAACAAGTCTGTGTGGTACTAAGTCTTAAAAATCACAGTGAATGCTTCTGTGGTGAGTTAGAAGGGCAGTAAGTGCAAACCTAAGGATAGTCAATGTACCCTATCAAGCTCAAATTCTAAAAAAATCAGGGGCAAGAGAATTTTCCAACAAAGTGTAATTTTGCCATTGCAAATAAAGGAAACAAGCCTACCATGGAGTAATACTCACCCCTAAAAAAGGAAAAAGTTCTGCAGACATTGCAACATGGGTGGATCTGTAGGGTAACTTGCTAAATCAGAGGGAGAGAAATAAATACCAGATAATCTCTCTCACCTGTGGTCTGGAATTAAACAATCCAACTGTGTAAACACAAAAAAGGGGGGACACCACACCGGGCAGCGGCACTCTATCTCTCCCACCACCCAAGTTTGGTAGTCTCCAGCCGCTTCCCCTACCCCAGGGAGGTTGATGGCCATGAGGAGGTAAAGGAAGGAACGAGGGTCAGGGTGGTTGGTCTCAGTTGCAGTTTATTCCATTCCCATCTCCATTCTCCTCTGATTCTCCTCCTGCTTCTCCCTCCCCCATGTTACTTCATTCTCCTACTCTGGATCTGGATTTGGATCTGGCTTCTTCGGATCTGGCCCTGGAAGCCCCAGCCCACTCTTACAGCCTAGTTAAATCCCCCAGCATGAGGGGTTGGGACTTACACGTAGGTGTGGTCACAATTCTTTCCCTCAGGGGATGCTGCTTCTAGGACAGATTCTCATACAGAAAGATGACCTGCCTAAGGGCAAAATACCATCTAGGGGTGCGTTTCTCCTCTTCTTAGTCCAACAAGCATGCATTCATGATATTAGTCATTTTGTATGGACATAGTAAGAGATGCGTAAAACTTATAGAATCGCTCTCCTGGGGCAATCTTGATCTCAGACTATAGTGCCCAGGCCAGATTAGTCTTTCCTATCCCTAGCAGGTCCTAGTCTTGTTGTTACCTTTGGATCATGATAGCACTTGTCCATGATCAAGCTCTTAACTTACAGTTAAGAATTGTGGCACTTTGATCTGGCCCATATCGATGCCAGGTTAGCTCACAGCTTGCCCTGGGTCCTTTCAGTCCCTCTTCAGAACCCTGCTTTTGGGGTTCTAGGGACCAAGGGAAACTGAGGCTTAAGTCAAGAAAGCAGATGTCCGGGAGTGAATAATATTTAAAGCCAATTAAATCCCAAGTTATAAAGCATAATATTAACAGTCTTCCTTTGTCTATACAAAAGTAACACTGCTTTAAACTAAACTATTCAAAAGACAAAAAGAGAGGAGAAAGGCAATATTTCACTCATACATATAGAATCATAGATTTCTGAGGAATCTGACCTTACAAGTTAACAGAGTCTGATTAGGGGGAAAGGTGATATACTGGTTGGGGAAGAAAGCATGGAGAGGAATTTACAGATAAACGCAGTGGAATGGAAGTGCCTCTGGAGCACTGTGATAAACCTGAGCTTCCTGTGGCAAGGGGAACAGGACATACCAGTGTTGTCTTAAAATGTTTAGAATTTATTACCAGATAAACCTAAACTCTTTGTGGCAAGGGAAAAAGGACAAACCAATGATATACGACACCAACAACAATATTGAATAATGATAAATTCTTGGTTTGAGATCACAAAACTCAGATTACCAAATAGTGGAAGGTCTGAAGAAGTGGATTGGGATAACAAAGGGACAGGGATGGAAGGTCTTGGGCATTTTATGAGTGGCAGAGTGCAGGAACTTTGTATATAAATACCATAAATATCAATATCAATACTACTGTAAATATATTGCTTAAGCAGTAACAGAGTTTAAAAAATTGTGTTTGAATGATACAGTATTTTACTGCACAAATAGTTTAAAGATTTCCCTGACACTTTTCTTGAATCAAGTCATAGATATACTATTTTATAGAGCGATTTAAAAGGGAATATCAATTTTTCCCTAAGTCCCTTAGGGAGCAGCTATTATTATATATAATTTGGTTTTCTCTCCATCTTTATCTTTTTGCGAGGGAGGAAGAAGTGCATCTGTATGCATACCTCTTCAATCCAGTGACTTAAGACTTGGCTAGCATTACTGTTTCTCTCTGACCCGGGGGTTTTGTCAGGAAAATGGAATGAATAGGAGAGGGCCACCCAGCAGTTCAGGGCTCAGGGTGCTACAGTCTTCCAGGGAACAATTTGAAAAATCTTCCCTAGGACAGAAAGGGGATATTCTTGTCTTTCTTCCACAATTGTAAGAAATGTGGCCTTTTCATTCTTCCGTCAAATGCTCATTTACTGAGCATTTCCTCTTTGAGCAGGGTTTCATTAGTGCTACAAATCTGAAGAAAGAATTCTGTCCCTTCAGGGTACGCAGTGAATGTCACCAGGCTAATAGGTGCCCTCTGGTGCACAGTTGCCATTTGGACTTTTCTGAAAGTGGGAGGGCTGTCATGAAGTAGTTTAGGACTGTCAAAAGAAGACTCCTGTATATTCTATTAGAAAGAATTTTTGATATTTTTATTAGGAAGATGTTGGATGCGCGCTTGGATGTCGAATGCAGTGGGTGCTGGCGGATGCATACATTAACCTGGCTGATGGAGCTTCCACAGGTGTTCACGACAAGGGACCCATCCTGCGCAAATTCAGGACACGAGGGGGCCATCCAGATGGTTGTTCTGGTCAGTGAGTAGTCATAGTGCGGGAGAGAAAAATAATTTTAGGAAAAGAGTTGTTCTCAGAAACTCTGAGCCCTGCGATTGTGTTTTAAGGTAGTGGCAACTGTTTGGTTTATAAGAAGAGCAATAATAAATCGGCACCCTCCCTGTTTCATTCACCTCAGGACTGCCCGTCGGAGCTGACCGATGCCTGCCACCTTTCAAGATTTCCTTCTCAGGAGAAATTCAGTGCGGTACATTGTGGGCATCGACGGATTCGGTGCCTTTGCTGGACACAGGGCCATCAGAGCTGAGAGACACGAGGAGCTGGTTCCCTGCCCAGGAGATTCTGGGTCACGTGACACGACTCCACCTCTCCACAAGGGAGCCCATACTTCACCTGTAGTAAGCTCATTGATTCCCCAGCTGTCAGCCACTGAAATTTGTCCTAGGAGCATGATTTGAGGAGACAGGGCTACCTGCCCACACACATCTAGCTTCTTTTTATTTTTTAATTTTTTAAATTTTTTTGCTTTTTGGGTCACACCTGGCGATGCACAGGGGTCACTCCTGGCTCATGCACTCAGGAATCACCCCTGGCGGTGCTCAGGGGACCATATGGGATGCTGGGATTCGAACCCGGGTCGGCCGCGTGCAAGGCAAACGCCCTACCTGCTGTGCTATCGCTCCAGCCCCTAGCTTTTTAAAAAAATTTTTTTAGGCACACTACACATTATTATGCACCAGGGCTTACAGTACTTGTCATGGTAGGGTTCAAGGCATAACATTCAGCTCCACATCCTCCTTTCAACTTGTCCCAATCTCTGCCCCTGACTGCCACACATCCTATTCCCAACCCCCATGCCGCTCATAGTAAGCTTCTTGTTAGAAACTAGTTATCAGTTTCTCTTGTATTTGGCAATTTTTATACCCTAATTTTGTTTCTTTTTATCCCCCTATGACAGAGATGATTCTGTATCTGTCCTTCTACCTTTGACTAACTGTACTCAGCACTCAGATATATTCCAGATCCAATGACATAGCAGCAGATTACACAGCTTCATCTTTTATTATAGTTGCATATTATTCCATTGTGTATATGCACCATTGTTCCTTTATCCAGTCATCTGTATTTGGACTCTTGGGGTTGTCTCCATATTTTGGCTACTGTAAATAGTTCTGCAATAAACATGGGAGTGGAGAGTTTTGCTCCTAGCCGAGTCCAACATATCATCCCCAAGATGGGAGCTCCTGGCCTCTGACCTCAGCCTGGGAGGGAAGGTTTGGACAAGGCCATGCACTCAATGTAGGGATGCATTGTGCACCCTGTGCCACCTGGCAGTGCCCGGGGGCCTCCAGGACTGCACCTAGCGATGCTTGGGAGTCCTGCTGGGAGGCCGACCCACTCTGCAGGGTGCAGAGCCAGTGCCTCAGCCCTGTACTTGGCTCCGGTTTGGGATTCCTTGATGACAGGTCCTGACGGTCTGTGAAAGTGCTTTTAGAATCAGGGGGAAAGAATGTGTGAGGGCTGCTGAAGCCGTGCCACCCTGGAAGTTGGTACACTTTGATTTAGCTGTTGTCATCCTTCCCTGGCGCTGTAGGGACTTAATTTTTTACCACAGTTGCCTTTGGATAATGTTTACTATGAATTGATATATTAGTTATTAAGCTTTTATTGTCACATAAAAATTCCCATTTACTCAAGAGAGCGACTGCGTTTAAATCAGAAGTGAATAAAATAATGGCTCGGTAGGTGTAATTTATTAGCATTATGACTTTAATTAACTTGTACATAATCATGAATATGAGAATTGCCCATGCTTCCCACTGACAGATATATTTGTTGGTATATGCTCACCTCGAGCATTTTCAATATATATTTTCAATCCAATTTAGCAAATCTCAGTATTTTTATATTCTTGAAGCTATACACAAATAATTTTAATTAAATTTATTTATAATGTACGAGCATGATACAGCTTATTATATGGTTCATAGTATCAATTTTTCCTTCCAGCTATTCAACTGCATCTTATTTCTCCATTTTTTTATTGAGGCTTAATTGACATATCACTGCATTGACAGAAAAGATCAATATTTGTAAACACAGTGAAATGATCAAAATAAGTAACTACCTTCTGTCAGCACTCAAGGTCACAGATGTTTTTTTTTTCTGCATGATTATGTGATGGACATTTTTAAGATTTACACTCATAGCATCTTCTAAATAAGCCATGGATATTTATTGGCTTCAAGTTTTGCAGCATCACATGACCTTCTGAGGACTACAGCCGGCTAGGTTTAACTGTACTAAAAATCTTCCTCTTTAGTGCATGTATAGTTTGATAAAATGTGGAAATTAATGCAATTATCTTGCCACCACCATTATAATTACATAGATCATTCCTTTAACTTAAACACTCCCTTGACTCAGTCTCAAAAAACCACTACCACAGAGAGGCAATGGTATGCCTTTGTTCTTTACCGCTTTACATCTTCCAGTATTTTCTGTAACAGAATTTTATGATATATAGCCCGTATTGATCAGTATTCTCTCAAGACATGACTCTATCTCTGTCTCTCTCTCTATCGCTATCTCTATTTTGACCTTTCTCACCTTGCCGTTCCCTCTGCCTCAAGAGAGGTTTCTACCACCCCACAGCGGTGCTACGGGCCCACCTCTTGATACTCAGCCAAGTAGGTCGGGGAGCTCAGTGGTAGGGTTAGAAGCTGTGGTGCTTCTCTTGGGCTCTGCGCTGTTGGGGTTGTCTAGGGTCACACTGACAATGCTGGTTGTGGGGGGTGTGGTCCCTGGGACCCTAAGTTAAGAGCTCTCTCCTTTTCCCCTAGAAGTTATTTGAAGAAACTGACTTACTGGGGGATGGGGGTTGATCATTCTGAAATTAGCAAGGCAGCACTGCAGACTGGACATCCTGACAAGAGTAAACTTAATGTCTCACTCTCTTTGAGGGGTGTGTTGGGAGACGACCTCCCAAGTGATGCTCAGTGACCTGGGCCATGTCTGGTAATTTTCAGTCATCTCTGTAGGTCTGAATATCTGGACCCGTGAATGAGGAGCCACTTTCATCTGTGGTGCTAGGGACCATCAGGCACCTCCTGAGTCACACTACGGAGTTATCAGGGGCCTCTAGAACCACATCTGGGTGACATTCAGGGGCTCCTGTGTGCTTCAGGTAGAACCATGGTCAGGAACACACAAGACATCTGACCTAACCACTGCACCATGTCTCTGCTATGCTAATGTTGCATTGTTTCTTTTGGCAGGGATATGGGGGCTCATACCTGGCGATGCTCAGGGGTTACTCCTGGCTCTATAATCAGGAGTAACTCCAGGTGGGCTCCCGAGACCATATGGAACGCCAGGGATTGAGGCCAAGTCAGCCACGTGCAAGGCAAGACCCCTATTTGCTATACGATCACTGGTTGCCTGATCTTGTATTCTTCAATCCCAAAGGAGACTGGAACAGAATTCCCTTCAACCCTCCGAGGAAAGTATTGTAAGACCTTCAATGATTGCTTGAGAACCAGAGTATATTGGTCTAAATATTAATCCCGTCTAATGATAAGACACATTATGGCAATGGCCAGATGGACAGTTGACCACTGAAATTGGTTACTTAGCCACACGGAGCTGATTACAAGAATAATCATTAAGAGACTACGGGGATAGTAAAGAGGTGAGGTACCAAGCACCAGTTCAATGCAAGACACATATCTCCCTGAGCATCTCCGGGTGCTGCACTGGTGGCCCTGAGCAAAGCTGAATTTACAGGCTCAGGAATTCAAGCAAGCGACGAGAATTGCCGAGAAGGGCCTCTGTGACTCGAACACAGCTTCGGAGTCCCCCCACCCCCAGCTCAGTAGTCATCAGGATAGGAAATGAATCTTTTTTTATTCACTACATTTTATTTCATTCACTATAGCATAATGTTTATGATTTCTGCCGATGTGATTGCATGCCTTATTACCACTTAACTGCTTGTAATTTAATTAACCAGAATTTTGGGTTGTAATTGGTCTGAATTCTTTAGATTGTTTAGCTATATTACGTAGAATAAATATACCACAATTCTCCATTTCCTAGTTAATGAAAGCTTGGGTTCTTTTCCGTTTCTGTCTGAAGTGAGACGTTGCTATGAACTATGACAATTGGATCGTTTTTCACGTGCTTTCTGAGACACACTAAAATGTCTAAATTTTAGTTATATCTTGTCGCATACAAATTCTCACCTAGTGTTTATGCTTCCCTTTAGCATGTAGAGAGCATTCCTGAGTTTTGTATCATTTCATTTCCATGGCATAATTCTAAGAAACACGCCAAAGAGTGCTACTTACACATGGTTTTCTATAGACGGTCTTATTTGAGATTTACAGTTCTATGATTGGAGTATTTTTAGTCCATTTTGCAGATGAGAAAGAAGTTTAAAATTATGTAAGCACCGATGAGGGACAATTCTAGTGGCGCATTCATCTCAGAGCTCCAATTCTCTAAGATGTTCTGATTCCAGTCCAGTTCACTTGTTCACTGGAGATCACCAGGAGTGTTGCCTAGAGAGAGATGAAATTACAACGGCACTGCAAAGAGGCCTGGTAAAGGCTCAATCCACTTGAAAAAATGACTTTTCCTGATTTAGAAAGAACTCACCTGCTTCCCCCACCTTGCTGAAGTCTAGGACCGGAGACGTCCTGAAGTGTTCTGATAAAGGTGGGTTCTCCCATGGAGAGGAAGAGCAGTTGCCTCTCCCCCACCAGTCCTCTCCCAACCACTAGAGGCTGGGCAGTCAGCCCCCTCTTCCAGCCTCCCTGTGCCTCCCCAGACCGTCACACATGAACGAGTCTGCACGCTCCGTGCACCGTGGCATCCCGTGACACAGCGCCATCTCCCCTTTCATTCTCTCTCCCCCGCTGCCTGCCCGGTGGCCCCTGGCCCTTGGTCTGGCGATGCCGTTGAGGTCTCCCGTGGCTGTCCATGACAGGAGGGTTTTAGCAGCTCTCTGGGCTTGGTTAAGTCTCTGGAGCAAATTCTTCTCATGTCCCCGCCCTAATTCACTCTTTGCATGATTCCGTTTTTGTGGCTTGGAAATTCAGATCAACTCTTCTCTTAGCATCTTCCTGAATCCCATCTGCACCATCCCTTAGGGCATGTATGGGATGGTCTTCCCTGGTTATGAGGGAGCGCTGTCTCTTCTGTCAGCCCTGTGACGAGTGAGGAGCATGAGTGAGACCATTTTGGTAAGTCAATGCCACTACGAAGGGGGTCTTGAGTACCCTCTGGGCCAGCGCAGCCTGCCCACTAAGCAGTCCTACCATCCATTCTTCACAGGAAACAAGACACTTCGGCTAAGGATGTCAGAGGGAGGTGACAGGAGCGCCAGCTTCGTTTGAGTTTGCAAGTTTATCAGTCTGCTGGCAATCTCCTTGTCTCTTTTAGCCAAGTAATTTGTACCATTCAAAATGCAGCTATTGTTAAGGAAATGATTTAAAGATGATTCACATGTTGATGGTATTTAGCACCTACTGAAAGGATTTGTTAAATTTTCTTCTTTGCAGGGTTGCATGGAAATATGTAGAGACTCCCCTTTAAAAGGATTTATAGAAAAACGCCCTATGTTATTATGGCTGTAGAATTAAACTCTGCGGGTGTTATTTATCTGCTGTTATAATTGTTGTGCAACACTGCAGTGTTGGTTGATGGATCTGAGCTTTTTTTCAGAATTTGGTGGAGAACACCAGGTAAGCATTTTCTCACCAGGAGAAATAACTGTGGGATGATGCCAGTCTAGTCTATGCCAGTGGGTTTTAAGCAAACAGAAAGTCTATGCTGGGTTATTTATTTATATATTTTGCACAGGTATGAACGACTGGAGTGATAGCACAGTGGGTAGGGCATTTGCCTTGCACATGGCTGACCCGGGTTCGATTGCTCCCTTCCTCTCAGAGAGCCCAGCAAGCTACCAAGACTATCCTGTCTACACGGCAGAGCCTGGAAAGCTACCCATGGTGTTTTCAATATGTCAAAAACAGTAACAAGTCTCACAGTGGAGATGTTACTGGTGCCCACTCAAGCAAATCCATGAATGGGACAACAATGCTACAGTGCTAAATGAAGGAGAAGCAAGGTGATGAGTCGGATTCAGATTCCAAAGGCTTTTCAGGAGAAATTTGGGTGATAGATATTTATAGAAAATAATCTACCCTGGTGTTCTCTGGTGCTCTGAACAGATGTACAGGCATATCCCTGAGGATGTTGATGTATCGAGGACAGAGAAGCTGGCCGTAATTACTCCAGTGTTCTGTGTCTCCGAATCACACTGGCTGGACACATTAACGATGAGGCTAGAACTTATCCTCACAGTTGGATCAGCAAGCAGGGTTGGTCTCTCAAGCAGATCACAATATTATCTCACGACTCTGCTTTAACTTCAGAAAGTGCAAATAAGAATCTTGTTTTCCAAAGTGTCAGGATTCGGATATTTTCCTGTATAGTTAATTTCTGGCAGTAAGACCGAGGCTGATGAATCATTCTCTAAGTTAAAAATTCCTTTGTAGAAGAATGTTCTTCTTCAATTTAAATACCAGGAAGTAGGATTTAGGATTTAAGTTCAATTTAACAGTTGGGGCCTGACTGAGGGCTATTAACCATTGAAGCTAATTATGGAAACAGATGTCCAAAGTGCCTCTGAAGGCCTTCAGCAGTGGTTTAGGTGCTGTCTTGTCTGAAAGTTGAGGGCACGTCTAATATGTGAATGTTGTATACCATGGACTTCACACATCTGTGTTCCTAGCTAAAGTACGGGAGCTCTTCACGCCTTCCTTTGAAAAGCTGGCCACGCTTAGAGCTTGATCTGCTCACCAGTTCTCTTCTTGGTTTAGAAGAGACAATAAGAAAAAAATACTTTCATTTAAGTCTTTGCCAAAAATTTTGAGGCACCAGGCATTATACCTATAATCAAGAAGTAAGGGGATTCGGGAGTAAGTTTTGGCTCTGAAGTTTGTTCTTTCCCAGAGTCCAGTCGTGGCATCCCGGGAGGATAAAGACAGAAGCTCAGTGAAAGGGATTAATTTGAAGGACTTCCCCATCTTCCAGACTGATGACTGTTGGCCATAGAGTTTCCTCTGTCTGTCACCATGTCTCTTCTGCTGGCGCTTAGGTGGCAGGGAAACTGAACCTCTGGTTACAGTTTGACAAAGTCAACCACCATTGGAATTTGGCCACAGTGAGTTAGCCTCAGATCAGGAAACTTGGGCAAACATCTCTACCTACAGAATTATCTTTTCCCTGGGAGGAGAAGGAGGAAGAGGAGGAGGAGGAGGAGAAAGTGGAGGAAGAGGAGGAGGACGAGGAGGAGAAAGTGGAGGAAGAGGAGGAGGACGAGGAGGAGGAGGAGGAGGAGGAGGAGGAGGAGGAGGAGAATATGGAGGAGAAGGTGGAGGAGGAAAAGGAGGAGGAGGAGGAGGGGAGGAGGAGGAAGAAGAAGAGATGGAGTAGGAAGAGAGGAGAAGGAAGAGGAGGAAGAGATGGAGGAGGAGGAGGAGGAGGAGGAAGGGAAGGAAGAGGAGGAAGAGGAGGAGGAGGAGGAGGAGGAGGAGGTGGTGGTGGAGGAGCAGAAGGATTGAAAGGAGGATGACTGTGTAGGAATATCGGGCCAGCAGCATGAAACATGCTGTGACTGAACCTAAACCTTTTGACCTATTAAAAGGTCAGGAGAAGGGAACATTCATCCAGTGGAGTGGGCAGGTCAATGATGGTTTGTCTGAATCAGAAATAATGGATGGGTATTGCTTGGGAGGGTCTTAAGAGCTTCCATTCTTTGAGATCACTGACTTTTAGGGCTTCACTTTTGTTTCCATTAGAAGAACAGTGATGTTGGTGTGTTGTTTTCAAAGATTTTTGTCAGGTTAGTGGAGAAGGACTTGTTTCTCCTTGATTGGAGCCCAAGCTTGAATCCCATAGCTAGTTCCCTTTTGAGTTCAATCAAAGAAACCAGATTTATATTTGTGGGGACACAAAGCAGGAGAAGCTAATGCAGTCAACTGCTGTATCAATGGACTAAAGAGATGTGTGAGTAGTTAAATTCACAGAAAACACAGAAAGACAAACTTTGAAGGTACATTAAATCTTCTAGTCCAAAGATGTAGCTTAATGTCAAGCATGCCTTGAATGCTTGAGAATTGAGTCAATTCCTAGAAAACGAAAAAACAGAATTAGTTTTATAAAGTACGCATCACAGTTTATAGAGACGTCATAAATAGTACAGGATAAGTAAAAAAACAGGGGTTGGTTATTTATGCTGAACCAGAGCTATCATACAGTGGGTAGGGTGATTGCCTTACATGTGGCTGGCCTGGCATCTCATCTTGTCCCCTGAGCCCTGCCAGGAGTGATCCCTGAGCATCGCTGGGTATGACCCCCCAAAACAAAACAAAACAAAACAAAACAAAATTATCCAGGCAAAGATTAAGTAATATAATTGCAGATTTAATCCTGGGGATCACAGTCCATTAGCTGTGGGCTGTGCTCAGGGCTTCAGTGCTCAAGGCTTCAAGTCAGGTCTATGGTCTACAGTGGTACTTATTCATGCGATCTCTGGGGGTCTATTGCTGCATTCTTTGAGCGTTTCTTCCTCTGCATATTCTTGACTTACTCTATTGTGACTGTGTATTTTCTATTCTTTGTAGACACACAATTCTCACATGGGGTTAACATTCTTTCTCTTTATTTCCTTGGTCATCAAGTTATGTAATAGTCGAGCTCAGCTGCACACATCTATCCTGTAACCTCACCCTGGGAAGAGATTGTTTTTCCTCCAGGAAAATTTTCTAGAGGCAATTCTAGTTTAATCTTATTATGGACGATTTTCTTCAGGATGCTTATATGTTCATTTCAAGCCTAGCTGGCACTAATAATTGCATTTAGTTCCTGGATTGCACTATAATAGTTTTCCCTTGCTGACATGTAGTTTAATAGTTGTACACTACATGCTTGATTTTGTGAGAAATCCAGAGCAGAATAGTTCTAATTTGAGGAACATAAAATTAACATTCTTACTAATATTAATTATTAATACTTCTCAAATTTTATTAATTCATTCATTATTAATCAATTGAGTTCTGTGAATATTGTAATGTTGGATAAGGGAGAGAAAGAATGATTCCAAGTGGAATTCTACATTTAGCACAATATTCTGAAGCTAGATAACATGATCTTATTTTTATAAAATGAGGCTTAAGTGATACTTGCCTTTGCTAAATTACAAAGCTGTGATAATTACAAAGATGTGTTGGTTTGTATAAACAACACAAGATAATCGTCGCAACTCTGGGTTGTACAAGTGTACAGAGCTCTGCCCTACAGGCTTAGAATTCTTATCACTCAGTCAACAAAGTTTGGACATAAATAAATATTGACAACATGAAGAAATTGCTCTGCTGCTTTCTAGGTTATTGCAAGAGATCTACAGAGACTGTATGAAGTTTGGTTCTTTTTAGGATAAGCCACTTGAATACAGAGAAGGAAACCATTACTATATACACACATAATTATACAAACAGCAACGAAATAAGGAGAAAAATAAACAGCATGAAATAGAGCAAACAGAAAGAACCATTGGCTTGATCATGGCAGTTCCGGAACCCAGCTTCAGTAACCAAGCCTGGATGGGCCTTCTGGCTGTGGCAAAGTCTCCGTGCTAAGGGCAAGGACCCGTGCCTGCCCCTCTGGGCACAGATGAACCGGGTGGCACTCCTTCCTGAAGATACCATACCTGATGACTCATCAAACATCCTTAATGGAAGTTATGAGATGCGACAGAAAAGAAATTTCAGTGAAGACTCAGCTGGACTTTCCACCTAGCTTGGAATACAAATTCGCCTGCAAGTGGAGGTGATCCAGGATGCAAATTCTGGACTCCCAGGAGCAGAGAAAGCTTCTTTTGGAGGGACAAAACCCACAGAATGCTGCAGAAGTATTAAAAAAATACGTGAATTTTCATGGGGATGCACTCTGATTTAAAGATGGGGCATCAGCAAAGTGAGTGACTACACATCAGATCCTTGCCCGTGGGTCAGATAACTGATGAAGTGTTTCAAGCTGCCAATGGAATCAATGTGACTAATTAGCTGACCCAAGCTAGGGAGGGGCTCTTGGGCCCTGGGGGTGTGGTGGTGGTGGGGAACGTCTCAGTATATTTATCGGTATCCTCAGTTTGGCCTGAGGAGGCAGGGAAGCCTGGGGCAAGAGAATCAGAAGGATTTCCACTCTCATAGGCTGCGTGACCGGGGGGAACTGCATCTGTCCCAGGACGTAGGAACATCCGGCTAGGGAAGGTAAGGGGGCTTCAGTCTGGCTAACAGTTTCATATCAGCTCACTGAGACCCCAAACTGAGCATCTGTGCTCCAGAATTAGAAGCTAGTCTGTGGGTGCGGTTGCTGAGTTTGGCTTGGGGAAGTTGTCCGTAGAACTGTTGCTGACACAAAGGGAGATCATCTTGTACATACAAGAGCCAGAAAGGCAGAGAGTGTGGGCTGGGGCACACAGTAGGGCCTGCACCGGGAGGATCCTTCTGGGAAGTGGGAGCTCCTTCAGGCTGGAGTCAGGGGGAGAGGAGGGAGGACTCGCTCTAGAAGTGTCACTCCAGCCTGGGGAGGATTCGGACACTCGGAGAGGGGGCTCTGACGTGGGGAAACTGGGAAGCTGGGGCGAGTCATTCTGGAGTCGCTCTTGTCCGAGAGGAGAGCACGGGGATTCGGGAGGCTGGGAGTGAGCACATGGTCCAAGAGATCTTAACGTCCTGATGTGATGGGAAGGTCCGGAAGGGATGCTTAAGGAACTTAGCACGGAGACAGGGAAATTGCTGGATGGCTCACCCACGAATCTTTCAAGGTAAGACTTAGTTCCTGGGGAAAGTCCCTCCCAAGCCATTCTGAAGCTTGGGGGCTCAGCTTGGGGACCCCCGCTGAATGCCAGCTATTATGTTCTGTCAAAAGACGGTTTGTTTTTACTGAGGAAATTTTAAGAGTTTATTTTCTATTTTATTGTGACATGGGAGGAAAGTAGATCGTTTCATTTTCTTTCCTAACATCGTCTAACCAGCTGTTATTGATTTTCCTAAGAAGATTCTCTGCTCTCTGTCCAGATGACCTTTAAGAGGCAATCTCCTGGGTGCTGGCATAGATTGGAGCCAGCCTAGAGGGAATCAGGCACACTGGCTCAGCAGGCCATTTTGAAACACAATTTCCTTCTTGGATTTTTTACGAAACTGCCACCTTGAGTACGCACGAACTTGGCTTCCGAGAAAACTCCTTAACCTGATGCCTCCGAGCACTCAAACTTTTCCCGAGCAGCGCTTGAGCACGATGGCCTCCCGTCAACGGTCTCTTAGTCTCCCAAAGCTATCTGTATTGAACGTAAACCAATCCATCTCACTTTCAGGGGGTGGATGGGTTTCTGGAGCAATAGAATTTCTTTCTGAATCTGACAGATCAAAGCGTTTCAAGACAGCCAGCTTATACCTCTCTAAATCTCTTCTTCCCTACACTAAGCCGTTTCAAATTCTCAGCATCACCAGTGTTTTCAGTTGTCCTTCAAATGTCAAGTTTCCTTCTTCGACTTACTTGGCTGCATTCCCTGCACAGTGCCATATGTTGTTCCCTCTTCCCTGCGAGTACGGGCCTGAGTGCTGGGACTAAGCCCTCCAGGTGTCTGACCATCAAAACAAAGGCGAGAAGCTCATCTCCATTTTCTGTAATCAGGAAATTGCTAGCAATTACTCTGGAGATAACTTTTGCCTATAAGCTCCTTCTCCTGCCCACAGGTCTTCCTTGGTCTTCCCTAAGCCTGTGTGTGGTGATTCTTTCACTTAATACAAATCTACTGAGGATTCTTTAAGTCTCCCCGTGCAGTTAGGGTTCAAGGAAGAACAGAAACCCATAAAGGAGAACGGTGTCTAGAGTAAATTGCAAAGAAGCAAAGTGGAAGGGATGGATGAGGAATGCTACTCACTTTAGGGGAAGGAAGGATGTGAAGATGATGGATAGAAGATAATAGACCCTAAGTTCATTCATCTAATGAGTCTGACATCAGTGTCGGTTCTGAGCCCTGGAGTGACAGCAGGAAAGGAAAAAGTGTTCCTTTTCCTTTGGAGTTTATATTCCACTAATGGGAGACGAGGAAGCAAAGACACCCCAGATAATAAATTCTGCTCCTCTGGAACAGGGGCATGTGAGCCACGGGATGTTGGTCAAGCCAGCCTGCCACTGCAGCTGTACTGAACAGAGCGAATGCCTGCGTTTACCTCACGCCTGAGACGGCTCTGGTGCTTGAGCGGTGGATTTGAGTCACTACTTGCAGGGAGCATGCCACAGAAATGGCTTTCTCCGACCCTTCAAGGGAGTATCTGTTAGACGCCGATCAGAAAACTAAAGCTGGTCTGGGAGAATCATGAGCCTTCCGAGAGGAGGAGAGGGGCGCTCTCTCAGGTTTCTCAGAGGAAGCCTTGCAGATGGGGTGACATCTGAGCAGAGATCCAAGGACTGTTGGAGGAAGCCAGGTGGACCCTTGGAGGAACAACAGTCTGGATGAAGTTGTGGAATTAATAACCCTGAGGAGAGATGGGTCTGGGCAGTGTTGCAGGTTTGCTGGAACTGAGTGTAGGCAGGTGAGAGTAATGGGGGAGAGAGACCCTGTCCCGCATGTTGCCGGGTGCGATGGGAAAGCCGGGTGGGTTGGGAGCAGGGCAGCGGTTTTGCCCAGATCTTAGGAATTCCAGCCGGGGCCTACAGGAGGAGGGCAGAGCGAGAATGGGTGGGTTGCGTGGGGAGATGGCGAGCAGGGGAGAGATGCTGGGTATTATTCATAAATAGTCAGGGATATCCTGATGATCTGGGTGTGGGGTGAAGAAGAGAAGTGAAACAAGTTTAAGTAAACCCTTGAAAACTGGAATAAAACTATTATGAAATAATTTCAAGTGTACAGAAAGCTGAAAAGCTAGTTCCAGGGCCATTATTTATAGCTTTAACTAGATTTATCTATTAAAATTTCATTAACTTTACTGTATTTTCACTATCTTGATGTGTTAATATATGCATGTAATATGTTCCTGTGCATATGATATAAACATAGAAGTGCACACCCTATAATCAGGGAATTTTTATCTTAAATAATGAGAATCTACATTTATATGACTCTTCCAAAACACATCAATTTTCAAAGAACAGAGATAGTTTCATAATTTTCCAGAAGTCGTGTGATGATTTCTATTTATTATTCAAAGTAACTATTTTCTTCCCCTTCACCTAATATATATTTGAGCAACTTGTGGCTTTCCAATCACTAGAGAGGGGATCTATTAATGAGAATCATAGATTACTTTGGGATATCAAAAGCAAACAGGATATCTTCTGACATGTTAAATCTAAATTGCTAGACACTCAAGAGAATGTGGAAAGTAATTAGACAGAGTTTTAGATTATGGATTTCTAAAATAATCTAGATAAATATACTTAAGACACGCACACACACATCTGAGATATTCTGGGTAGCCACCTGTGTAGGTGAACTCAGTCCTGGAGTTCCTGAGAATTTAGGTACCAGAGAAGTTAAGTTTGGAAAACAAATTAAGACATAAACATGGCAATGAAATAAGCACAGGAAGAAACTAGAGTGTGAAAGAAGTGTAATTAATGTGGAGTTTGTGTTTTGTTGATTCCATTTTCTACTGATGAAAACTTAATAAAGATGAAAGATAACGTAAGAGAAATCATTCTAATACAAACACCTCTGAGTGGGTGTGGCTTGGAACCTGTATGAAAGTTGTGGACTCTAGAATTTTCCTTTTTTTATTACAGGTTGGAAGGCAGGAAAATGTTCCTATGATAATGAACTATGTTGGGATGAGTGAAAGCTCTCTCTATCTCTCTCTCCCTCCCTCTCTCTCTATATCTCTCCCTCTCTCTCCCTCTCTCTCTCTGCATCTCTCTCTCTCTGTGTAAGTTTTTATAGAAATCAGGGACTTGTCAAAAGTGCAGATGGAGAAGATGAAGTGGTGGATGACTGAAGTGAGTGGGTATCTCTAAGAGGTAGGGAAAGAGATAGACCAGAAATTCAGTGGACTGATGATACCAAGGTTGCCAGGATCAGGTTGACCCATCAACTGAAAACCAAGACCGTCACCAAAATTGTGTTCTCTCTAGTTGCTTTTAGCCATTCTGGCAAAGAACATCATCTTGGTTGGAACAAGGGTTGGACTTTTATCCACAACTACAGAGGAGGGCACAGCTGACACCGGGTTCCTTTGAGACACTGACTATAATGAAGAAGCAATTAAATTTATCTAGCATGAATTGAGGACCCAAGGTGGGTGAGGGATAGTGGTAAGATGTGGGATCATAGGGTTATGGGAACTTATGAGAGTGGGGGTAGACATAAGTGGTTTTTTTTTTTCTATAAATGGGAGTTGAATCAAACTGAAAAGCATTGTCTCCTAAGTTTCAGGCATGCATTATTGAAAACCAACACATATGTACACCTATGTATACATGTTAATTTTGCCAACAGGTGTTCTGTTCTATTGTTCATTGTACGTTTCCCTTTTGTTGCAATTTCCCATCACTCCCATCACCCCAACAGCACCTTACCTTTTGGTAACTACTACTTGGTTTTATAATCCCAAAGCTCATTGTTTATTTAATTCATTTATTATCTCTACATGCCACATTAATAAAATCTTCTATTTCACTAAGCATAGTACCTTCAAGGATAAATGGCAGCATTTTATCTACCCTTATGGTTATTTGATCTATAATTTAAAGAATAACAATGGAATATTATATATGAATAATGGTAAAACTACTCTTATATAGTATAGTAGCCTTGTTCAGTTATACTATTCCATCATATGCTACATCTTTATCCATTCATCAGTCCCTGGACACTCAGAGGCTTCCAGTTCTTGGTTATAGTACCCACAGGGGTGTAGACCCATTTGTATAGGAGTGACAGTATTTGACCATGACTAAATCACCTCCAATGACTAGGATGTCATCTGATGGAAAACTGAAGGCCGGACATTACTAGTGGAGCTGTTTGGGGTAGCTCTTGGGGCTGCACTTGCTTTCAGAGAATGATCATCTCAGGAACAAGGAAATGCTGTAGTGAGGAGGTTTGGGTAGAGTGTGCAATACCCTGAGTATTCCTGGGTGCTCCTGAGTACTCCTGGGAACACAGCATTCACGTAGGCTAGGGTGAAGCATGTCTAAGAAAGTCTCTCTGAGGTGGTTTGTGGATGAACTGAGTCTTGGTGATTTCTGTGTCGTAGGCATTTGGCCTGAGGTTTTTTTTTATATCATCCTGCTCCTCCAAAATAGAGTTGAAATGGCTTTTATTTGCTCCATTTGCCAAGCAGGTTATTTCTGTTCTATTGAAGAGTTTACCCTGCATACTTTCTCAGGGTCTTCCTTTAGTTTTCTACATGTCCTTTTGCTGCAACTTATCAGGACTATCGATCCGAAGGGTATTTGGCATTTAAATGCTGTGTTTGGTGGAGGACTTAATCTAAAATATATTTAGGTCTTTATGATTAATATTTGAATAAAGTAAATTTTTGAGGCACTTTATAATGGTGACATTATGATTATCATTCTTTAGTAAAATCTGTTTGATAAAGAAATAAATCATTTTATAAAGCAGAGGAAATGTCCCAAACTTGAAACTAGTACTGATGCCCGACAAAAAAGATCCCTATGTCATAACCTGCTCGTAAACATCTGGTTTCCAAGTAGTAATTGATTATTGTCAATTTTGAGAGCTTTATATCAAGTTCATTGGGACATGCAGAACTTTACTTTCTAAATTCTCAGATGCACGGCTGGAATAAAAGCAAGGCAGATTTGATTTACTTGGTAATTCGCTTCAGTGAACAAAAAAAGTATGCTATCATTGATTATAGAGAAGAAAAACTAGCAGTAAGATTCAATAAATACACATTTACAACCAATTACTTTAAGGTTTTAATTTAATTTGGTTCTTTGCTTGAAGCCAAACTTTGTCCTAAACTAATGGATAGATTCTGCACTTGTGAAACTTTTAATTACTTGGTAGTTCTCTCTGAGAATCAGAAGAGAATCAAGCTTATGTTTTTTGCCTCTCATCATAATCCCTGGATAAAGGCAAGCAGGGTTCTTTTGAGAGATGAGGCTTTTGAAGGGAAATGCATATGTAATTGGTTGTGCGGTTTGGATGAGGAGGAAAGAGATTTAAAATTGGTGGGCCTCATTTAAGGTTTAAAATGCAAGTTTTAATCAAGCACAGATCTTAAAAAGCATAAGGGTCACTGCCAAGGATTGGTTGTAATATAGCTCACAGAATGTATTTCAAGTGTGTTATATTAGCTTTGGAGTTCCTTACTGTAGCCAGGTTTCATGTAACTTAATGCAGGGGAAATAGCAGTGGAACTTGAGCCACTCGGCTAAGGTGTTCCTTTCTTTGTATAAAAATGGAAACAACACACTGAAATCGCCTGATTCTAATTGCCCATTTTACCACTAAAATAAATAACATACTTTCACAAAGTAATGTTCGTTATTAGTTTACATAATGGATTATTGTCTCCTGTAGAGCAGAAACCAAGTCATCTTTTACAAATCAACCGAGTCATTTATTTCCTTGCATGAATCTATAATACCTACTAAAGGTAACCTGCTCAGAATTATTTTATTTTATTTATTTATATCTTCCTTTTTGGGTCATGCCTGGTGATGCACAGGGGTTACTCCTGGCTCTGCACTCAGGACTTACTCCTGGCGGTGCTCGGGGACCATATGGGATGCTGGGAATCAAACCCAGGTCGGCTGCGTGCAAGGAAAATGCCCTACTCACTTTGCTATCCATCCAGCCCCTCAGAATTATTCTAAAGTGTCGCTTCTATACTTAGGTTACAGCTGCTGGGGCACCGTCATATTTAGTCAGTGCTGCCCTTCAAGTGTTGGACGGTTGCATTCCCACGCACGTGCTTGATCCTATGGATTCATGCTAGGGCGAAGAGTTCGACCTAAGTGACATCTCTAATTTAGAAGGCTGGTTCTCTGTTTTCTGCTATTTTCTGGTGACTTGTGACAATTGCCACAGACAGTTCTTTCACTGGGCAGGGGGGTCTTTGACTAAACCCTGCGGATATCACTGCACGAGGGATCAAGCCCATGGCCTCATATTTGCCTTTTGACAGGGTTTAAGCCCATAAGGCCATTCTAGGCTCTATAGAAACTTCTGATCCTCCCAACTTCGGTGCAGTGTGTGGAGCAGAGGGATGTTTTTAAAACATCTTATAATGAGTAGGATGACGCTTCACGGCAGAAGGGGATCCCGGGTGAAATGCCAGCAGTGCTGACCGCTGGAGAAAATGCAGTTAGCAGGGGACGTCGGCACACAGAGGCCGCGAGCCTCGGAGTCTTGTAGCTTCTTCTGTTGCCGTGACACGTCGAGGTGGACATGTCGGAGGCCCGGATGCCGAGCAGGAGTGCCCTGGGCAGCTAAGGCTGGGGTTCCCGGCAGAGGAAGCCTCACACGCAAAGTCAGAGAAGCAGGAGCCCGTCTAGACACGGGCTTTGCCGACAGTTCTGCTCGCGACCCTTTGCTCCCTGACAAGTGTTCATGCAACCCTGTGTGGATTGGGATATAAAGTAGGTCTGCCAGTCAAACACTCATTGACACTAACTCATAAAGAACTTGATTTTAAAACAAGTTTTGCCAAAGTTATTTGATTCCCTTTCCCCGCCCCCCACTATGGGTCACAATTCACAGTTTCAGAACTGTGGGTCTAGAAAGACTTGGACATGGGCTAGTTGGTTCAGTCGACGCTTACAGCATTGTGAGTGTGACTGATGGAAAACTTTCTTCCTCTTTTTCACTTTTTCTTATTTTTGGGTCACACCAGGCAGTGTTCAGGGCTGACTTCTGACTCTGCACTCAGAAATTACTCCTGGCAGTACTCAGAGGACCATACCGGATGTCAGGAATTGAACCTGGGTCGGCCACATGCAAGGTGATTGCTCCAGCCCTTGAAGCAAAATTTTCTTTTTTTAAAAATTTTCTTTTTATAAATTTGTTCACAGTAGTTCATTACAGATAATGTTCCAAACACCAATCCCACCACCGTGCACCTTCCCACCACCATAAGAGGAAATTGTGTGAAGATTGTTGTATTTCATCCTGATCCATTTAAGCTCTTGTATAAGAGATTATAAACATGTATGCTAAATTCATTTTTTTCTAAATTATTTTTTCACTGTCACTTATCACTGTCAATCCATTGCTCATCAATTTGCTTGAGCAGGCACCAGTAATGTCTTCATTGTGAGACTTGTTGTTACTGTTTTTGGCATATCGAATATGCCACGGGTAGCTTGCCAGGCTCTGCCGTGCGGGCGAGATACTCTCGGTGGCTTTCCGGGCTCTCCTTTTATTTAATTTATTTCTTAATTTTGCTTTTTGGGTCACACTCAGCAATGTTCAGGGGTTCTATTGGCTCTGCACTCAGGAATTACTCCGGGCGGTGCTCAGGGGACCATAATCGATACCGGGGGGATCGAACCCAGGTCAGCCACATGCAAGACAAATGCCCTACCCTCTGTACTATCACTCAAGTCCCTGAAGCAAAAATTTCAACCCAGTGAATGGAGTGATGGGAAAGAGCTCAAGCTGTCTCCTTTACCTGCTGTGAACCATTAAGGAGTTAAGGTGGGCCAGCCACACGAGCACATTGAGTGTTAGATTCTTCTGACAGTCTGTGGAGCATACTTGGAAGTGTGACCACCAGAACCAATTCAGTCAATCATTTAGTGCCTTGTGCACAGGGTTCCAATGTTGAAAACACAGGGGCTGGTGTAGAGAAGGAATAACGAGTGCAAGCAGACATCTTTGAAGAGATTTAGGAAGCAAAAGAACATACCTTTGTAACAGAAACACCCCTGACGGCTGTCTTCAGATGCAGACTGGATGCCAGTATCAACCTGTGAAGTGGGACATCAGTGTGAAATATGATGTTGAATTCAGGCTTGGACTTGGTGCTGGTTCCTGTGGGTCATTTGGTGAGGAATCAAAGCTCTGGGGGAGGAAGTCCAGGCTGTCCCCGAGTGTCCAGGGTACACGCAGAAGGAAGGGGACAGTGACAAGAATCTCTGAGGCTCAAAACTGAAGAGATGCTGAGGGAAGTCTAGGACATTCTGTCTGTGCTATGGGATGAATATCTGTGTCCCTGCAGAATTCTTAACATTGAACTTAATCTTCATATGGATATTTATCAAAGGGGCTGGAGGGACGTGGCTGGAACAGCGACAGTGTGAGGCAGCTCCCTCTGGCTCTCTCTCTAAGGAAGGACTCGAGGGGAAGGGAGCCTTCAGCAGGGCTCAGGCGAGGGATCTGAACATGCCCGAGTGTTCGGAACAAGGAGATTCTCTATTCAAGCATCGCATGGGTTGTGATATTGTCATAAGCATTCTGAATGATGCAAGTCTCCCAGCGAATGCTCACTGGTACCCATCTGCAGATTGAAAGAAGCTGAAAGACCCCAAGAATCCAAATGCACAGGGAAGCCAAAAGAGAGACCTTCTGGAATGGCCCCATCAGAGATTTAACGGTCTCATATGATATCCAGAGACTCAGAGTCCAGTGGGCTGGCAGCAAGTGACCGGTCCTCGTCAAGGGCCATTCTAGTGTTCTAGTGATACCAGGACCTGCAGGTTATAACAGAGTCACGAACCACAGCACACATTCTACAGAAATGTCTGGAACTTGAAAAGTTAGAGGGGAAATCGCATTCCTTTCAGCTGGATTCAAATGGGAGCGCTTATCTTCTGAGATACAAGGCCAGCAGTGGTTTTATTATCTCCTTTGATTCTTTTTTTATGGTTGTTGCTATTGCTATTTTTGAGATTATAATTGTTAGTAAGACCGTATTGAACCATCAGCCTCTGCTAGACATAATACCAAGGGCATGAAAGCATGTAGAGTTGATTGAAAACATTCAACAGTTCAGTTTCTTTACAACAAAAGGGACATTCCTTCTCGATGAGATGGACCTCGGTGGGAAAGCAGTTCATGGTCGGAGACCAGCCGCTGAGAGAAGTGTGGGCGCAGCCTGCGGGGGGGACCCGGAAGAACACAGAGGTTAGCCCCAAATTGCACTGCAGGTGGCAAGAAGGAAAGCGCTTTGTTTTACAGCTTGTGCTGGACTGAGCAGCAGAAAGAACAGCATGAAAGGCGGGAGCAGGCCCAAGAGAGGACCTTCCTGCTTGGCAAGGAAAACACTTTTAATTATAAAGGTCTGATTGATGTGAGAACATGATTTGTCAGGAGGTTCCTTGGGTATATCTTCACCCCAGACGAGGAGTATCGTCTGCTCCATAGTCAGAGCTGTTCGGAATTTTGCACAACCTCCTAGGACGTCTTTCTTTGTTTCCTGTGATGCTTCTTATTGTGTTCAATTTTGTTGATGCTCTCCCGACTTAAGGGTCTAGTTAATGTCATGTTCCCCCTCTCCCCATAATTTTTCATATTTTACAGCAACCGAAAAAGTGCTTATGTGTAATAGGCAGTCAAAAAAATTTAACTTGAACTGGAATCTACCAGAAGAGAGAAACAACCCAGATATGATGAAAAAAAAAAAAGAATGCGTACATCTGGTATTTTTATTATTATGACTTACAAAGCTCATAAAGGGCCCCTCTATGGACTGTTTCACATCTACTGTCATTAGAATCTTCCAGAGTATCTGCACACAACTATTGGATGGGATTGAAATCCTCCGAAGGTGATGTCAATGCTTTTCAAATGTACGCTCAGGGATTTAGTCTTCTAGCACTGGGCTTGGTAACAGGTTCAAAGAGTCGGCCTTGCCTTAGTGCTTAAATGTCTCCTAACAAGCACATCTTTCAAATAAGCAAAAGTTACCTGCTTCTGAACATTCTGTGTGCTGTTTCTGGAGAGAGGGTTTTGCTTGCTTGTTTATAAAGTATTATGGATAACATTTCAGAGACAGTGTTTATGTACACTGTGAAGAATGAGGTTGGCAGTTCAACCTCATCTTTACCTAGAAAATAATTACCTTCAAAAGTTTTCTATCTTCAAAAGCTAAAATTAATATCCAGATTCTGAATGTGAGGTCTTGCATTTGATCTTTCTAAATGAGGTCAAACCCTTTGAAATCACTTTTAGAGTAATCAAAACAGAATATTGGCAATTTCACTTGGTTTAAACTGATATAGAAATTATTTGTCTACAAATTTCAAATCAAGCTATGAATAAAGATGTGGGATTTTGTGTATTCTCCTATAAGCCTTCAATTTATGCAGTATCATCTGAACACAAAGGTAGGGCTTTTTCCTACTTAAAAATGCTTGATACTAAGTTAAGTTACTGTACAATCTTCCATGAATTAGTAAGAGAGTATTTCTGTTGTTTTGGAGTGAAGCTAAAAGTTAAATCAGATTGACCTATTTTGGATTATACAAGCAAAGCTCAGAATAGCTCTGTTTAGTAGAGTTCATTAAAACTCATGACTGTTTTCTTAAAAGTTAGAAATTGTTTTTACAGCATTGCCCATTTAAAAAATTCGCATACAAGTCTTACCTTAGTAGAAACTATTTTCTTTGAGAAATACTATTATCTTTTATCCACTCAATAGAACAAATCAAGTTCCAAATGCCATACTGAAATTACTGTGCTTTTGTTGTTTTTTATTATAAGAATAAAAGAGTCTAGCCTTTCTTTCTATTTGCCTTTGAGTGTTTTATAGAGGAAGTCGGGCATTATTTTGTTTATAATTAAAGACTATGTACTAAAGCACAATTTGAATAAGCAACTTTAATTAATCAAGGAAAACCCAACAACCTTCTACACACATATTTCGGTTTCTAAGAACGGGTAAAAAGGGTTTTCTTTTTTCCCCTTTGAGGTTAGAAGCAGGTCAGGTCAGTAATTGGAGCTGGCTAGCCATCAGCTGGTTTGACCTGCTAGGCTAGAATTTTCTTTACTACGAGAAAGTGTAATCAGAAAACCAGATGTCTCCCCATCCTGCGACTGGGGCATAATGAAAAGCAGGCAGTTCATTTATTTTCTCCAAGCCTTTCAGATCTTCATTCAGCCATTTGGGGCTTGACTTTGCATTGGTCTGAGGGACTACAGTGGGAAGCATTATTCAACTGGCAAGCCGTCTTGAGATGGAGAAATTGAGATTCAAATGCTCAGGTTGCCTTAAATCTCCTATTTCCTACAAAAGTTGATAGCTATTCTGCACTTTTTTGCCTGAAGACAAGGTAAAACTAAAGATTTTAAATAAGCTAGAAACTTGTCAATAGGTTGTTCTGATTCTAAGAGCTTTGGCTGAGTCCCTTAGATTCTGAGTCAATGATTAAGGTCAGGAGCTGAGGGTCTGTACAATTCAATCACATCCGGAGTAAGAGTTTCGTATACACAGTCTTATTCTGTATTCCGCTCTGTACATGTCTTTGACCTTACAGTGTAAAGCTTCCCACTCCAACCTCATTCATCCCTTAAAATTCGTGTACCCTAATTTTCATGAAAAGTCATTTAGACTTTAATGCATCTTTATCAAGTTTTTGTTGAATTATCCATGATGACTCAGTCAGGATATCTTTAACAGTTTTGAATTCAAAGGCTTCTTACTAAAATAATGAGGATCTCTATTGGAAGCATAAATGAGTAAAGAGAAAAATTGATCTAGGAAGCCATGAATCCATAGGAAGATGTTTCCTAGAGAACAACAAATGAGATGCCTCACCACAAAGGCAAGAAAGATCTGCAGCGTACTGGAGGGCTGAGTGTTTAGATGAGGTGGTGGGATGGGGCCGGGGGGGAGGGTGGGTTCAGCATTGTCTTTTCCTCCCATAAGATAGGAAGTTGGATCAGAAAATGATCTGAAGACTCAAGGTGTGTACACATCATACATCTATGAGTCAAAATGGAATCACGCCGAGGATAAGAAAGAAATCTGGGATTCTTTATCATTCTGATTGCGATTTAGTGAAGGTGTTGAAGGAAATAAGGAAAGCTCAGTGGAATCCATTCTTTCATGTGGCTTGGATGTGATTTAGAGCATTGAAGGGGAGTGGGGTGGAGATCCAAACATCTCCAAAGTGAGTTGGGAAGACAAGCCCTTCCCTGGGCATCTCAGATGTTGTGACTCTGCTTTATGCTTGTGCACTGAGATGTGATGAGGAAGAGGCCTTGGCGACCTGTCTCACCTTGGACTCATGGTACCCTGGGATCTTCTCCTGGACAATCAGAACAGGCAGAAGCATTTCCTTTCTCTCTCATCTCCAGCTCAAAGGCTTGTTTTGTCAGATCTGGGACAGGAAGGGGCAGGGGCAAAGATCTTAGTCTCTGTCTAAGTTTCTTTAGCTAGGTTGCTTCAAGATGGTGTAGAATTACCCTCTTAAAATCTACTATGTAGGAGGAAAAAAAAGAAAAGGAAGATCTTTGGATCAGTATTTTCTATATGGCCTCAGCATTTGAGTTTTTTGTTTCATTTTTGAGCCATACCCAGCAATGCTTAAGGGTTACACCTAGCTCTGTGCTCAGGAATTACACCTGGCAGTGCTGGTAAGACCATACTGGTTGCCAGGGATTGAACCTCACTTGAACACATGCAAGGCAAATGCCCTACCAGCTATACTATCACTCTGGCCCCTGGCATCAACATTTGGAAGAAGAGGAGGTGAAAAACAGAGAATTTTCCAAGTGGAGTTTTGGTGGCGTCCATTGTCCCAAAGATAATGCCACCAACTCCCACAGGATGCCCTCCTTCGACACCCTGTGAGCCATTCACTCTTCACCTGATGTTTTCTCTCTCATCTTTCTTTCCCACTTTGAATTTTAAAAACTCCTCCTCCCCCTTCCCAATCTTTACGATCCCTGAATCATACCAGTGTGGAGAAAAGGGTGAAGTTTTCAGATTCGGGGCTGGAGTGAGGCGTCAATCACTTGAGGAGGTGGGTGCCTAAGGGTTGTCCACCTTGCTCCAGGGAAACTTGCCATTAGCTGCACTGCTGTGTGTCTCATCAGTGCATCCCTCTCTCTGCTCCAGACCTCAGTTCCAAATACTCTTTTTGCTACTTAAAAAAAATATTTTGGTTTTTGAACCTTATCCACTGGTGGTCAGATTTACTGCCGACTCTGTGTTCAAGGATTACTTCTGGCTCAAGTGACTGTATGTGGTAGAGGGATTGAGGGATTGAACCAGAGTCAGCTGCTGATACGGCTGGCGCCTTAATCCCTGCACTATCTCTCTGGCTTCTATTCAGTAGGTTCTCCTCTGAAGGAAGCTCTGTCCTGTGTACCAGTCCCTCCCTTCTGACACAATCACTGGCACCTGACACCAAGATGATGTGGGCAGAGAAACATAATGCTGATTCGAACAAATTCCATGGACAGAGAGCTTGCTGAGGCCTTGTTGAATAGGATGAAAATGATATCATAACTCCCACAGCTGTGAGAGCTGTTTCTCAACTTCCATCCTGCGATGGCTGATTCGCACCAACAGGGCTTGAATTCACATTGCCCTCATAGTGTGATTTCTTTAATATTGTATTTTCTATTTTCATACCATTAAGTCTCATACCAAGAGATTCAGACCAAGAGAGCCCAACAAGCTACTGAGAGTATCCTGCATGCATGGCAGAGCATGGCAAGCTCCCGGTGGCATATTCAATATGCCCAAAACAGTAACAATAACAGTCTCACTCCCCTGAACCTGAAAGAAGCTTCCAATCGTTGGGAAAGACGAGTAAGGAGAGGCTGCTAAAATCTCAGGGCTGGGACAATAGAGACATTACTGGCGCCCCTTCGAGTAAATCAATGAACAACAGGATGACAGTGATACAGTGATACAGTGGTACCATTTGGTGCTTGCAAACACACGAAGAAGACTACTTAGATAATTTTGTATCTGCATTGTTTAATGAAGAGTTGGTTGAGAACAGATGGAAGATCCTGATTTTAGAATTAACTTTAGCCATCCTACTCTTCATCACAGACTGTTGAAGCAGGGAATCAGAGACTGCACTGGTCTCCCCATTCTTCTGTTTAAATGTTTCCGATGACTTAAAACAAATGTTTTATCATAATGGCAAATACATTGTGATTTCATTCAGCCCAAGTCAGGATAATCATCTTTTGCTTAAGGATATAAATTTATTCTGGGACTTAAAAATAGTAACTGTGTGTCAGCACATGGGTTTAGAAATGTTGCTTCTGAAAAATCATTTTGCACAAAAAGGATGGACACACAGAAAGAAAATAGTGGGGGAACCCATGGTTCAAAATTATAATGGTATTATTAATTCCATGTAGAATTAACTTTAAAGTTTATGAAAAAGAAGATATTTTAATGTCTTCTACACAGGAAAATTAACTTGCATAGTAAAAGTTCTGAGACTCAGCGGGTAAAAGAATAAATTTTAATAAAATATTTTTGAGAGTAAAAATGTCCTTTAAAGTCTATTCATAGATGGGTAAGACAAATCTAATTCTAGAATTCAAATTATACTACATTTTTAACTTGAAGCGGCAGTTGCTTTTCCTAAGTAAAATCATGGTCCTATTTACTTTCTAGAATAATATCAGGGAGTTGTTTTCCTTTACTTCCAAATTAGCATAGATGGCTATCATTTGCTGGAGAGAGATGATAAGAAACAGTACTTTTATCATTAACATTAGAGTAACATTATGTATTTTTAGCTAATTTTACAACTATAAATTATATAACATATATAATTATTCACATTAGGCATCATTTAAATAAATATACAAATAGAGACATAAGGATGCATCTATTATTGTCAAAAAAGACATAATATCTCAAACTAAATGATTTTGATGCACTTAAAACATGGAAATAAAAGAAAATACAAAAATAAGAAGACATAGGAAGTGAGGAAGGAAATAGTTCAATGTTAAATAATAAGTTAGGGATTCTAGGTGAATTCCATGCATTCTTGGTACAAAGGGTCTGCTAGTATTGACTAAGTAAACATGTCTATTTCCACTTATACTACAGCTGACTATCCTTATTCTGTTGCAGTTACTACAGGTTTCTATTACTTTATTCCCTTATCTACCACTCCTCAGAGTTTTGTTTCCTAGAGAAAACCAGTGGAAAGTTTTGGGTAGTTGAGTCAAAGTCCGCAGGGCTAGAGGGAGGCCTTCACTAGGGCTGCTGTGCCAGGCTGGTCTAGTTCTAAGGACTAGAACATTCTATGTGGACAGCAGGTTCGTGTTCTGTTAGCAGTCTGGAGACAACGGGGCAGCCAGTTTGCCTCTCTGAGCCCAGCATAAAATGTAGCTTAACAAATAACCTATGGAAAATCTTCATAAATATTATCAGCTGGTTTGTTCCACGTTTGCACTTGAATTTATAGACCCACGGGTTCAGAAAGCATTAGCTAGACTCATCATCAATCTTGGATTTATAGGGCTTGGTAAGAGCAATATTTCTAATGCATCTTTTCTTGGCACCGATCCATTCTATGCATTGACGTAAAGCTCTGTTTTAACATTTTGAGGTATCAATGTTTTCTGTTTTTCAGAACAGGTAGGTATGTGGAATTTCTCCCTGGAAGATGGAACCAGAATTATATGGGCTCTATAGTTAATATATTGTACAGATTATGTATTTGCAATATGCATAGAATCTGTTAAGTTCATCTCAGCTTACCCACACAGATAAGCACAGTCCTTCAAATACCTTCTAGATGATATCAAGTTTGTGTCGTGATGTTACTCTGATCCTAGAATCCCATTTAGCCAGTCAGTTTATAAACGTAACAACAATCCGTCTACTTCTTTATGAGAATGTCATTTCTTTAGACCGACTTGCAGTGCACAACAGGATTATTTTCCTTCATTCACCAAACTTGGCTCCGAATAACCATTGTCTTTTCACCATCCCCTTCCAGAAATAAAATGTGAAGTGTGAAAATTGTCCACCCCTGACAATATTCCATTGAAAGGTTTCAGAAATGATTCAAGATGAATTCCCGACATGAAAATACTTTTGAGGGCACCACCACAGAGATGAATGTCAGAACCACAAAGGCCCATTGTACCAGACCTGCAAGGAGACTAGAGAAGCATTTTATCTCTCAATATTTAGAGGCCAGTGACCCGGCACCGCCAAACACAGGATTCCAGCACAGAAGCAAATTGTGGCATTGGGGACGAAGCCAACTCCTCCACTAGTATGAACGGGAGATAGGGGTCTCAGGTTTTAGTGGTACGGAAACTAGGTTAACCTTCTAGCTCAGACCTCAGTCTTGACCGACTGCCCAAGCATTCTGCTGTACTGACTTTCGCCGGGCTCTCTTGGAGGAGCCATGTCTGGGGAAATCAGTCTCTACCTGTACCTCTCAGTTTTGTTCTAAGTGATTATTGGTTGGGGACAGCAGGACCCTATCTAGAAACCCACAAGACTGATTCAGAAAATTATAGACATAATTTTATTTAGCTTTGTGGCTTTGGAGAAGTCATTCTATCTGCTTTAATTTGTAACACCTCCATACAGTTCTAGACTCTTAATTCTTGCAATGTTATTATACTCTTTATGACCGAGAACTCAAATTTTCTTCAAATGAGTCTCATTAACAAGGAAACACATAGGAAGAGAAGAAAAGAAAATCCAATTTCCATGTTAATACAGCAACTAGTATTGTTTGCCTAAGTGATAAACATCCAGAACATGAGATCAACCTAGATAAAAAGAAAATTAAAGCCCACTTGGTACTGTACGTTGTGGTAGCAATTTTAAATTTCATCTGAACTTGCTTTCATTTTGGAATCAAGTTCCTGTCTCATAATCCCTTTAGGTTATCAAATCATAGGGGAAAAATGGCTTCATCAAAGCTTACAGAGTCTAAATGAGTTACAGGCACATCTTACATGTATATACTCTGGTCAATAGAGCTTTCTTTTCAAAGTTTTCCTTTAAATGCATCTTCTAGGAATCTTGCTTAGTATGTGGCAACTTTCTCCACACCTCATGTAGATTTGTATTTCTTTTTTTTTTCTTTTTCCTTTTTAAAAATCTGCCTGGACTGTACACCCTGACATGCTTAAACTCAATGCAGAAATGGTGCTGCAGAAATAATTATTTCATGCATGCATCTGCGATTTACTTCCACTGTTCAACCCCATACACATTGTTCTCATTTCCACTCTTCATAAGACATTTGTTCTTTTCACTGTTCTCTACTTTAAGTGAATGAGGTTCATCTGGTTTGTTGATGTTATGAAATATGGAATTCCCGTATTAATGGCTCTATGATCATATGGGAATACTTTAAGCTTTGTCTTTGCTATGTGCAGCCTAACCTTGCATCCGATAGAATGAGTTAACATGATATTAAATTACTCCTTTTTGTCATCCACATTCTTTATTTTCCGAGGACCATTGTTATACTTCCTATTTGGGAAGTAGGTGACTTCAACCCTGAAAACGAAGACTTGATGGCATTTAGCATGGAGTCTGACCTTTAGATGCAGTGATTGAGATCAGTGCCTGACTTCAGGGTTTGAGAGAAGGGAGTTCCAAGGAGCATCGGAGGGCATCCAGGGATTTTTTTTTTTTTTGGTTTGATCAAACTAATCAGATAAAACAGAACAATGGGCCTAAAGGAAGACCTATCAGAAATGCTCCCAGCCTTTCTAAGCTGGGTCAGGCAAGTTTACTAGAACATTAATCCTGTGGCTTAAGGTAATGTGGGTCAGGATTCTAGAACTAGGTGAGAAGATTATTTGATGAAATTTGTGTTTTAACTAACTATGACCTAGCATATTTAGAGAACCAAAACTCTATCGAAAAAAAACCAAATTATTGAGATTGTCCTCATTCGACTTTTCTTCCCTGTAAAACAAGGCGGATTAAAATAAACCAAGGCTAGAACTCCGGTTCTCAAACTTGAGCGTGATCACCTACCTGTGAGGAAATGACTGTGTCCCACCTCGGGATAAGCCAGGGTATCTGGGGAGACCTAGGGTTTGCTTTTTTTCTTTAAACTTTTACAAAGTTACAAAGTTATTGATAGAGTTTTGGGCATACAGTATTTCAACACAAATTCAATCATCGTGTCAACTTCCTTCCATCCAAACCCCCACCACCTCGATAGACACAGTACAAAATCCCCATGGTTGCACTTAGATCTCAAGTTTCTGTTGAGTCTGTGTTTTGAATATATGGCCACACCACTCTCCATGTTACCAGCACAACTGAAGCCCGGACCCTTCCTTCCCTGCCTTCTTCCTGCCCCTTGTGATCCTTCCCTTCTACCTAACAATGTCCCAGTGTCTGTTCATGCCTGAAGAAGATATGGAGAGATTTCCTCAGGAGCCACAGAGCTGTTAGACCTGGAGAGAGAGAGAGCACTGGAGGGCAGAGTAGCTGGCCCTGGGTGAATGCCATCTCTACCTTTAACATCACTTAAAATAAGATTGATGATTCAAAACCACCTGAAGCTGGATTCGGCTCTCCATAAGAATTTGAGAAAACGGAGAGTAGACTCTTTTCTCTCCATCCCCTTCGTCCCCCATGCAGCTCCTGCTCCAATTCCCGAAGTCGAAAAGGACAAATGTGCAGACATTCCAGCATGCGTGCTGGAGTGGAAACCTCTCCCCAGGAGAGGGTGCGTGAGGCAGGGAGGGGTTCAGGGGCACACCCCACCTCCCCAGTAAAACAAAGCAAACACATATGTCCTCTCATCCTGCTGTCCGTGAACTTTTATGGTCGTTCTGTGCAGACACCAAGATGCTTATAAAAGAAGTCTGCGGGGAGAAGGGGGTTTGGGCGTGCAGAGCAAAATCCAAACCAGACTCAACCAAATTGGGCAGGATTGCCAGGCAGCGACCAGAGAGGGTCTCCAGGGACCCGGTTCCTTCAGGCTGTGCGAGCATCTCTCCCCTGGCCTCCCCTCCTCAGTCGGCCCCCAGTGTCCGGTGATGGACGGGAGCTCGGTGCTATGCCCACCACGGTGGGGGAGCTTGGCACATCCCAAGTCCCTTGGCTCGGGAAGAGTGAGTTCTTAGATTGTAACTTCCCCAGGGACGGAGAGGGTGGCCCCCCGACCTCAGGGTGGCCAGCGGACGTGCTCTCTCGGTCCCTCTGCAGACGCTCCCGGTTAACCTCAGGGACAGCTTGTGCCCGTGGAGTGGCGTCTCTGCGGCAGCTTATTTCTCTGAGATTATTAAATGGGCATTCTTGCCTTCTGCATTAGTCTAATGAGCTTGGAAAATGGGCTTCTGCCTCCGAGGAGCGGCTTGTAAAGCTGACGGCCAAACCTCAGACCGTGGGAAACCCTCCAGCCCACGGCCCGGGCTGGGCGAGCGAACGTGGGGTTCCCCTTCCTGCTAGTGTCTGCTGCCGTCTGCAGAAGGACCCCCGGCCGTCCAGGGAGGCGCGGAGAATGCTTCTGACGTCCCGCTCGGGCCTGGAGTCTCATCAGCGCCCTCCTCTAGTAAACAACCTCAGGGGGCAACTGTCCGTGCTCAGGACTAAAGATAGTGGCCGCTCGTGGAGCACTGACCTGCTTTCCATTCGCACCAAGTTCCCTGTCCTCAGCCCTGCTCTCCTGAGCATTTTCTCTCCCGCGGGTGACCCTTCATCTGTCGCCTTCGGCTCTTTACTCACGAGGGTCAGTTATACGGACGTGCCCGTCCTCTGCACAGACCCTGTTCTCCGGGCGAGCGGACCTCAGAGCCCTGTGGTCACTGTCGGGGCAGCCATAGAGTCTCTGGACACGCAGTGAAGGGTCTTTCAGAAATCTGTCACTGACCCCCAAGGGTACCCTAAGCTCTAGATAGTAGCTATTGAAAACCATAGTGCCCCAAAGGAGAGAGAGAAGGGGGTGGGGATTGTCTGCCACAGAAGCAGGAGGAGGGGTGGGATAGGGGGGATACTGGGGACATGGGTGGTAGAGAATGTGCTCTGCTGGAGGGATGGGTGTTCGATCATTGTATGACTGAAACTCAAACATGAAAGCTTGTAATTGTATCTCACGGTGATTCAAATCAATCAATCAATCAATCAATAACTCTAGGCAGTGTCCCCACACCCGTTCTCCTGAAGTGTGCCTTCCAGAGCGAAGAGAAGCTTCTTCCTTTCTCCAGCCACCCGAGAAGGTCGCACCCGGCACCCAGGTGCCCCATCTAATCAGAATTCGGGTGTGGGATCTTCAACTGTCCTTCACCCGCGTGCACGGCCCCTCACCCCCGCCCCTCTGGCTGTACCCCCCGTCCAGCGTGGTACCCGTCCCTGGCTGGTGCCCCTGCTCTGGCTCTCCCAGCCCTGCTCCTCCAAACCGGACTCTCGGGAACATCCCTCCCGTGTCTGAAGGGTGCCAAGAGGGACGGAGAGACAGTGCAGGTGTTAGGGTGCTTGCCCTGCACGCAGCTGACACCCCCCCAGGCCCTAGCACTGTATGACCCCAAGGGCACCGCCACCAGCAAGCCCCGAGCACTGCTGGGTGTGACTCCCAAACTTCCTAAATGACAAGCCCTAAGTACACTTTCCTGGCCTTCCGGAGAGAAAGGCTCACCTGAGATGACTATCTTCCTTCCTTCCCTCCCACGGCTTTCCCCCCAAGCGACAGAGGCTGCTGACACTCCTGACTCTCGCTCAAAACCCTCCCTGCTTCGGCCAACCTCAGTTGTAGCTGTGCTGAGCCTAGGCGGGGTGTAGGATTCCTGCCAGTGGTATGGCACCCTTGTGACTCCAACCACAGCCCAGATGTACCCTTCCTTCCTCCCCAGCCTTCTCCCAGGCTGGCCTTCTTGCCCAGCCCAGAGTCACAGCCCGTCACTGCATTAGTGTGTGCGTCTCGTCAAGGGCATGTTTGGGTTCCTCCTAGGAAGTGGCACCTTGAAAGCAGGAAGCTTAATTCATCCAACTGATTATCTAATGCCAGCACTGTCGGTGCTGAGAAGGGTCTGGACCCTCTCTCTCTCTCTCTCTCTCTCCCTTTCTCTCTCTCCCTCTCCCCCTCTCTCTCTCCCTCTCTCTCTCCCCCTCTCTCTCTCTCCCTCTCTCTCTCCCCCTCTCTCTCCCTCTCTCTCTCCCTCTCTCTCTCCCTCTCTCTCTCCCCCTCTCCCTCTCTCCCTCTCTCTCTCCCTCTCTCTCTCCCTCTCTCTCTCACCCTCTGTCTCTCCCTCTCTCTCTCACCCTCTCTCTCTCCCTCTCTCCCTCTCTCTCCCTCTCTCTCTCTCTCTTTCTCCCTCTCTCTCTCTCTCTCTCTTCCTCTCTCTGTATGTGTTGGAGGGGCGGTCACTTGTCTTATACTGGGGGCTGTTTAAACAGTGGAGGGGCCACCTGCAACTTTCATACTTCCTATCATTTTTTCCCCGTGGGTTTTTGGGTCACACAGCGTAGCTCAGGGACCATTCTTGACTTGGTGCTGGAAAGATCGTCTGACGTTGGGGATCCAGCCCGGAGCTCCTGCTCGCAGACTTGTGTCTAGCCTCGGGAGCTTTCTCCCTGCCTCAGTCACTGATGTTGAACTTGGCTCTTCTTGTTCACTTTCACTTCAGTAAATGGGGTGTAGTTAAAGGCTGTCATGGGGATTAAACAAGCCTGCAAGTGAAATGTGTAGAGTGATGGCTAGTACTCGGCTAAAACATGTGACATGCTTTCGATCATCAGTTTGATTCGCTGACATTCCCAGGGAAAGAACGTAGTCATTGCACTCTTCAGTCTCTGGGAGAAGATATGCACAAACTGTGACCCTGCTGGACCCAGAAACTACTCGCCTATACCTCGGAGCCTCTCCTCGGGAAGTCAGGTAGAGGGCAAGCCCCTCGCGCAATGCCACTGGAAGAACACGGATGCATTTCTGCACCTTTTCCTCATCAATCCCACAAATCCCTGGGCACACATCAAACAGCACATGGATTTGGGTCACACTGGGAAACAGCCAGCAGAGTTCAGGCCACTGTGGGCAGACACCTGTGTCCTCAGGGGAGAGGATGTGGTTTGATTCAAATGACAAGTCAGCCCAAGAGCAGTGGGCTCAAAGTGACAGCTGGTTGGGGGTGGGGGGGAGGGAGTGTCACAGGGCTGCCAGTCCCAGAAGGCGGGTCTGTTGTAGGTAGGGAGACTCTTAGAGTGACCCCTTGCTCCAACAGAGAGTCGCAAATGTGTTGCAAGCATCCTGCCACCAAATGACTGTCCCAGAACACGCAGGGGGGTGAGGACTGGAGAGGACCTTGAGAGAGCGGGAAAGGAAAAGCAAGACCAGACACATCGCGGACCTGATGTTTCCACCCAGTGTCAGCACGGCTAAGGGATCTAAATCTATCCAAATTGGAGCTTCAGTGCTTTTCCTCAGAGGCCCCAGGAGCCCGAACTCTAACTGGAACCCGGTAACCAGCCTATGAGAATTGGACCTCACGAGTGTGACTTTGAAAGTTGCTGTGAAGACGGAGGAAGCAGTCTCAGTGGCCGACACCTGCCATGGAAGCTTGAGTTAGCATCATCCCTGCGGGGCTAATCCTGGCAGCCAGCAGGGTGCAAGCCCTTAGCAAACAGAGTGTGACCCTCAGTGAGAACCACAACAGGGGAAGCGTGCAAGTTCCAAGGACGGGAGCGTCAGGCCCCTAGAACACACTTGCAAACAATACAACAAGCACAGGAGTTGAACCCGAGGGAGCACCTTACTCAGAGCACCTCCATGAGACACGTGGAGCTCTGCTCACGGTCACCAGGGTCACCGAGGGAAGGGAAGGTGAGGAATAGAAATGCTCTGGAGAGAAAGGCTCGGGAGAGCTTCCTGCGGGCAGCGAAGGCGCGGCCACGTTCTGATGTGTGGACGGAAGAAAGAGACCCAAGCGGGCAGGTAAAGGAAGGAGCCCTTAAGGGGAGAACCAGGACAGAAAGGCCAGAGTGCCTGGTGCCTGGGAGAGCCGCCTTCTGCACAAGGACACGACTCGTGTTGGGAGACATCCAGGCTGCTCAAGGAAAACGGGTTCTAAAGGGCGGCGAGGGGCTGGAGAGACAGGGCAGCGGGAGAGGCACTGGCCTTGCACGTGGCTGCTCTGGGTTCAGTCCCGGGCACCAGGTAGAGTCCCTTGGGTGTCACCAGGAGTGAACCCTGAGCACTGACCCCAGAGTGAGCCCTGAGCACAGAGCCAGGACTGAGCCCTGAGCACTGACCCCAGAGTGAGCCCTGAGCACAGAGCCAGGACTGAGCCCTGAGCACTGACCCCAGGGTAAGCCCTGAGCACAGAGCCAGGACTGAGCCCTGAGCACTGACCCCAGAGTGAGCCCTGGGCACAGAGCCAGGACTGAGCCCTGAGCACTGACCCCAGAGTGAGCCCTGAGCACAGAGCCAGGACTGAGCCCTGAGCACTGACTCCAGAGTGAGCCCTGAGCACAGAGCCAGGACTGAGCCCTGAGCACTGACCCCAGAGTGAGCCCTGGGCACAGAGCCAGGACTGAGCCCTGAGCACTGACCCCAGTGTGAGCCCTGAGCACAGAGCCAGGACTGAGCCCTGAGCACTGACCCCAGAGTGAGCCCTGGGCACAGAGCCAGGACTGAGCCCTGAGCACTGACCCCAGTGTGAGCCCTGAGCACAGAGCCAGGACTGAGCCCTGAGAGATCCTCGGTGCGGCCCAAATGACCCCACCCCAAGGTGGCGAGGCTGCAGGTGGTCGAGGTCAGCAGCAGGTGGGTTAGGGGAAGGCCCTGGGCGTCTCGGGTGAAGGCTGGCAGTAGGTTTTCCCCGGAGGACATGCACACTTTTGGGGAGAGTGTGCCAGGAGCGGAGGCAGAAGCCTGGCGTGGTGGGGCCACCCTGCAGGGGGGACGTCTCTGCCACCTTCCCCCTCGCAGCCCCTCTGTCTCTCAGCTCCTCCGGCTGCCGCTCCAAGACGCCCACCCGGCTTGATTCTGACCTGCACCGTGGTGGCGAGAAGGCCACAGGCGCAGATGGGGGACTGCCCTACGGTGAGGCATCTGCACTTGGGGAAGGGTCTCGGCCTGGGGGCCTTGGAGAGTAAAAGGAGAAAAGACTAGGCCCGTGAAAGATTCCGCCTGAGAAACCAGCTGCATTCAACATGGCTTTAAAGAGCAGAAAAAACCACTCAACAGACGGGGTGAGCTTCTGCCTGCTTCCCTGCGAGGAGCAGAGGGCGGGACGGGGCCAGGAGCGAGTCTGTCCCCTCTGGCTTGCTGAGGGCTCCGCTGGGGCTGTCTCGAGCCACCTCCCACCTCCGTTCAGCGGGACTTGGTCACACAAAATGAGAAAAAAACAAACACAGAAGGAGACAAACAAACACAGGCAAAGGCTCCAAGCTGCAGGGTCACGGGGCGGCCTTGGGGTCCCTCACAGGTTGCCCGTTCATGCAATAACACGAATAACACGCCGTTTCCCACCCTGGCTCCCAGCACGTGGATTACTGCCTCAGTTGACAGAGACATGAAAGACCGTGAGTGAGCACTGCCAAGAGCAGGAGGCTCGTGAGCAGAGCCGGGGATGCTTCACATGCGGAGTGCAGGGTGGTGCCCGTTTCCTACTCTGTTCCTGCCACTGTATCCCAAAGTCCCGGACCTGTCTTACTCTGCTCTTTCCCGGGCACACAATCTCCTGCCCATGGGAACACACTTGCTTACTCTCATCTGCTCTGTCCATTCCTGGCCTCTGCTGGGTCGAGGTTGGCGTGTGTCCAGTAAGACCCAAGCTGCCCTGCCCAGAGGCATATCTGAACCTCGGGGTGCGATGGAGAGCTACGAGGAAGAGGGCCTCACCAGAATCTGCCACGTGGAGACGAAGGTTGTGAGTGAGCTGGGCTGTGGACGGAGCGTCTCCGTCGGGTCTGTTTCTGGGTCAGAGAGGTCCCCGTGCAGACCAAGCAAACAGGATGTCATTAAGAGTAATACGTGTGGTGTCTCTCTGCTCCCGCTGGCTTATTTAACTTAGCTTGATGCGCTCAAGTTAGAGGGCTCTGATTTGCAGTGAAGGGTAAAACATCGCGTTTTCTAGAGTTGTGTAGTATCCTATACATTGCACGACTTCTTCAGATTGCCTGAAGTGTTGGACACTTGGCTTGTTTCTTTAGCTGTTAATATTTAAGTACTGCAAGGAAGATCAGTGAGTGGGAGAGAGAGGAGGGTCAACATTTGACAAATTCTTTCTTTTTATGTTGATTTTGGGGCCACATTCAGCAGTGCCTAGAAATTATGTTTGTCTCTGAAGTCAGGGATCAGAACTACTGGGGCTCAGGGGACCATATGGGATGCCAGGGGTCAGACCAAGGTTGGCCATTACACAAGGGAAGTTCTCTACGCACTGTACTTTCTTCTTCTTCCTCTTCTCCTCCTTCTTCTTCTTCTTTTTTTTTTTTTGTTTTGCTTTTTGGGTCACACCCGGTGATGTACAGGGTTTACTCCTGGCTCTGCACTCAGGAATTACTCCTGGCGGTGCTCGGAGTACCATATGGGATGTTGGGAATCGAACCCGGGTCAGCCACATGCAAGACAAACTCCCTACCCGCTGTGCTATTGCTCCAGCACTGTGTTACTCTCTGGTCCATGCCTGAAGGAAGTGACCTTTAAAGAAGTCGCTACGATGTCCAGCAGCCACATGTTTTTGTACCCTCTTGAGAGCATCTCCTGAATTAGCCCCCCAGGCAGAGAGGGCACGCATGTTCAGGCCAGCACTATTTCCTATCTGCTGGGTGAGCCCACATGCCAGGCTCTCTGCATATAGTCTGTGCAAAACGGTTTCAACTTTCTGCCATTGGGACAGAGCTAGGTGCCCAGAAGAAGCCTTTTGTCAAAGTTTAAGTTTCCTTTCACCATCTCATATAATGTACATCTGTGTTTGCTTGGGAATATTACGTTCTTGGATCGGCTCTCGGCTCACAAACTCAGCTTACACAAAGAACCAACTTTTTATTTCCCTGCAAACAGATTTTAGGTCCTTTCTCTACGTGGCTGGTAGCACTGTTTAGCTGGCTGTTTCTCGTCCTTCTAAACTTTTATAGACCTGGGTCAAGGGAGCTGGAGGAAGGCCAGGGTGTGGGAAGAGGGGACCGTGTGTTGAATCCCACAGAGACACCTACAACACAGGTGCTTGCGCCCTGCACCACAGACACAGACCCCGCTGTGCTGGGGCTCCAGGCCGCATTGCACGATCCCTTCCCAAGGAACTGCCTACAGCCGTCCTGGCCTGGGCTCTCACCGAGTGTCCTGGCAGTTTGGGAACCCACCGACGCTCTCAGCGGCCTCCCTCCAGCAGCCTAGAGAAAACTTCAAACGATGAAAATATCTTTGAGTTCCTGCAAGGGCCTTTCTTATTGGGTATTTGGGGAAACAAATGCTTATTTGGAGGCTACGTATGACCTTGGGGCACCCCCAAAAGTGGCTGCACGCTTACTGCTGACACGTATACTGCTGACTAGAAGAGCAGGAACTACAGGGGCACGAGGGGAAATAAAATGTCAGTTCATTTTGCTAAAGAAAACCTGCAAACAAACTTCTCCTTGAGCCTCCTAAGAAAGCTGGGTTGTGTTTGTTCTGGGACCCGATCCCACTAGCGGACAAAGAGTTTCATTGCTTTTGTGGCTATTGGTTGTTGGGTTCTGATGTCATCACCTGGTCACTCAAGAACTTTGGGCCTTTCTAAGTCTGGTCCTTGCTGTAAAGCCCTGCAGGTCCATCTAACTCGGTATTTTTACAAGCTGTAACGACTATGAGCTAGACAACTGCTCCCAGCCTGAGTAATAACATTACACTTGGAGTTTCATGTTTTTAAGAGCCTTCTTGTCTAGTTTCTGTAAAATATTAGCTAGGAATATGCATTTTTTTAGTTTAAGAGCTTCCTTCCTTCCTTCCTTCCTTCCTTCCTTCCTTCCTTCCTTCCTTCCTTCCTTCCTTCCTTCCTTCCTTCCTTCCTTCCTTCCTTCCTTCCTTCCTTCCTTCCTTCCTTCCTTCCTTCCTTATTTCCTTCCTCCTTCCTTCCTCCTGCTCTACTTTGCAGGGTTTCTTAAGTCATTTCTACCATGCATTGCTGCCACACCAAACACCACAGCCAGGACCACCTGAAAGGCAAAGACCTGGCCTTCATGCTCATGTGTGGGGCCATGGAGGGAAACCAACTTTAAAGCGGGATCATGAACTTGGACCCTCCCCCCCCCAGAAACCTGAGTCTTCCTTTGGAAACGCAGGAGCAGTTCCCAGGGTGCATAGGCAAGGGGTCTCTTGGTCAGGGCAACAGGAAAGAACCCCCAGCCCAGGGCGTGTGGTCGGCAAACAAGAGCAGCTGCCCTGTGGTCTGAAGGGGAGGTCTGGCCTTTTTATCTCCAAGCTGCCCGGGTCCGAGGGCCAAACTAATGAAGGACTCTCTTTGCCTCCTCAGTGGGCTGCGAAAGGAGCTTTCTGTCCTTCTTCCCTCCCTGCCCTTCCTGCCCTTCCTGCCCTCCTTCCCTCGCCCCCCACCCCCATTCTACTCCCTCTTCCTCCTCGGCGTGAGGGAGCCGCGCTCCTACCGGAGCCTGACCCCAGAGCAGCCTCAGCTTCTGGAACCTTCACTGGCCTTTTCACAGCTGGCCGCTAGCCCGTCGAGATGCTGCCCCAGGGACAGGCCAGGAAGGCAGTGGGCCTTCTCCAACACCCTGCCCTGTCCCCCTGCAGCCTCCATGGGACAGCTGACCCGCCCGGGAATGTCTGTTTTTTTAACCACTTCCCGGAATGGAGCAAGGCCTTGTCGGAAGAGGGATAAGGAGACTAGTCTAACAGAGCTCAGCGGGAAAGAAAAGCAACACTCCCAGTACTCTCAGGGAACTGGGCTCCGCTCAAACCCTGGGCCACCGACATCCTGGCCTCAGGGCCCACACCCATCCTCCCTCTCAAGTGCCTGGACCGGCCTTTTGGATACGGGTCCAGTGCCCTGCCGTGCTCGGGAGACAGCGTGGCTGGAGCCGGGAAAGCGACTGTCTTCCTGACCCCTGTCCTCAGTACCTGGCTTTCCCCGGGGCTTCCCCGGGGCAGACTGTCCCCCCACGCCCACCGCTCTCCCACCGCTGGCCCCGGTCCACACGGCCGCTCTGTCAGACTGCCGGAATGCAAAATGATGAAAATTAATGCTATTATTAAAGGATTTTTCAATTAAATGTGCAGTTTAGAGCCAGATGCTGGTTTTTAAAGGAAGAGAAGTTTAAGTAAAAAAATCTGACAGATATTCGTTCCATCTAGCGTGGCTGAATTTATAGTAGATTACAGTCTTTGATTCCTGTGGGCTGGGGTTGTCAAGTCCACTTGGAAATGGGCTGAGGGGAAGAGTTGCACTTTTATAATTTGAAAACATATGCGGCATATGGAAAATATTACACCCATAACTGTCACCATGTTTGGCTTCCCCCGAGGGCCTTTCTTCTTTCGCCCCCAGTGGGCTATTTGCAAGAACCCCGTTCCCGTTCTGCCTCGACTTTCCCGTGGAGCACAGTTGGCTTTATCCCGATGCCTCAGAGTTCCCAGGAACTCCCCAGGAGTTAAATCCAGAGGTCCTGTTTATTTTCTCCTGAATTGTGTGGCAATGTCATTTTCCTCAAGCCGCTGCTCCTCTTAGGACAATGTTCACCGGCTTTCTTCTTGGAGAGCAAAGATCACAGGCACCTTAATCATTCTTATTTATTGGTCTTGAATTGATAAGAAAACAGTAAAGTATAATTTAAAGATGATGAAGAATTTAAAATGTATCAGAGAGAAATGTCATGGTTTCTAAGTGTTTACTCATCAAATTTAGCAGAAGAGGATGAAGGAGGCTTAGAAGTGAGTTTGGGGGCTGGAGAGAGTCAGTGGGTAAGGTGCTTACCTTGCATGTGGCCAACCTGGGTTGTGTTTCCGGCATCCCACATGGTCCTCTGAGTAGTCTTTCTGAACATTACCAGGTGAGACCCAAAAATCAGAAAAATAAATTTAAAAAATGAGTTTGGATATAAAATTTTCCTCTGAGACTGTCCTTTAGCCTTTTGTAGTTAATTGATCAATTTGCTAGACATTGCTGAGTGCTTTCGATGTAGCACTGTAGCACTGTCATCCCTTTGCTCATTGATTTGCTCGAGCGGGCACCAGTGACATCTCCATTGTGAGACTCGTTGTTACTGTTTTTGGCATATCAAATATGCCATGGGTAGCTTGCCAGGCTCTGCAGTGCGGGCACGATACTCTTGGTAGCTTGGTGGGCTTTATGAGAGGAATGGAGGAATCGAACCTGGGTTGGCTGCATGCAAGGCAAACGCCCTACCCGCTGTGCTATTGCTCCAGTCCAATAGGCCAAGAAAAAAAAAAGGCAAAACACACAGGATACAAGCCTTAGGATTTAAGAATCTATACTATACTTAATGATTCAGTGTTGTTACTTTCATTGGTTAACAGGATAAATCTCATACTGGTGCTGGAGTGATAGCACAGTGGGTAGGGTATTTGCCTTGCACTCGGCCAACTCAGGCTCAATTTCTAGCATCCCAAATGGTCCCCTGAGCACCGCCAGGAGTAATTCCTGAGTGCATGAGCCAGGAGTAACCCCTATGCATTACTGGATGTGACCCAAAAAGCCAAAAAAACCCAAAATCTCATGCTATGTGTTCCTATTGCAGAACAATATCAGCAAACCCTACAGAAAAATAAGGAGACTTGGGAAGGTGACGTCTCATACATTGGTTGTAGTATTGGTATAGCAGGTATGTTCATAGATCCAAACTCATCAAGATGTATAACACTAATCTGTGCATTTGCTATATAAATTACACCACAATAAAGGTAAACAGCTATTATATTTTATTATATGAGAGATAATAAAGATTATTAGAGCAAAGCCACATTATCTGAAGAATAATAAAGATTATTAGAGCAAAGTTCAGTGGAAGCTTAAAAGAATAGGATCATGTCTGATTATATTGCTTAAGAATGCATCCGGAATAACTTGCAGAAGATGCCTTTGGGGTGAGCCTGGCGAGCAGACGCTAAGCCAGGCCTCCTGCCAGACCCAGCAGTTCCTCGTAGGGCACCAGTGAGTGTGGGCACTGATGTGTGCTACTTTTCCAAGTGAGATGGCTTGCTGGAGTTGGAGCACTCAAGAGTGGACCAGGGGAGCAGGTGCTCTGCTTGAGCATAAACTCCTCAATGGCTAGGTCACTATCTATGACCTAGCTATGAGCCTACTTCTCCCTCTAGGAGAACCACCAAGCTACCAAGAGTTTTCTGCCCACACAGCAGAACCTGGCAAGCTCCCCATGGCGTATTCAGATGCCAAAACCAGTAACAATGCTGGGTCTCATTCCCTGACCCCGAAAGAGCCTCCAATGCGGCACCATTGGAAAGGATGAGTAAAGAGAGGCTGCTAAAATCTCAGGGCTAGGATGAATGGAGATGTTACTGAGACTGCTCGAGAAATTCGACAATCAACGGGATGATGATGATGATGATGATGATGATGATGATGATGATAATGCAAGATGGGGAGCTTGGGGTCCATCCAGATTCTGTAGCTGGGGTGACGAATGAGCTTCAACAAGCATTGCCGATGCAGTCTAGAACAAGAACTACTATGCCACCACCTCATGGGGTAGCTTGTCTAACCTTGTCTCTGCGATGAACTCAGGGTGATTTTTCCAAAAGGACAGACCAACTCCTGGGGCTTCCTGGTGTTAAAATTTTAGATTTCTGGTTGAACTCCACAAGAATAAAACTGCTGACCCAATCAAAAAATGGGGTGATGAAATGAACAGAAACTTCCCCAAAGAAGAAATCTGAATGGCTGAGAGGCACATGAGAAAATGTTCAACATCACTAATCATCAGGGAGATGCAGATCAAAACAACAATGAGATACCATCTCACACCACAGAGACTGGCCGGCATCCAAAAAAAAAAAAAAAGCAACTGGTGTTGGCGTGGATGTGGGGAGAAAGGAACTCTTTTTCACTGCTGGTGGGAATGCCGACTTGATCAGCCTTTTTGGAAAACAATATGGATGATTCTCAAAAAATTAGAAATTGAGCTCCCATTTAACCCAGCAATACCACTCCTGGGAATATATCCCGGAGAAGCAAAAAGGTATAGTAGAAATGAGATTTGAATTTCTATGTTCATTGCAGCACTGTTTACAATAGCCACAATCTGGAAAACACCAGAGTGCCCAAAAACAGATGACTGGTTAAAGAAACTTTGGTACATCTACACAGTGGAATACTATATAGCTGTCAGAAAACATGAAGTCATGAAATTTGCATATAAGTGGATCAACATGGAAAGTATCATGTTGAGTGAAATGAGTCAGAAAGAAAGAGACAGACATAGAAAGATTGCACTCATATGTGGAATATAATGTAGCAGAGAGGTATGAGCTAGCAATGATGCAACTTCTGGCAGAAATTTCTCTGGACTTAGTTACTAAAATACTAAAATACAGAAATCCAAAATGTCTCGGCCGCTACTGTGGCCACACAACCTCATATCTCTTCATTCTCAGCAATGGAAAACAAATTATCAAATGTTTCCTTTTCAGCAGGTCTGACTTTGGGGGGAATCTTCAAACAATAATAGTGAGTTTTTTGTTGAAATATTGAATGTATTCAAAGTAAAGAAAAAGTAAAGTGAAATTTATCAGCTACACAGGCAGGGTGGGGGGCTGGGAGGTAGGGGGGTGGGGGCGAGGTTTACTGTGTTTCTTGGTGGTGGAATATGGGCACTGGTGAAGGGGTGGGTGTTTGAGCTTTGTGTAACTGAGACTTAAGCCTGAAAGCTTTGTAACTTTCCACATAGTGATTCAATTAAAAAAAATTAAAATTAAAAAAATAAATTAATTAAAAAAATAAAATTTCAGATTCCCTCTGGAGATTAGTGGAAGGGCTTAGCGGGGGCCCTCAGACGCTCAGGAGCAGAGCCTTGTCTGTTCTTATCTCGGTCCTCACCATTCCCCTGTTCAGATGACTCACAGTATTGAATTTTCCATTTCTCTTCCTATTATCTCATTTTCACCCCCCAGAAGGGGGCTCACGTAAACCCTCTGCGGGGGCTCAGTCATCACTTTTGGGCTGCGGGGAGACTTCCTAACAGGGAAGGGAACCCAGAGCTCCACCTTTGAGGATCTCATAGCAATGGGTGTGATTTAAAAGAAAAACTTTAAATATCTGTTGCCTTGTAGAGGTTAGGTTTTGCAAAATTAGGAACTGGTCTTGGCTCCCTTTGCTTTCCTAGAGCCAAGTACAAATTTTCTATAAGTATTGTTGAAAGGTTGAATAAAAAAATTCATAATTAAATAAATGAATACATGGATAAAGGAAATTGGAAAAGTATCTATCTTGAAGTTCTATAAAAAAATCCTTATAAGCAATAAAAAAAGGTTGTAGCAGGATTCACAAGCTTTTGCTACAGTTTAATGAATAACTTGTTAAATAAAATTTTACTTTACAACTGGTGATGAAATGATAACTGTATCACAGAATATTAGTTTTAAATGATTTTATTGCTGGGATAACTCCTTTTATTACAGTCCCTAGATTCAGAAGGTTATCTCAAGAAAGTCAAGAAATCCTCCAAGTCTTACTCTCATTTTTTAGAGGTTAAGTTCTTTTACCTGCATTTGGAGATTAATTAATATAACTGTTAATGAATTAGAACCACTAACTAATTTTAGTTAATTCTACACAAGAAATTTAGAAAATGTGTTAGAAACTAAGATAACATACCACTTTAAAACGTTATACTTTTTTTAGTGCAAGTGTTTAAAATAATGTTTCCAGAACATTCTACTATTTTAGTGGACCAATAAGATAACATCTCCTAATGCAAGATATCTCTAAATCATGCTAACTGCTTAAATTATTATAGTCATCAGTTTTAAGTGGCTTTAGGAGTTGTTTACATTTAGGATTCTAATAAGTATAAACATCGCCCCAGTTCAAGATTCTCAGAGTGAGGTTCAATGACCCTTCTGTTGCCCTGTCCAGAGATGGCAAGAGAGGAGGGAGTGTCCCTGTGCCTCCTGAAATGGGCTGGGAATGTTTGTGTATTGTGCACTTTTCCCTGGGGGAGGGTTTTATGTTTCAGTAGATTCTCAGGCTCTGAGATGCTGCAGGTGCCTGAATGGCTGAGTCCTGAAATTTTCCTAATTAATCATAAATCATCCAAGTAAAAAGTAATCACAAGTGACCAGGAAGTAGGTATGGTAAAAGTGCTCGAGGCTGTAAAGCATGGAAAGTAAAGGTTTTTATCACTTGCAAGAACACTGGGTGTGATAAGGGCAGGTGGATCCGGATTGGCAAAGAAATTCTCTTTTTTATTTAACAGGTTCTCCATCAAATCCTGAAGCACTTCCTCTTCAGGTACAGCACTTGGGAGCTGTGAGTGGTAACGTAATTAAGATGCCGACTCTGCTGTCAGGGAGTGTGGGCATGCAGGTACTCCTCGTTAAGCGTTTGGTTTGGTTCCAGATCATCACAGTAAAGAGAACTTTGCAATAGAGCCGGTCACACCCATCCCGAATTTCCTGGTTCATAGAAAAGTTATGTTTATGCTGCGCTGAAGTTGAAAATGTGTATCAGCATGAGGTCTGATATACTTTGATATACCTTAATTAAAAACGCTTGCTGAATGAGAGCAAGGACTGTTGAAAAAAAATGCACATGCAGACTCAGGGCTACCACAAACTTTCGGCTCATTAAAAGAACAATCTGTGAAGTAAAGCAGAGAAAAAGGGTATGACAGTAGACATAAAACTAGTTTAAGGACCTGCAGTGGGTCCATGTAGACTTATTATGAATACCATGAGGTACTGAGTATTCCTGAAGGTAAGGAGAAAAGACTCCAGAAGAGATGTTTTTAACTAAAAAAATTTTTATTAAAGTTAGATGATTTGGTTACAAAGGACTGGAGCGATAGCACACTGAGTAGGGCATTTGCCTTGCACGTGGCTGACCCGGGTTCGATTCCTCCATCCCTCTTGGAGAGCCCGGCAAGCTACCGAGAGTATCCTGCCTGCATGGCAGAGCCTGGCAAGCTCCCCATGGCATATTCAATATGCCAAAAACAGTAACAACAAGTCTCACAATGGAGACATTACTGGTGCCCACTTGAGCAAATCATTGAACAACAGGATGACAGTGCAGACAGTGCAGTGCAGTTTGGTTACAATAATGTTAAAGTTTATGGTATTCATGTGAAATGATACTTCACCCCCACCCCCAAGTACCCATGACCCCCCACCACTGTCCTTATAGCAATAACTTTGTTTAGTTTTAAATATTGAATTTTTTTTTACTGTTTTAAACACCATGATTTATAAGGTTGTCCACACTACAGTTGTTATGGGCTTTTGATGTTCCAACGCCAGTCTCCCCAAACTAGTTACCTTCCCTCCCACCATCACCCCCATTTCCCACCCTGCCGAGCCTGCCCCCTTAACAAGCTCACAATAATTTGTTTTATATTATTTTTTTTTACAACCAAACAGCTAAAGGAATGATCAAAAATACTTCAGTAAAAGAAAACGTGTGAAAAATATGCTATCTCACTACAAGGTTGTTAAGTCGGCCTGAGGATTTACCAAGCTGTCTTGGCCAGTTTAACTTCTGTGTGATTGTTTCTGTTTGTTGAGTTTCCTACGTGACTGTCTCATCTAATCTGGTGTGCTTTTCAGGTCCAGAAGCCTCAGGGCCTGTAGACTCGGGGAGAGTCTGCAGAGACTCTTAGTGAAGCTGTGGCGTTAGGCCCCTGGTGTGGCGCAGAGTAGGGTGTGTGTGTGGCCTCCGGGGCGTTGGTGGGGCCTTGACCCACTCCCCTCCTGAAGCCCTCCTGTGGGGCTCCCTGAGTGCCTCCTGGAGTTTGCATTCAGTGCCCCTGAGTGTCAGCTGCCCGGCTGGCATCTCCGAGGAGATTTAGCTCATGCATCTGAAGGGCAGGGCTGGCAGGTGAGTGGGCATTGCGACAGCCATGAGAAGTGGGCATGGCTCGGCCATGGCTAGCAGGACTCCTGGAGGAGGGGGGTGGGGCATGGGGAGAGGCTGCCAGCCAGCCCCAACTCCGGGGCACCAGAGGGGAGATTTGTATGGAAACCCAGAGAGGCTGGCATTTGCACTGCTTCTGCGACGGATCAAACTAAGAACAAGGAGAAGACCAAAGGGCTGGCTGGGTGGGCAGCGGGGCAAGGGAGAAGCTGAGGTTTCCCTGGGGGCAGCCAGTGCAGCCTCCTAACCCACAAGGTGGTTCTGGGGAGACGTGCATAATGAAGTGCCTTTCTGGGAACATAGGCAGAGGCCAAATAAATATTTGAGAGGTAGGCTGGGCTTGCACTTTACTCCTTACTCATCAAATAACATTGAAACACTGAGTAAGGTGATCGTTTTGTTTCGAGGAACAGTAAGAAGGCAGGAGGTCGAATGCATTGGAGGAAGAAAAGACTCAGAAGATCTATCAGACAAAGCCACACTGAGTTTAGGTGGGACTTGATGAATAGCCCGAGGAGATGATCTCAAGGCAGTAGGAGAGAGAGAGGGAGATTTCAGAGAGGGCTTTGCCAGGATTTCATGTATGATTAGTTGTGGGTATGAAATAAAGGAGCACATCAAAGATGATTAGCAAGTCTTAACTTTAATTTCCTGGGCAGTTAATGATGCCATTAACTAAAGAGTGGCATAGAGTTAAAGCATTTTTTTTTTTTTAAGGGAGGCAGCTGTGTTCTATTTTGAGCATGTTTTTAGGACTCATTTGGAAAAACCTCATCCACAGCTGAAACATGAATGTGGAAAGATGAGGGGTCAAGACTAGCATGGCAGTTGGTTGTGACGTGGCGATGTGGAGAGATGGGATGAGTGTGGCTTTACTAGAAGGGCAGGTCAGGAGGGGTTGATTACGCAGGACGCTCAGCTGGGTAAGACTGGAGACCGCAGGGCAGTGAGGACTGGGGAAGCATGGCTTATTTTCCTGAAGAGTCTTCAGGGAAATTGAGTCAATGTACTGATTGCACAAAGTTTGTGGATGTCAAGAAATAAGTTGAGGTGATAAGCATGATTATTATTAATATTATTTTAAAATTTGGGTTAGGAAGCTCAGCGGTATGAGGTTGTAAGATTCTGTGTGTGTTGTGCAGGGTTAGGTTAAAAGGAATTTCGGATTTTCTTGGTAGCTGACAATAATGTAGAAAAATTGTTGTCACGGAAGAAGAGATGGAAGAAAGGGCTGGAGAAATGAGCAAGCACATTGGGGAGTGCTGATGTAAGGAGACACCACACACACAAAGGCAGGGCTGTGAGCTTGGAAACAGGAATGACTTCAGAGGCATTTTAGGACCAATGCTTCCTTATACTGCCCTGCCTCTAGAACGAGAAACTTTTGGCTGAACCTGACAATACGTGACTCAATTGCAATCGAGTAGCTTGTTTAAATTTTACAGGTGTTACCACATCAAGTTTTGCCTCATACAAAGACAAACCGTGACAGGCTGATTCTTAATGGTGCTGCACATCTGCTTTATCTGTCTATATTCCTATAGCAGCATTGTGTTCATCGCTGAGGTCTTGGGTTTGATCCCTCAGACTACTGTAAATGTGTAAATAAAATAAACACGTTTGTTTTGAGGGGGGTTCACAAACTATCCTGTGGATTTAAAGTAAACATACTGATTTAGATTTATGGTAAAATTGTCTTTAATTAGTAAACTATGGGTTAGTAGATTTATGAATCCAAAAATCTATATCAAGCACCACCTGTTAGACAAGTACGACTCTTCTGGAAGGTGGAGTTGGTTTCCATCAAGGCCCTTTGCTGAATTGAGTGTCTCCCATGTTGGATTCATGTGTTGCCGTTGCAGATACTACCAGGCTGTAAGACGTAATGAAGGCAGTGCTCACACTCTTGTAGCATTTGTTTCCTAACAACCATATCCGGATTCCCCACTAAGAAACATCTAGGAGGAGAACACAATTAACTAAAACCAGCTTATAGAGATATCTTAATCCCTTAGTACCAGAGAACAATGCAGTGCCAAGGGCCAACAGCCTGCTAAAATGGAGCGTACAGTATTGCCAGGAGGAAAATGGTCATTTCTTGTGATTTAACCATTGGCAGGACAGTCTTCAATGTCGTATTTTTAAATAACTCAATGTACCATTCTGCTTAGGATGAGTAAACTCAGCTCCAAAGTAAGCTTATTTGCCCAACATCACAGAAAGATGCTCTGGGATAGAAAAATATATATGTCAGAGTCTTTTGTACCAACTTGCAAGATTTCTACATCTTCGGAATTTTTTCCAGCTTACCAGTAAACATGACCATTGTTCAAGTTCAAGTAGTAAAATTTTATAAATTATAGAAATTAAATCTTTAAAGTGTTTTATAGAGCTTTAAAATCTTTGCTATACTTTAATTTTATCTCTGCTTCAGAAGTTGTTTGCTGTATCTTGATAATGAAAATATTTCAGAATGGCCCCGTATTTATTTCCCTACAACTCTGCATTTAAAACTGATCATGAGAGGAGTATCTATACCATGGGAAGGGCCTCCCGCTGCTGGCCTCCGGGCCCAAGCCTAAAAGCAAGTTGCTGGACTCGGAGCAGAACTCACACTCTCTGTGACGTCTCACTGCAGAGCTGTGTCCCAGCAGGGAGAATGAGAGTAGGGCACGGGACACAGGTGCTGGGGCCCACAGAGCTATGACACATCTCAGGAACCTTCAGAGAGGCAGGCGTTGGACAGCCAGGAAAGATTGGAGAGAAACGCAGGGAGGAGAGAGCGTTTGTTTAAACACTCCTCAAGCACACAAGGCTCAGCCCTGAGCAGCATGTTAGTCACCTCCTACACAAGGGCTCCCTGGCTCCAGGTGAGCTGCGGCCTCCACACACTCGCCTCTGAGGAAACATTTCGGGATCATTCTCAGTGGGTTATTCATAACAAGCAATAAAAGAGAAATTATTCCCATCCTGCGTTGGGGGCAGGGTCTGGGGGTTGGGGTGGAAACATTCGAAATATGGTGGTGTTGGGTTTGTGTCATGGTGGTGGGGTTTGTGCTGGCATATTGGATGTGACAAATGGTTGTGAAAGACTTTATAAAAATAAAATAAAATAAAGAATAAGAAAATAAAAAGTTCAAATCACATGCACTCATCTATGGTATATAGAATAACAGAGTGGGAGACTAACACCCAAGAACTGTAGAAATAAGTACCAGGAGGTTGACTCCATGGCTTCGAGGCTGGCCTCACGTTCCGGGGAAAGGTCAACCCAGAGAAGCGATCACCAACTACATTGTAGTCGAAGGCCATGTGGGGGAAGGGAGTTGCAGGCTGAATGAGGGCTAGAGACTGAGCACAGCGGCCACTCAACACCTTTATTGCAAACCACAACAGCTAATTAGAGAGAGAAAACAGAAGGGAATGCCTTGCCACAGTGGCAGGGTGGGGTGGGGGGGAGATGGGATTGGGGAGGGTGGGAGGGACACTGGGTTTACGGGTGGTGGAGAATGGGCACTGGTGAAGGGATGGGTTCCCAAACTTTGTATGAGGGAAGTATAAGCACAAAAGTGTATAAATCTGTAACTGTACCCTCACGGTGATTCTCTAATTAAAAATAAATAAATTTAAAAAAAAATAAAATGTACATTCTAGGAGTGAAAAAAAAAAGTTCAAATCACAGGTGTGATGTTGTGTGGGAGAGGAAAGGTTTGCAGGAAGAAAAGAAACGTGAGTCATGCAGGGCTGATAGCAAATTGTTTGAGGGCTGGGTAGGGGAAACTCTGAGGTGTGTAAGAGAAAATGCACGTGTGTGTGTGTGTGTGTGTGTGTGTGTGTGTGTGTGTGTGTGTGAGAGAGAGAGAGAGAGAGAGAGAGGGTGGGGAGGGGCACGTTGCGGGCCGGAGGGGAGGGGGCAGGTAGAGTGAGACCGTATCACAGAAGCCCAGTGGCGGGGAAGGGGGTTGGATTTTCCCGTGAGGTGCTGGGAGGAGTTGGATTAGGGATGACCAAGCCGGATCTGTGGGTGCTCATAGCTCAGCGGGGAGGGCGTTTGCCTTGCATACAGCTGACCCAGGTTCAATTCCCAGCATCCCATAGGGTCCCCTGAGCACCGCCAGGAGTAATTCCAGAGTCTAGAGCCAGGAGTAACCCTTTACATCGCTGGGTGTGACCCTCCCCCCAAAAAATGAAGCTGAAATACAACTCTAGGAAACTTAAAAGTCAACTTGCAGCATCGGAGGTAGTACAATGGGTAGCGCGCTTCCCTTGCATGCAACCAACTGGGGTTCAATACCCGGCATCTCATATGGTCCCCTCAGCACCAGCAGGAGTCACCCCTGAGCACAGAGCCAGGAGTAAGCACTGGGTATCGCCAATGTGACCTCCAAGGGGAAACAAACAAACAAACAAAGAAACACAAAGCCTCACCAATGCACAAGTAAATCTGTGAAGCTCATGTAGAAATGTCACCCCTGAGAATCTGCCCTCATCTGAGAAGTTGGAAGCTGCAGCTTACAGCCCCAGGATACTCAGATGGTGTCCCCAGGATACTCAGCTTGGGGAGGGATGCTGTCCACTTGGGTGACAGGCCGGGTGCAGGGGGCCGGTCTGTGTCCAGTGATGCTTGGTTTGGTTCAGTGTATTGCTGGCTCGTCTCGACTTCTGTGTTTGAGGAATAATTAACACATGGTGTATATATTTGAAGTACATGGTGTGATGATTTGCTATACAGAGAGGAATAATTAACCCAGAGTGTATGTATTTGAAGTATACGGTGTGATGACTTGATATGCATATCCGCTGCTCAACAATTACCAAGATCAAGATAATTAACATGCCACCACCTCCCTAGTCAGCTAGGTGACTTTATTTTTGTGGTGAGAAGGCTTGAGGTGTCTACTCACCGCTTTCAGGCGCCCAGCACTTTGTTGCCGAGAGCGGCTGTGTAGTTGGTCAGACTTCAGGACTCCTCTCTGGCCCGCCGGCCCCCTGGTCCCGGCCCCCTCCCCACCCAAACCTTCCCCAGCTCATGTGTGTTGCTTCTCGTGACTTTCTGTGTAGAACGCATGCACAATGGACTTCCTAAGGAAAGATTTGCTGCAGTCCAGGGAGACACAGAGAAAACCCTGACTCTCACTCGGTGTCTGTCTCCCAGAGCCTCTCCCTGGGGCTCACCCAGTGTGCGTTTACCGTCCTCTCATCTCTCGGATTAGCACTTTCCTCCTGGATCTCGGATTTGGAATTACGGAACTTGTCGAAACTCAGCATCCTGCTGATTCTGGCACTTGGACACTTTTCAGTTCCCGGGAACAGAGTTCTCAGCTTCACCTGAAACACGAGAGTGCTACAATTTCCTGCCTCGACGTATTTAACTATGGACGGGAATGTCACACAGAAAGCTTCCTTTCTCCCCCCTTTCCTTAACGAACCATCTAGCACAGCCTGAGATGCTCTCAGTACCGTGTCTGTGGAACTGTGTTGCTAAAACCGGCTGTTGCACTCTGAGAACCTGTGAGAGCAGGCAAGGAGACTTTGCAGCGCTTTGACTATTACCCTCAGTTCCAGAGCTGCTCTTTGAGCAGTGCTCTTTGTGGGCCTAAGAGAGCCGGGCGCCTCTCCACATCCTCAGTCCCGCCTCCACCACCGTTTTCCTGCAAAATTGGACGTGGAAAAGGTTACAGGGCACTTCTGCTTTGACTTCTGGGGGCCGTTGTTGTCCAGACGGATGAAGGAAGGCCCGGCATAGACCCGGAGCCCTGTTCAAACGTGGCCGGCCCTGCTCCCCCCCACCACACCCCCACACCCCCCAAAGCCTGGGGCGCACATGGCATTTTGACACAAGCTGGGATTCATTTAGGATCAAAGTTGTCCCTCCATCTGCCTCTTCCCAGTGGTTCAGTATGGTTTCTGGTGCTTTGTTGAGTCGTTATTATTAGCCAGTTGGTTCCCGGTGTCACCCCCTCTTTCTGCGTCTCATGTGATGACACCCTTTCTGAGGACACTGGACCTGAGTGAGGTCATTTGTCCTCTCGCCCTGTAGTGTGAGCCGGGCGGAGGGGTCCTCCTCCCCTTTGTAACAGAGATGGGCTTGGGGAAAGGCGAGGGTCTGGCCGGGCTGGCATCTGCCTCCCAGTCCTGACTTGCTTTGACTCCAGCCTGCTCGCGTGATCCGTTGCTTTACTTACGGCTCAATTATTCTCCAACACCAGGTGATTCCACTCCTTGAAGCTTTGAAAACCCCTTACCTGATACATTTTCCCGTTCCCTTCTGAAATACATTTTTTTTTTGGAGACAGGGTTTGTGTCTTTTTTTTTTATTTCTCTTATTGTTAAGCTGCATTTTTTACTGCTAATATATTTTCTTGAGCAAGCAATTGCCAAGCAACTGAAAGCATAAAGGGAAATTTGTACTATGCAAATGAGAGACTTAATGCATTAATTAGATGGATTGGAACATTGTATTTCCATGTGTTTCATGCCTTAATTCTCCAACTGAGAGTTGGAATCACTCCGCTGGGGGTGGGGGCTTCTGATAGAATTCCAAGTGCATTTTGGAAGCCAGACTGCCGAGGCTTTGAAAAGCTGTGTGGTCATGCTAGGGGCTGCGCGGAGTCGGGGAGACTAATAGATTTCCTTACAGCCGTGCTGTGGTGACCAGACAGCCGCCCGGAGCTCTGACTGCTGTTTGGTAGGGTCAGGGGTCCCCTGCCAAAAAAAAAAAAACCCAAAAAACAAAAAACAACTCTATTTTTCACTTTTCACAGGGGCAGGATGAACTGGCACCCGCCTTTCCTCCATTATCAGAGGGAAAGTCTAGCATCAAAAGAATTTAATCAGAGCTGGCATACTGAAGTTGGCACCTTTCCTTCTGGGTAGCAAAGACAGCAACCAGTGACAGCTCCCCAAGTGTCCCCTGTCACAAGGCCAAACTGCAGTCAGGACAGAGGGAGCCAATCCTCGTTAGCCTAACAATGGGGCAAGGAAGTTGGGGGGGAGGGGGTCTTCCTTAATGACAAGTGTCTACTCATGGCAGTGGGGGATTTGTCTTCCTTGACTCACTTTCCCATTCTTTGCTTCTCTCTTTGCTCAGAGGGTCTGTTGAGCACTTACTACGGAGTATGCTGGGGAACAAACAGGGCAGACACCATCCTTTGCTCTTGGGAGTTAGTGAAATACTGACGCTCACTAACGTGCTGAAGGTGCAGTCAGCCCCCAGGTTTGGGTGCCAGGAGCGGAATGCAACTGTATGAACATGAGTCCACGGGGCCTGGCAAAGGGGGGGTCCAGAGAGGGGCGCCTCGGGGTGAGCTCTTGTTCACTGGGAGAGGACTCAGTGTCTGCGGGGTGGGTGGTGCGGTGAGCCTTATGGCAGAGAAATCACAGTGCGGGATCGGTGGAAGAGCAATGGTGCTGGGGAGAGTGAGGGGACGGTCCGCAGTGACCCCAGATGTGAGGGTGAGAGCTGGAAGGACCAGCCTCCTCACAGGTGTGGCCTCATTCCAGGGCCGGGGAGGACACTCAGATTCTTTCCAGGGGCCAGCACCATGCGCAATGACATGGGCCTCTTGTCTGCAGAAAAACGGACACACCACTTGATATGCGTGCTGATGATATGTTTCAAATGCTTTGGAATATATATATATATTATATATATCCATATATATGTGCAATTTCTTTATGGTTCAGTTGCTCACTTAGAATAGGGGCTCTGGGCTGGAGCGATTAGCACAGCAGGTAGGGCATTTGCCTTGCATGCGGCCGACCCAGGTTCGATTCCCAGCATCCCATATGGTCCCCCCGAACACAGCCAGGAGTAATTCCTGAGTGCATGAGCCAGAAGTAACCTCTGCGTATCGCTGGTGTGATCCAAAAAGAAAAAAAAGATAAAAGATTAGGGGTTTTGTACGAGTGCTATGTGGGTTCTGTTCTATACCTGGCCACCGAGTAGGAAACATTGGGGTCCCTTGTGCCTCCTGATCGTTTCCCTCATGTTTGCCACTGGCCACTGAACAGCAGCAACTGCAATGTAAGACGCCAGTTCCTGTCCCCTGGTGAGGCCGCAGGGACTTCTGCTCAAGTGAGACCTTGGGGGACTTATTATTGCAGTCTTCTTCTCTTGGGGAAGACCTTGTGTTCCCTTCAATCTGTTTGTAATGATCTCGCAGGGTCCTTTCAACACCGTAAAATGCCCAGGTCCACCTGATGCACTTCGCTTGATGCTGCAAACCCAAGTTCTTTCTTCCCGTGATCAAGGATCCCTGTCCACACACTCTTGTGTGACAGGTGTTTTCCTTACCCCGCGTCTTACGGCATTGCTGACCATTGTCTCTCTCCTCTGTAACCTGCTCCTAACACGGAGCCCAGCCTTCACATTACCACAAGAAATAAATCTGTTCACCTATTTGCTCCACAAAGCTCAGTATTGCCTCAGTGACCGGGCCTCCTCCTAGCCGGTCAAACACACTTCACACTTCTCAACGCAGTTGTAAGGCTTTTGATTACATTCCCTCCCCATCACAGGGGCCCACACCCTACTCCCTTGATCGCTGATATTATACAGATCAGCCTTGCCACCATGCAGCCATGTCTTTCTCATCACCTGGTAAAATACTCCTTTCCCTTAGCAACTCCTGTAGTGCAGTCAGTGCCTGCTATGGCCTGAGGTTCTAGTTCTACTCAAGTTACCTCCCACCATCTGCCTTTGTCCTCTCGGTGTTACCCAGTAAACAGAGCAGGAACAGGCCTTGGTGGTTCTCTGCCATTGGCTAGTATAAACACTCGACTCCAACTGTAGAATTTTTCATTGTATATTGATTTTTTTCCTTGCAATAAACCAAGAACCAGCACCTACATAATTTTAGCAAAGTTATACAGTCTGTATCTAGAAAGAACTTTTGTATTATAGCCAAGCTAACTTTGCGCACTTGCTATCATAACATGAGGGAGAAACCCGTTCGTTCCTCTCTGGATGCGGACAATGCCAAATGGGCTGAGTGAGATAAAGGCGAGACTGTTTTGGTTCCTGTGAAGCCTGGCAGGTTACCGACCTCCTAATGTCTTAATTTTCCCCTTTGCTTTTGGACTGTCTGTAGAGTTTCCTCCAGGCTACAGGACAGGATCAAGAGAGGAAAAGTGCTTACAAAAGAAACAATACAACTTGTGTAGCTGATTACTTACAGCGACTTTTCTTTTGGGGGCCTCAGGCCCATGATTGCTGGTGCTTGGGGGTCTACTCCGGGTTCTGTGCGGGGGTTACTGCTGTGAGTGCCCAGGCAACTCTACAATGCTGGGGATCGTGTCAGAGTGCCCTGTGGGTGAAACTCGTGCTCGCCCATGGAGCCCCCAGGGAAGAGACTTTTATCTAAAACATCCTCAATGCTGGTATAATCTTTGTCTCTGTATATCAGTTTTTTTTTAAAAGATATGCATTTAGGTATTGCATGCTTTTGCGTTCTTTTGTTGTTGCTGTTGTTTAGAAAGAGACAAAATACAATTCTAGTGAATCTAGGACGTGTAATTTAACATCAGAATATAAGGTGTTGTGACATGGATATTGAAATTATAGCCATAAGTGTCATGAATTCTACATAATTTCTATCCTGGGTATACGATCACGATGGCCTAATAGCCTACTGACATTTTGGCTGGAAAAAGCCATTGCCCTTTGAAGTGAGCTGTCTCCATTCACCATTCCTTTCATTTAATAGTGCACTTAATCAAGAATGTGCTTTATTCACTCATTTAAATAAATGAAAAATTGACCTGCCTTGTCGTTGAACAAAACACCTTCTGCTTTTCTGGGAAATATCTAAATTGGGAAATTAAGAAGCAGTATTGAAAATCAAGATCTCAGGAATTTGTTGAATCTTTGTCCTTTTTCATGGGGTGGGGGTGTATGATTTTTATATGGCATTGATGTATTTTGTTCTGTTGCAAGTTCAAAGAAGAACACAATGCTTCGTTACTCAAAATTTGATGTTATTGTTTTGAAACAAAGCCACCTCTCTCCAGAGGCTGAATGAATGAATGGCCACATAAGTAAACTATTGTTGAGCTCTAGGCTGGAATGGAAGAAAACCTTTTTTGACATTTTCTGTGGATTATGTTGCTGTCCTGTAGACAGATTTTGAAGGTCAGTCTTGTGGAGTTTTGTGCCTGAGAGAGAGAGGGAGAGAGTGGGAGCGTTTGTTCACATCGTTGTCATATTTTATTCAATCTGAAATAATATGCCCTGCGGAACAGTGAGGAATTTTGGTTGGTACAGTCTTTATCAGCTAATCTGGCTGTAATGAATGTATTGGTTTACTGATTAAAATGGGAGTAATTTATACATTATGGTGATTGTGTGCCCGTCCCTTCTATAGTGTGACATTTCTCTGCCAAATTTTAAAGCCCTAACAATCAGATTCAATCAATTGTAAAGACCTTCTTGAGGAACCCTTAAGAATGTTTGGAGAAGATAATGGGGAAGTATATTAATTCCTTTTTGTCAGAATTAATGTAACTACCTGATTAAATCACAGGTAAATTTCTTTATGAACATAAGCATACTTTTTTTTTTTCCTTCAGAAATAAAAGTCAGGGTTTGCACAATGTGTTAAAAGTGACCTCCCTAAGTGGGGTGTCAGTTACAAACCCAGACCCCCGATCAGTGTCTCAGGATGACAAATTCAGGGTCAGGTCTTGGAGAAGTGCATGCTCATAAAGAACCCCCCATCTACCTGCAAGCAATTGAAAACATTGAACTGGTAAATTCCTAGTCTAACTTTAACTTTAGAAAGTCACAACCTAGAACTATCAAAATAATTCTAGGGTGGCTGGAACAATAGCACAGGGGGTAGGACTTGCACCGGCCAACCCGGGTTCAATCCCCAGCATCCCATATGGTCCCACGAAAACTGCCAGGAGTAATTCCTGAGTGCAGAGGCAGGAGTAACCCCTGTGCATCTCTGGGTGTGACCCAAAAAGCAAGCAAACATACAAAAATAAAATAGTTCTAGGAAGGGGGCTTCCAAGTTGAGGGGGAACCCAAGTGCCTCTGAAGTCAACAGTTCATCCCACCTTCCTTTGAACAAAACTCTCAGGTATTTCTGGAATATTCGGAGGATATTCGAAGAGACGCCCACAGACGTCGGCAGACGTCCCCCGGAGAAGACATCTGGCTCCCTCCTTCTGCTCCCTCACTTTCCCCGTGGCTGTCTGCCTGCCCTGGGGTAAAGGCCTATCTGTCGCCCCCAAACATGCCAGTCTCCACATGACAAGTAAATGCAGGTGTGGTTATGTTGCCAGTTCTCAGGCGCTGGATTCTGGGCAGAGGCCCAAGGAGCCTCCGTGTCTCTGAGCCAAACGCACAATCTGCTCGTGTTACATCTGTTAGTGCAAAGTCCCATTGTCACTCTGGAACAGTGGCATCAGCATGTGACCTCACCCTGTTAATCACAGAGGGGAGCGGGGCTTAAACTACTCCAGACTCTGCATCTCGTCCCCCGCCCCTTATTTCATTCTACTTTCAGCAAAAAATCATTGCTAGTTGGACTCAAAATTGCCTTTATTCTTTTGTTTATTTGCATTTGACAGGGATATGTGTGTGTGTTGTCATGTAAAAATATTAATCAATACACTAAAGCATGCACAATTTTAATACTTGAAATTAGAGATGATTTGTTATGTTATGCATGCCAAGCCATTGTGTTTGGTGCTGCCAGCACGTGTGTTGAGAAGGTAGCATGGAAGAGAGGAAACGTGCCATCAAGAAAATGTGTAAAACTCAGAACAAGAGGAAGTTGCCAAAGGTCGTTCATATAAAACTGGGATGTGCTGTTAAAGATTTACTAACCGTTCCTCCCTCCTCAGAAAGAGCCACAGTTACTATCATTTTCTAATTTCGTTTGCATAGCTTTCCCACCGAGGCCAAGCCAGCCTTCCGACATGACCTCTGTAGGTTTGCAAAACCCGCCCGTGTTGAGTGACTGCTTGTTTCTTATGGCTTGTAGGTGCTGATGAAGGAAAAGAGAACCAAAGCGGTGGAGGTGCTGCTTCACTTAGGTCATTCCAGGTACAGGGACAGTTGGCTCCCTTCCAAAGGCAGCCTGGGGTCCACCATGGCTCTTCTCCAGGAAGGGTGTTGGAGCAATCGCCTCCATGGGCAAGGACTGCCTCCTAGAGGATTTCTTGTTTGAGAAACCTGGGGCCATCGCTTTTTTTTTTTTCCTTCCTGTCAAGTGAAGTAGGGCGGGGGAGGGGCTGATGAGGCCATAGCGTGAATAATCTAGGACTTGCAAAGGCCAGGTTCCTATGGCACAAGAAAATCCCGAGTTTCCCATAAACTTCTAATGTTTTAGCAGACAATCTTCTATGTTAAAAGCTGCTTCCAGGGGTCTGAGGTCACACCAGGACTCTTTCTTGTCTTGTATTTGCCCCCCCCCCCCCCCATGGCTTTAAATAGAAGTCAAAGATTTTTGAGGACTTCACCTGTTGTGTGCACAGAGAAACAATCCACAGTGTTTGGACTCGGACCCCTGCCAAGAGCTCTCAACTCACTAAGGGGGCGGCAGCCTGCCACCTCAGGCTCTCAGCGGAAGATGCTACTTCAGCCTCTGTGGGGCTGAGGAGGGTACCAATTTTTTTTTTTTTTTTTAATGAGGAGTTGAATGTTTTACAAATTTCTAAGTGTATTATACATACTGATGAACACAGGATACATTTTATTTAAAGATGATAAAGAGGCTTTATACAGGATAGTAGGATTTAAATGGAAAATATAACTGTGCCCTTTTAGCATTAGCCTGAGTTAGTACCTAAGTCTGTCATCCTGAGACCAACAGGAAGGCCAAGTCGATCAGGAGCAGCTCTGTGGATATGGCAGAAAAACGTTCTGTGCTTCAAGCTAAATTGCAAAAGGCCACGGGTGTTTAGGGGATTGTCCGAGTTCTTAACTTTCTTGAATGCGATATGACATAGAAACCTAGTGATGGCATGTATTTGTGTCACTCCAAGAAGCTGTGACCCACTACCCATCATTGGGTACATTAGAAAAAGTGAGAATAAATGGCTGGATGCAACTACATGCTCATTATGTAAAATTACCTAAACAGTAGCATTAGTATGAAAGAAACTGAATTTTGTCACATTGCATTATATGATATGTTAATATGTGTGCATGCTTTCTCTCTCTCTCTCTCTCTCTCTCTCTCTCTCTCTCTGTGTGTGTGTGTGTGTGTGTGTGTGTGTGTGTGTGTGTGTGTGTGTGTGTATGTGTATCCAGAGTGCAAAGCTCTTTGCACCTAGGACTGGAGAATATTTTATTTGTATCTCTGGCACTTAAGAAGTTGCCTGGCATAAAGTAGAAGCTGAAATATTTAATATATTCACTTGCAATTTGAGTAATATTAGAATTGCTGAAAACAGTATTTGGATGCAATAGAGGGTCTAAGTAGTGGCTGCTGTACTGAATAATGAATACAGCTACTGTATGACAATGCTCCTCAAATTTTAATGTCCACACAAATCCTGTTAAAATCTAGACTCAACAACTTATAGGCCTGAGATGGGGCCAGTGGTTTTGCAATTTTAAAAAGTTCCCAGATGGTCTCATGATCTGTTCCTGGTCTGCACTTTGATCCATGAGGTTCAAGGTTTCTGCTGAAAGAGAATCTTAGTTATTCTGGTTTAGTGGTTAGAACTCGTGTTTTTAGGAGGATTATTATGGTAAACAATTTAAATTTTTACTTCCTATATTCTACTTCATATTATGTGAATATATCCCGGTTTATTTAAGTTATTGAGGAAAGGATAAATAGACCAAATGTTTATGTCTTTGCTATCACCATAATTATAAAGATCTATTGTTCCATGACTCACATGTGCAAGGCTATTAGTTCATTCATCACTGTATCCATTCATCCATCCATCAATCAATCTGTCCATCCATCTATCCACCTCTCATCCTTCTTCAATCCTTCCAACTTTCTGTTTATCTAGAAAATTTCTGACTAAAGGATAAACAAATATTACAAGCTAAGATCTATTTTATTCTAAAGGGGTTATGTTAAATTCTCCTGCCAATACTGCACTCATATTTCTATTAGTTACATATTCCAAAATTTAATATTGTCAAGCACAAATATTATAATCTAAAAGGTAAAAAATAGAATCTCATTGCTTAATTCAAATTTTGGTGACTACTAATTATGTGTGGACAGTCTTTCCACATGTTTTTGAGCGATTTGTACTGATGATTGTACAAGTTTATTGCTCTAGGAATTCTACTATATGTTTTTCCTTCGTGATTTCTTTTTTTTAATTTAATTTAATTTTATTAGTGAATCACCGTGAGACAAAGTTACAGATTTACAGGTTTTCATGCTTACATTTCAGTCATACAATGATTGAGTGCTCATCCCTCCACCAGTGCCCATTTTCCACCACCAATGATCCCAGCATCCCTCCCATCACCCCCACCCTGCCCCCTTCACCCCACCCTGCCTCTGTGGCAAGGCATTCCCATTTGCTCGCTCTCTCTTTTTGGGTGTTGTGGTTTGCTACAGAGGTATTAAGTAGGCATCTTGTTCGATCTGTAGTCTATTTTCAGCCTGTATCTCCCATCCCTAGTGGGCCCGCCTAGCACCCTTTGCTTGGTGATCCCTTCTCTATCTGAGCTGCTTCTTCACCTAGCGTGTGAGGTCAGCTTCCAAGCTGTGGAGTACTCCTCTTGGTACCTATCTCTACTATTCCTGGGTGTTAGTCTCCCATTCTGTTACTCTTTGTGATTTCTTGAATTCCTTTATGTATCACACTGTATCAATGTCATCCCTTTGTTCATCGATTTACTTCAGTGTGCACCAGTATCATCTCTATTTCTCCCAGCCCTGAGATTTTAGCAGCCTCTCCTCACTCGTCTTTCCCAGTGATTGGAGGCTCTTTACAGGGTCAGAGGAATGAGACCTGTCATTACTGTTTTTGGCATATCGAATACACCACGGGGAGCTTGCCAGGCTCTCTCTGTCTGTGCGGGCGGGATGATCTTGGTAGCTTGCCGGGCTCTCTGAGAGGCATCTACCTACCTATCTATCTATCTATCTATCTATCTATCTATCTATCTATCTATCTATCTATCTATCTATCTATCTATCGCTCTATAGTTTGTTGCCTACTATCTGAACTTCATCAAATATGGTGTGGTAATTATGGAAAATGGGCAGGAAGCGTCTTGCAGTATAATATCCAGAACGTGGCCTGGAGCATGGCAGCTGTTGGGTAGTGGAGGTCAGCTGCCAGGGCTGGGTCCCTTGGGGCAGGGCGGGGTCTCACCCATCCGGAGTGAAAACAGCCTGGTGTGAATTCCTTTATATATTCCAGAAATGAATGGATTTTTAGTAAAAGTTGTTGCAAATGGCATGTGTCATGCAAATATGCTGCAAATGTTCCAAAGAAATTTTTACATTTTATTGAGTTTTTGTTTATTTTAGAATTTTATTTTCCAAATACATGGAGATTTACAAAGTGATCTTTGTGTCAAATTATCTTTTGTACCATAAATCCTTTGAAACTGATGCCTATGAATTAATTTATGGCAATTTAAAAAATCATATGTACTTTTGAGAAATGAACATCCTGATTATTCAAGGTTCTAGTTACATCTATTATTTTATTTCCACATACATTTTTGGTCTTTCCTTATTTTCGTCCTCTTTTCTGGCATGTTATCTTTTTAGCGATTGAGATCACTATATCACTCTCATCCTGTTGTTCATTGATTTACTCGAGCGGGTACAAGTAACACCTCTATTACACTCAGCCCTGAGATTTTAGCAGATTCTCCTTACTCATCATTCCCAACGATTGGAGGCTCTTACAGGGCCAGGGGAATGAGACCTATTGTTACAGTTTTTAGCATATTGAATATGTCGTGGGTAGCTTGCCAGGCTCTGCCGTATGGGCGGGATATTTTTGGTAGCTTACCAGGCTCTCTGAGAGGTGTGTGTGTGTGTGTGTGTGTGTGTGTGTGTGTGTGTGTGTGTGTGTGTATCTGTTACTGTATTTTGGATATTTTAGTGATTGAGGTAGTCTACCATTAAAAACTTGAGCGTCTCTTCCTACCTTTCTGTCTCCCGGATGTAATTTTCAACCACCAACTTGGCTCAGGACACATTTTGACTGCACCTGGAAGGTATGGTGCACCCCTTGGTCACCTCTGCATCCCCTGGGGACAGCTGCTGCATGAATGGTTGCATGAAGAAGGATTCTGGGAGGCTTGAATGGAGTTATTAATCAGACTTTTTGTGTCAAATGAAACAGCACCCCCACAAGGGATCATCTGAAAGCCTGTCCAGGAATGGAGCCTGGCAAACAAAGGTTTCCATTAACCATCTTCTCACAATAGGCCACGGATCTTGTCACATTGAGGACGGCCCTCTATCAAATCATGTTTGCTATCATCGTGGCTAAGGGTTTCAGATGAAAGCAGTAGGAGTCCCGGGATCTGGAGTCATGCCTGTTAGTCAGTGAAAGGCATTTCACACATTTGCTTTTATCAGTTTATTCATGCTGATAGGTGCTTTTAGAGGGAATTCACAGCTTGTGAAAGGCTCTGAATGAAAAGATCCAGTGAACAATGTCTTCTGTTTATCTATAGACTGTGTCTTAGGATGAAACTCAGCAGCCCCATGGATTCCTCCTATGTTTAAATACACAAGAGAAGGAAGAGTAACCAAGATGACGATTTTGGAAAATAACTTGAATATGCTAGGCTTTATGAGTCTCTGGGTCCATGTGTGGGCATGAGTCTCATATTGAAGGCTGGAATTCAGTTAATAGGGGAAGTTAATTGTTCTTCGCATCATTTGAAATGATGTTGAAAAATTTCCGAGGTCCTTGTAATCTTAAACTGAATCTGATTTTAAATTATTACCATTCTGAGCGTGACTCTGAATGTTTCAAGTCAGTAACATCGCTGCTTAAGCCATGAAGATTGGACTCTCCATGGGTCATTCTTTCCTTGGCATGGGGGATGCAGACCTTGCAGGATTTGCTGTGCTGTGATGCTGTGTTGTAGAGTCTCCATGCATTCTCCCTGTTCAGCACTCACTGACCTATTGATTTGCTATTCGATGCTTTCTTTCAACACCCATGAGTTTCCAAAGCTGGTTTTGATTCTTGCTTTGAAGAAAGAGGTATTTTAAATATTAACATGAAAGTGGCGCAAAGTTGGCATTGAATTTGCATATTATTATTATTTTTTTGAATGAGAGGCAACAAGTAGAAACATGAGCTGGTATTTATTTATTGATTGTTTCCCCCTCATGCTAAAAGAGTTGGCCCACCCGGTCCCTAAAATATTTTTTCTGCTCAATTTTCATATGTGCTTTTAGAAAAAAAGAAAAGGCATTGAAGACACTATTTATGGAAAACACTGGCATTTAGTCTACTCTGCCTATTCCTCTAAGACACTCAATATTTCCTTGAAGTTTAAATTTATTAATGCAAATGGATTAATTTATTGGCTATTTTGTGATATGAGAGATTTTGATAATAATAAAAAACAGATTTCAGATCTTAACATCTTTCAAATAGTTTAAACTTGTTCTTAAAAATCGGAATAGGTCCAGAAATCTTATTTATATAGAAGTAGAGACTATATACTTTCTGGAGTTATGTTTTATTTTGAATAAGTAGCAATCAAATAACTAGCAGAGGTATTTTAAAGTCAAAACATCTACTATAGATAGGCATTGCTTGTTTATATAAAAGTGATACATTTTTAAAAAATACAAATCATTAAAAAGAGGAAAACTATCACAACAGACTAATTTGGATTTCATTTTTAATGCACATACATAAGAATTATATGCAATGATTTATATCTTTTCTCTCTTGCAAATTTCAAGTAAATGTTAATGTATTGTCCTTACCAGAAAAATTTTAGAGGATTTTGGAGATAGTACACACAGAAGTAGAAAACAATTCAAGTTAAGTAAGCCCAGTGTATGTACTCTCTCACTTACCCTTGTTTTAAACTCTAAAGGTTACTTTCTGTTTTAATGAGCAGAGCATACACAGAGCATAAACATGGCAAACAATCCTTTTGAGCTAATGGTGTCTTTATTTTATCAAGTTTTAATTGCTGAGCTTTTCCTCCATTCCAAGTTTTCTTCCACTCCCCATCTGTAGGAATATTCATCTCTTTAATTCCATCTTTCACTTACTAAATTAAAATAATGGTTGGATTTTGGGTCCTATCTAATTTCCGATGTGTTTGCTATTGCAGCTGGCCTTGGAACGTGAACTCCCAGGGCAGTAATTGTCTGACTTTTAATCTTTCTGTTCCTTCCTACCCCATGTTGACATGTCACCCTCCCTTCCATCTGGAAGACCACCTTTGCATTCGGACCATCCTTGCACTTTCCCTGCTCCATCTTTGATCTCCCAATTTCCTCTCTTAATTGCTTTCAGAAGTCTTTGACCACTAACCATTCCGAGTTGTTTTTGAGTTTCTTCCCACACACGTACCAGAGACTGTCCTGTATTTTACTTCTCCAAAGATTATGAGCAGATTTTGAAGTTGCAAGAATGTCAACCTTGTGCACTGGGTCAGAGGCATCAGGTTTCACATTTTTTTCAACTTTTCCTTTAATATTCCTCACTATAGTTTTGTTTTAAGTTATTTTGCAACTCTAAAACTTTCCCTATACACTGTTGCCTTCCAATGAAGAGTTAAAGAATTTGATATACCTCAATCACATTCTCATGCTTTTATAATTGTAGCCTCAATTTCATTTCTCATTTATATTGAAACAAGGAATCACTTTTCCACACTTTTTTTTTAAAAATAGCATTGTTCTTCCTTCTTCCTTTGGTGGAGATGGTCTAATGCGGAAAACTCAGAGGTTTTGCTCAACAAGGTCAGATGTTAGTTTCTTCCACAAAGAGGCCCTTTTGTGTGGGGAGTATGGATGGACGATGGTCAGTTATGTCCTTTGGTATTGGCACGTCCAGTTCCATGACTTAGAAAAGCACTAGATTTTTATAAAGGTAAGAGAAGGCTCTTGAACACGAGAAAACCTTTTCCCTCTTGTTTCAGTCCTTTGCTCCATTTCTAACTGAGGGAATAGTCGCTGCATTGTTTGGGGGGATCATCAGGGGGAAGGTTTAGGGTGCATCTGCGCTTCCCGTCTGGTAAACTCATCTTTGTCCACCGAGTGTCATGTGGTTTCTCTCCTTGCTCTCTCCTTGATGATCCAGGTTCCTAGGTGCTTCAGGATAAATGTGCACATCCTAGTTTTCTCTAGAACTGGCTGCCCTGCAAGCTCTCCACATGTCTCACCAAATCTCTTTCCTGAAGCTGCTCTGATGGCTCAGCCAACTTTAGACAACCCCGGGCAGGGCAGATTTTCCCACTGGACTTTGATAGTTGTTTCTTTCTGGAAATGTTGGTGGGCGTCAAGATGGACAGCACTGAAGGCAGTCAGTGCTCTGAGCAGCTGCCTAAGGCTGCCCCCACTCAGGAACCACACACAGAAGCCTGGTGCCAGGGCAGGTGAATAGACTCAGTGATGGAATCAGTCTCCGGAGCCCGGGAGGGTGATGGCATTCTCCCTCTCCTCTTAGACAGCAACCGATGTCTTACTTTAAACCGAGCAAGAGAGAATTATGAGGATTCTGCCTAAACCAAGAAATGCAGAGTAAATACAAGCAAACAGAAAAAGGCAGATCCCGAAGAAGGACTGGACTTTGATTTCTCACTGCTAGCAGACAAGACACTGAGAATATCTGCATCCCAATTCCCTGTCTAGGGTCTTAGTGAAGGGGAGAACAGTTTCAAATGGAAATGATTTACTATTAAATTACTAATTTTCTTTATTTATTTACTATTATGTCACTTTCTCTCTCTCTCCTCTCTTTCCCTCCCTCCCTCCCTCCCTCCCTCCCTCCCTCCCTCCCTCCCTCCCTCCCTCCCTCTCTGTCTCTGTCTCTCTCTTTCCTCTGTCTCTCTGTCTCTGTCTGTCTCTGCCTATCTCCCTCCCCCCTCCCTCCCTCCCTCCCTCCCTCCCTCCCTCCCTCCCTCCCTCCCTCCCTCCCTCCCTCCCTCCCTCCCTCTCTGTCTCTGTCTCTCTCTTTCCTCTGTCTCTCTGTCTCTGTCTGTCTCTGCCTATCTCCCTCCCTCCCTCCCTGTCTCTCCTCTGTCTCTCTGTCTTTCCTCTGTCTCTCTGTCTCTGTCTGTCTCTGCCTATCTGTCTCTCTCCCTCCCTCCCTCTCTGTCTCTGTCTCTCCTCTGTCTCTGTCTTTCCTCTGTGTCTCTGTCTCTGCCTGTCTGTCTGTCTCTATCTCTCCCTCCTGTTTTTGGGTCACAGAGGGCAGTGCTTAGTTGTGTTCACTCCAGCCCCGAGGATGGGGTTGCTCGCAGAGGAACCCAGTACTGTGTGGTGTGAGGGACTGTACCTGGACCTCCCCCACACAAAGCCTATGCAGCCACCCTTGAGTCATCTCTTTGATGCCGTGTGTACTCCCGGCAGCGATCCTTCCACAAATCCTCTCCTTCATGCTCTCTGGAAGCCGCAGCATGGTCAGTGTTCCCCTCACCGCTGTGTTTGTTCCATCTAGACTAGACCTCCAAGAGAACCGCACAGAGATACAGTGCTATGTTTTCAGAGGTCACTTGAAATGCATGTAATATGAATGAAAGGAAGAAGAGCTTTGGGGGACCAACAGGACGCCCACATCCAAGTCAGTCCACCGAGGAACCCAAAGGTAGAGAGCAGCGGGGGCCGGGTGGTGGGGGGGAGGTATCCAGGCGCTGGACTGTCTCCTGGGACTCACAAATACCCAGCGGCACACCAGATCTAAAGGCTCAAAGGAATGCTAGTGACTCAGTGATTACAAGAACTCGCTGATAATGCTTCCCAAGCTGCCGTCCAGGTCCTTGCCCACCGTGAGCACTGCAGAGACCCTTGCCAGGAATCCCCTGAAGGGTACACCAGGTTCCCGCTGGTGACTCCAGTCAAAGGTGAGCTTATCGAAACATTTTCTTTTCGGAGGGGAATCGTTTACAGATGAATTAAATACTCTTTTGCATATTTTCTGTGTGACACACATCTGTTTTTCTTATTTCACAGGGGACTGGCACACCTGTGGTGCTCAAGCTTTAGAGTGGTTTGTAAAACTTTTGTAGTGGTTTGTAATACTTTTTTGGAGTCTGGGGTCAGAGATGACAAGTGCCCAGGACTTGCTCCTGGCTCTGTGCTCAGGGAGCATTCCTGATAGGACTTTGTGGGCACAAGTGTGATGCTGGGAATTGAACCTCGGTTGATCATGTGTCAGTCCCACGTTCTGTACACAGACGTGCATCAATCCTAGCAATCCCCATCTTTCCTGAGTCATCAGCATCTCTTTAGAGTCAGACAAAAAAGGCAGGTTCTTTTGGCACAGTGCCAAAAACATCTGCCCCCCCCCCCCCCCAAATATTACACACCTTTCATGTGATATGTAGGATGTGGCTATACTAAATGTATTCTCTTGGTACAAGTGCAAAGTCTAGGGCATTCTGGGATATAGCTTTGCTAAGTTGACAGGCTCCAAGGGAAAGTGGACCAGTATTAGGTGATGTATCAGGGCAGATGTGTTTCTTCCAAATAGTTAAGGACACAAAGAGTTCCAAGACGATGTGGCATCGGGAAGACACGGGAGGCTCCATCGATGATGAGGCAGTGCCACGGCAGGGACGCTCGGGTTCTAGGGTCCTTGTCTTTCATCAGTCCCTTTGTCAGCTCGGCCATCAGCCGTGCTGCCACGTGGTGTGGGCCTGTGCTGGACAGTGGAGCCTCACGGACTGGTGTGTCAGTTCTCTCTTTTTCCGGTGACTTCCTGCCCCTGTGATCTGCGCTCTCATTGAAGCACGCCTACTGTCTTTTCATGATGAGGCACTTAGGGCCATCCCAAGAGGGTTATGTTTCTGTGCTGGTGATCTCTTAAGGAAGGGCTTAACGGCCCCTGGGTGAAATGCAACCATCTTCACACACCCTCCCCTAAGGAAAGGTTTTTGGAGCATTTTCACTGGTTTATTCATAACAAACAATCACGATCATGATCACAAAATCCCATTAATCACCGATTTCTTGGGCGGGCTCAGTAACATCTCATTTCGTCCTTTCCCTGAGATTTTAGAAGTCTATCTCCACTCGGTCCTCCTAAGGATGTCACTCTGGGGGCTATTCCAGGGTCAGGGGAATGAGATGCGGCTTGTTACTGGATTTAGCATATGAATACACCATGGAAAGCTTGCAAGGTTGTCCCATGTGGGCAGGAAACTCTCAGAAGTAGGCCACAAGATATCGCGAGACTGCAAAGCAATAACAAACAATACAAAATAAATGATCTCAGTTCTGCATTGGGGCAGGGGTTTTGGGTTCGGGATAGAAACATCCAAAATATGGTGGTGGGAAGGTGTAATGGTGGTAGGGTTGGTCTTTGAAAATTAAGTGTAATCAAATATTGTGAACTACTTTATAAACATAAAATAAAATTTAAAGAAAAAAAAGTGTATTGTTTCTCTCATCTCATCAGTCCAGCTTTGTTGCCGAGCTTGGCTCGTTTCAGAGAGCCTGTCATCCACGACGCTGAGCCGAGTTCAGACGGAAGGAGGCTGCTACGCTGGGCCTGTGTTCAGCGTTGGTGGTTTTAAATTCTTTTTTTCAATGTATTTGTTTGAGGACCACACCCAGCATTGTGCAAGGTCCACTCCTGGCTCTGCGCTCAGGAATTATCCCCGGCAGTGCTTGGGGGAGCCATATGGGATGCCGGGGGTTGAACCTGGGCTTGGCTTCACACGAGACAAGGGCTGCAGCCCGCTGCACTGTTGCTCTCGGACTGTACGCGCTCATCTGTCTCGGTTGGGCTGGTGATGAGAGAAGACACGTGTCTCTTCCTGGCGGGTTCGGACCGCTGGGAAAGTCCTTCCCCAGAAGTAAGTTATGCCTCTGTAACACTCCCTGGGCACCCTGGCACAATGACCTCTTGCACGTTTGACCATTTTATTTTCCTTCATTTAGTCTGACCAGCATAACTTTTGACTTCCTTCCCAAGCCTTTATCAGATTGAAAGGACACAATATCTAAAAATCAGCCAGTGATCAAATAGATGAAGCAAGAGCACAAATAGCCTGGAGGGTTATCATCAGCTCATGAGTTGCTGATGTTTGCCAGTGTCACTGTCACTGTCACTCTCATCTTGTTGCTCATTGATTTGCTCGAGCGGGCACCCGTAATGTCTTTATTGTGAGACTTGTTACTGTTTTTGGCATATCGAATATGCCACGGGTAGCTTTCCAGGCTCTGCCGTGCGGGCAGGATACTCTTGGTAGCTTGCTGGGCTCTCTGAGAGGGACAGAGGAATCAAACCTGGGTCAACTGCATGCAAGGCAAACGCCCTACCTGTTGTGCTATCGTTCCAGCCCATCAAAGTCTCCATTTTCTCTTCTTGCCCCTTTCATTCTTTCTGTAAGCGGCAGTGTTCACTCTCTCTTTCCCTTCACTCCGAATAGTTCACATCTGATTCCCGGTCCAGGTAGAATGTCCCAGATTCCTTTCGCGGGTGTCATCATTTGCAACCACTTATTCACGGACAAGTCAGTGGGAACTGCATTCTAAGGTATGAAGTCAGTGGGAACTGCATTCTAAGGTATGAAGTCTGCAGTGGTCTGAAGCCCCAGGCAGCATCTAATACGGGCCAGAGAAGCGCCGTGTATGCTCACTCCGAGTTCCCTCCAGGGGAGAAACATCACAGAAGTAAGACTGTTCTAATTTAGTCACACACGGGGAATAAAACAACTCGCCCGGAGCCCTGGGGGCGAGAGGGTGTTTTCGGGAGCTTTTAGGCTGGCTTGAGCCACCCGGTGCTGCAGAGCGGAGCTCACGGCCGCACTCTAACAAATTGCTTGATTTATGACCCCCTGGCCCAGTTGGTCTCGTTTCTGGTCGCTCCTCGGTGGGCCCGGACCTGGTCGGTGGGGCTTCTGCTTGTGTGCAGCTCCTGAGCCTTGCGGTGTCAAGTGCCTGCCAGACTGTAGGCGAGGCCAGCTGCTCTGGGCTTCTAGAGGAGGCTGAGCCCTTCCTCGATGCGCCCGGCCCTGGGCCCAGCTGGGCGGTGGCGGTGAGCGGGAGCAGAGAGAGCGGGGCAGGGTCAGCCTGGGTGCCTGGAGGGGACTGCTGGCCCGCCGTCGGCGGTTGGCCTTTGGCCTTGGTAGTTGGTTCTGCGGCATCTCCTCACTTCTCTGTTTCGTGTGTTGGTGTCGAGTGCCGGACACGCCACTCCCACTCCTGCCCAGCTCTTGTCCTAGGCCTGGGCCCTGCCAGCACCCGTGCGTGGGGGGGCAGCAGGGTATGGGGGGGCTTCTGTCCAGCCCTTGGACCCCACTCACCGCTTCAGTCTCTCGCCAGCCCACGGCCCCGGGAGCAGCTTCCCCCCCGGGAAGACCGTGCTCCCCTCAGGGCTGCAGACGCGGGTCCTGCTGCCTCGGTGCTCCTGAGCCCAGGCGTCTGGCTCCGCCACCCCGTGGGTGACGCCTCTGCTGCCCTGACGTCACTGCTGAGACTGCGGTGGGCTGGAGCTGACGGGAGGGGGAGCCGCCCCCCAAGAAGACTTTAGACCTACAGGAGGAGGAGACACGCCCCGTCTTGTAACCCCCCAGAGGAAAGAGTGACCTCTGGCTTCCTAAGCCAATATTTTATAGATTCCTCCCCTCCCCTCCCCTCCCCTCCCCTCCCCTCCCCTCCCCTCCCCTCCCCTCCCCTCCCCTCCCCTTGGCATCCCTTCTCTCTTCCATCTTTCCCATCCCTTCCCTCCCCCACCCATCCCCACCCCCCCTCCTCTCACCTCCCATCCTCTCCCCTTGCCTTGCCTTTCCTCCCTCCCCTTCCCTCCCCTCCCCTTCTCTTCCCCTTCCCTCCCTTCCCTTGCCATCCATTCCCTCTTCCATCTTTCTCATCCCTCCCCTCCCCTCCCCTCCCTTCCCCTCCCTCTTCCATCTTTTTCCATCTCTTCCCTCCTCTATCCCTTCTGCATCCCTCCAAGCCCCTCCCCTCCCCTCTTCTCCCCTCCTCGTCCCTGTCCCTACCCTTCCCATCCCTTTCCTCTTCCACATTTTACCATCCCTTCCCTCCCCATCTCTTCCCCACACCCCCCTCCTCCTCTCCCTTTCCCTTTCCCTTTCCCTTCCCCTTTCCCTTCCCCTTTCCCCTTCCCTTCCCTTCCCTTCCCTTCCCTTCTCTTCCCTTCCCTCCCCTTCCCTCCCCTTCCCTCCCCTTCCCTTCCCTTCCCTTCCCTTCCCTTCCCTTCCCTTCCCTTCCCTTCCCTTCCCTTCCCTTCCCTTCCCTTCCCTTCCCTTCCCTTCCCTTCCCTTCCCTCCCCTTCCCTTCCCTTCCCTCCCCTTCCCTTCCCTCCCCTCCCCTCCCCTCCCCTTCCCTTCCCTCCCCTCCCCTTCCCTCCCCTCCCCTCCCCTTCCCTCCCCTCCCCTCCCCTTCCCTTCCCTCCCCTCCCCTTCCCTCCCCTCCCCTCCCCTTCCCTTCCCTCCCCTCCCCTTCCCTTCCCTCCCCTCCCCTTCCCTTCCCTCCCCTCCCCTCCCCTTCCCTTCCCTTCCCTCCCCTTCCCTTCCCTTCCCTTCCCTTCCCTTCCCTTCCCTTCCCTTCCCTTCCCTTCCCTTCCCTTCCCTTCCCTTCCCTTCCCTTCCCTTCCCTTCCCTTCCCTTCCCTTCCCTTCCCTTCCCTTCCCTTCCCTTCCCTTTCTCTCTGTGTTTCTTCCTTCTTACTGCCTTCTCCTCTCTCCCCTTCTTCAGCACAGCCCAGCTCTGTGTTTTCCCCTGAGTCATGGTCCTGCAGACACGCCACCCTGAGCCCCTGCTGCTTTCCCAGTGCGTGGTCCTTGAAGTTTTCTGAGGCCTTTTCCTTCCTATTGGTCTTCCCGGCTTTCCAGGCCTCCTGTGTGAGGTCGCCAGCTCCCTGCTGGTCTTGCTCTCGGGAGAGCTGACGGGGCACCCTGTGTAAGGGCACACTCCCTCCCCCGCGGCTTGTCTTCTGAGCCTGTACAGTGTCAGTCTGAGGAGACAGAGCAGGGCCCTTCCCTCCCAGGAGAGGCGCGTCCTGCCTGGGGTGAATACCAGCATCTCCACACATACATGGTAGCTTGTATGTAAGACTGTTTTGGAGTTTGGAGTCACACCTGACAAGTGCTCAAGGATCATTCCTGGAAGGACTCTGGGGGTGCTTAGGGGATGCTGGGGATCAAACCTGGTTCGCCACAGGCTAGGTAAGTGCTCTCCCTTCTGTGCAGTCCCTCAGGCCTCCCGCACGGCGGCTTGAACCCGGATAGTACCCATAGTATTTGAGTAAGTGAGTCTTCCAGACCTGGGTGCGCATGGGGGTGGTGTGTGTTGCTGAAACACTGAGGAAGCCCGTTCCCTGCTCCCAGGATGGCCCAGAGCATGCTCGCAACCTCCTTCTCCCCCTGCCGCGTGCGTGTCTCTGTCTGCAGGGTCCGAGCCCGCCCTTCCTTGGTCAAGGCCCGTGTTTAGACACAGGCCATTCCCGGAAGCCTGCCCGTGCAGGCCTTCTCAAGCTGAGGAGCGTGAGTTGCTTTCATTTTTTTTTTTCCCTCCAAATGTGACAATCCCTTTATTGTCTCCTTGGACTCTCTAAGTCAGGGGGAAGGATTTTCTTTCTGTTTATATCTAGGGAAGAAATTCTAAACTTTTCCTTTCTTCTTTCCTCATATAAATACATTTCTTGGTCCTAATATTTGTGTAGAGAAAGCGGAGGAAGCTGATTCGGAAATAGATATAATCCAGGTATTTAAACACCGTTCGGCACATTTCCCCCACCGCTCGAAACAGGAAACGGTCCATCCCCGACTCTGCCTACATTCAAAAAATTTAAAAAAAGTGGAAAAACAGCAACATCTCCATTTAGGGACAGCTGACACGTGCAGTGTTTGGGACTCTGGTGACATCAGGTGAAGCCAGGCTAAGGGACACTCTTAGCTTGATCTCTTCTTACATGTACCGAGTCCTCTTGTCCCCACAGGGGCTGGGAGTGCACCGATGATCAGACTTTATTGAACTCTGTGGTTTTGCGTTAGGGTGGCAGTTCCGAAGGAACCCTGTCACCTCTGTCAGTGGGGAATTTTTGTTTCCAATTATAATGATTCTCTAAATAATTTGAAAGAACAATAATTAGACCTGGGTTTATTTTTTACTTGCTGTGTGTGGTCTTCTCCTCCTGTAGTCTTCTAATTTAATCAAGTGAAGTTATTTCTAAGCTCCTAATTTGTACTTTTTCTGCACTGAAAGGCTGACATTTTATTGACCTAATTCTGTGACTTTTTGCCATCTCAGACCTCTCCACCTTAGTCTTTGTTTCTTTTCCTTCTGTCATTTTCTCGCACAGCTGGGCCTGTCTCCAGACCACCCATCTGGACCTGAGGCTGCAGATTCGGTGTCCTGCCACAGTCTAGGAAACTTGAGTTCACATGGCCGAGACAGGGCAAAGGGCCTTAAGTTTGCCTCATTATTGATCAAATCAACCTCACCAAGCATGCTGATGACCCGCCATAGGCTCCGAGTATCATTTGATATTTCGTGGCTTTACATCTGTCAGTGGGCTGGAGCAAGAGCACAGCAGGTAGGGTGTTTGCCTTGCGTGTGGCCGGCCCAGGTTTGATTCCTCCTTCCCTCTTGGAGAGCCCAGCAAGCTACCGAGAGTATACCACCTGCCCTGCAGAGCCTGGCAAGCTACCCATGGCATATTCAGTATGCCAAAAACAGTAGCAACAAATCTCACAATGGAGACGTCACTGGTGCCCGCTCGAGCAAATCGATGAGCAACGGGACGACAGTGACAGTGACAGTGACATCTGTCAGTGGGATTCAGCAGGGGGAGCTGCCTCTGCTTGGGTGCAATTTGTGACCAACAGGAAGGCAATGTGGTACCGGCAGCAACCACCCTACGAAACTCTACCTGAGGGCAGCCCGATCCTGCCCCTGAGACACTATATCTGGGTCAGTTTTCTCTCTTCTTGCCTCACTTGTTAGCCGACACTTGCTGGCCAATATGGAGATAGCAATACACTATGTCTTTATATCTTTCTATGAGGGCCACAAAACCCATTTTGCTTAGTGAATGGCTGTCAAGAATACAAATAATCAAGAACACAAATAATCAATCAAACTTCCTAACAGTTTGTGAGTTTCAGTGAAGCTCGTGGAAGACATGTGTTATCATTTCTGCACACCTTACTGAGTATTAAATCGCTCACCATTGGAGCACATGATCCCAGCTTCAGTACCTGTGTGGTAATTTGGTACTTTATAATATCATCACCATATACTATCTATAGACCATTTTTATCTTTCAAGAAAGAACACTCCAATTTAAAATGTTGCCTGCCACTCCCATGCCTCATGTCTTTATCAGTGCTCATTTCTGCCTTTATAAATTTGCCCATTCTGAACATTTTATGTAAATGAAATCACAGAGAACATGGTCTTTTGAGACTCACTTCTTTTGCTTAACGTAATGTTTCAAGTTTATTGATGTTGTGCTTTTTTACTGCCTTGTTGTATAGTGTTGCTATAAATAAATCCATCTGCTGATAGATATTGGATTGTGTCGACTTGTTTTATTTATTATTTTACTATTAAAATAGTTCCCAATGAACATTAGTGAACACCTATTACTCTCGCTCTCTGAAGCAAATTGACATTCACTCTCTTCAGTAAATTCCTAGGAGTTAAAAGCTAAATTATAAGGTTGGTGAACACTCACTTTAAGAAAATGCAGCTCTTGGATGCAGGTTTCATCCACAGCCACGAAGAGGGGATTATGGAGAGTTTCTACTCTTGGAAAAGGGATATTAGGGACCACCTTGTGATTCTGTCTTGGTGAAGCACATCATTCTTATGAACACTGGGTGGATTCAATTTGCTAACATCAGCACATTGTACACAAGGTGTTTAAATGTGTGTATGTGTGTGTGTGTGTGTGTGTTTTAACATCTTCATGTTGCCAGGTAATTCTAGACACTGATTTACTTGGTAAGTGGTATTTACCTCTTCTTATTTTTCCATAGCATTTTACATAAAACTGGAATTATTTCTTAAACATCTAATAGAATTTGCTAGTGAAGCCATCTGGAGTTTTCTTTGTGGGAAGATATTTAATTACACATTTATTTTCCCTAATAGGTATAGAATCACTCAGTTCGTGTTTGAGAGGGAGAAAAATCACGTGTGCATGTAGGTTGTCTTTTAAGGAATTTATCCATTTCATTTATTGCTGAACTTGCTATCATGAAGTTTTACATAAAGTATTACCTTGTAATATATATCAAAGCTCTGGTACTCTCTGTTCTTGGCTCTATTGTTTTAAGTCTCTCTCTCTCTTTCTCTCTCCTTCCTGTTTCTTTTTATCTCTCTGCATCTCTCCATGTACAGTTTGATTAGTGGTTTGCCAATTCCATCAATTTTCTGAAAGAAATGGTTTATAGTTTTATCGACTGATTATTCCCCCCCCCGCCCTTTCTGCCACACCTGGCTGTGCTCAGGGCTTACTCCTGGTTCTGCACTTAGAGGTCACCCTTGGCAGAACTCGGAACTCGAATTACCACATAGGGTGTTGGGGATTGAACCCGAGTCAACTGTGCACAAAACACACTCGAACCCACTGACATGCCAATTTTAAAAGAATTTCCTTTTTTTTCAGCATAGGGTTTTACTTTATTTTTATTTTTACCATTTAGAAAATTTATTTTCCCCTTCTACCTTATATAAACACGATGTTTACAAAGTTGCTCATGACTATTTGTTACCGACATTCAATATACCGACACCAATCCCACCACCACTGCACCGTCACACCATTATCTCCAATGTTCCTCACCACCCCTGAAGCCTGCCCCATAGCAGGCCCTCAGTAATTTACTCTATATTATTTGTTATAATTTGCTGAAAGAATAATCAAAAACGTTTCCTCAGAGGAAAGTTAGTGAAGATTGTATATCTCACCATGGAGCTAGTAAGCCCTTGTATAAGAGATTACTAAGATGTTGTTATAAGTTAAGCCTTCTGTGTTGACATTTTTAAAATTTTTTTTTTATTAAATCACCATGTGGGAAGTTACAAAGCTTTCAGGCTTAAGTCTCAGTTACACAATGCTTAAACACCCATCCCTTCACCAGTGCACATATTCCACCACCAGGAGCCCCAGTATACCTCTCCCCACCCCACCCCCCACCCCCCCAACTGTGTAGCTGATAAATTTCACTTTACTTTTCTCTTTACTTTGGTTACATTCAATATTTCAACAAAAAACTCACTATTATTGTTTAGAGCTTCCCCCCGCCCAAGTCAGACCTATTGGAAAGGAAGCATTTGATAATTTGTTTTTGATAAAACTTTTGATAAAGCATTTGATTGCTGACAGTGAAGAGATATGAGGTTTTGGATTTCTGTATTTTAATAACTAAGTCCAGGGAAATTTCTGCCAGAAATTGCATCACTACAGGCTCGTACCTCCTTTTTGTGGTTGTCAGAAGATGGCGGCCGGGGCTCAGTTCACAGTCTGGAGACATTTCTGCAAGAAGCTGCTGGTGCCCAAAGTAGTTTAGCTGGCCCCTGGGGCTATGGTACGCACATGTGCGACCCCCAGGGTTACATCTCAGCAAGAATTTCTTCTTATTCACTAAATCTGATTACTATTTTTCTCCTTTCCATGTTTTTTTAAAATTTTTTTTTTTGGCTTTTTGGGTCACACCCGGCGATGCACAGGGGTCATTCCTGGCTCATGCACCCAGGAATTACCCCTGGTGATGCTCAGGGGACCTTATGGGATGCTGGGATTCGAACCCGGGCCAGCTGCGTGCAAGGCAAATGCCCTCCCCGCTGTGCTATCGCTCCAGCCCCTTTTTTCTTCCTTTTTATTTTTTTTGGCTTTTTGATTTTTTTTTAAATTTTTGAGATGAAGATGTAGATGTGATATTGTTTCATTCTCTTATAGAGGTATGTTTTACTATATACATTTCCCAAAAGTAAATCTTTGATGTTTTTGTTAATTCAATGTATTTTCTCATTTTTAATCATCATCTTTTACTATGGGCTGGATGTTTTATTTCCAAATATTAAAATAAATTCTCTAGACAGCATTCTGTGGCTTTCAATTACTACTATTATATTCATGTGAAAAAAACTCCTTTTGAATTAAAAAGTTTAAAAACTTTAAAGACCAGAAAATAACCTATTTTGGTAAATATGTATTCTTGTGTAAAGAGCATGCATTATGCTGTTGTTGGATTCAGTATTCTATAAATGTTCATGAGATAAAATTGATAATATAAATCTTCTGTATCCAGATTTTATGTGCTTATTATATCTATCACTGAGAGAAAGCTATTAAACTCTCTCAGTGTATTTAGAAATTCATCTATTTCCTATTGCATGCCTGTGAGCTTTTGTTTTATATACTTTTGAAACTGTTATTGTGTACACAGCCACTGAGAATTGATTATCACATGTCTTGTATTTCTTTTCCTTCATGATTCTTTGCTGAAGATAACGATTTTGTTAGTGTTAGTTGAACTATTTGAAAATGCAGGTTGGTTTAATCAAATTCAGAAGAATGATAGCCATCGTTTCTGCAAATTTATTTTTCTGTCTTTTGCATTTCTTAGTCGTCTCACCAGTTCATATGTATCAGGCTATTGAATTCTTCCAGCTGCTCATTTGTTATTGGAGTCTTCTCTTTTGGGGGGTGGGAGCATCCCTCGATACACGTGTAGAGCTTACTCTGGCTCTGCACTCAGGGCTCAACCTTGGCAGGGCTTGGGGGCCCATATGAGGAGCTGGTAATGGAGCCTGGGTCGGCCACAAACGAGGCAGGTGCCTCCCTGCTGTTCTATCTCTCCATCTCCATGGAGTCTCTACATCTGTTGCCTTGTGCATAGTTTACGTTTATACCTATTTTCCTTGATGTCTAATTGACTCTTGTCTATCCAGCTTTTTAATTTAAATGTTGGGTACTGCTCCTCTTTCCCCCCTAGAACTTGTATCACTGTATCACTGTCGTCCCATTGGTCATTGATTTGCTCGAGCGGGCACCAGTAACATCTCCATTGTGAGACTTGTTGTTACTGTTTTTGGCATATCAAATACGCCACGGGGAGCTTGCCAGGCTCTGCCGTGCGGGTGAGATATTCTCGGTAGCTCATTTAAAGATCTTTTCCACACCTTCATTAATTTTATGACATAATGAATCTATTTGCAAGATCTTCCATGTGTTTCCCTCATAGTTCTAATACCTGTCTAAGTTAGGCAGCATTTATGCATTGTCTAGACCAAAACACTGAGCTTTCCTTTAAGGAATGATGCGGCCTTAAGCTGCCTTGCTCAGGACGGTTCTCAGTTTGGACGCTATCATTCACCGTGCGGAGACCACCCCCTCCGTTATATTTCACCCAAAGTCTACAAGACTGCCCTGCCTGCCTAGTGGGAACACTCTTGGTTTCTGCCGTCGGGCTGGTGGTCTGCAACGGAACACTGCTGGTGAGAATGACTTGGCAGGACCCTTCACCCGTTTGGGCTGATTTTCTGGCCTGCGTATGTGTTTATCAGCATGGATCAAAGAGGCGACATGTTGCAGAACTTGCCTTCCTTCTTTTCTGTCTCTTGGGGGTGTGTGTGTGTGTGTGTGTGTGTGTGTGTGTGTGTGTGTGTGTGTACTGATGTGCAATGTCTAGCTAATGATTTGTCGATTTTTTTAAATTTCTAAGCAGAAGGCTAACAGTTTGGGTTACTTTGTCGTGACTATACGGGAGAGCTCTTTCCTCTTTAAGATACCGAGTCCTGTTTGTGTGCAGGTGTAACTGCCGTCTGAAAGCGAGCCGCAGCCTCTCGATCAGCATGTCCGTGGCTTTGCCACGTGAGTAGATGGTCCCCCAGTATGAGCACTCCCCTCCCACAGCCCGAGGTGCTGCGACAGCTTTCACAGCCTCTAGCAGGAGCTTTGATGGCAAATACCTGCATGGGACACGGAACATGCTGTAAAGAGGGGAAACATTACTTCATGCTTCATGGATTTCCTTTGCAAATCACTCTTTTTTTTTTTTTGCCGAGTCACCATGAGATACAGAGTTACAAAGCTGATCATGGTCAGGTTTTGGTCATACAGAGTTCCAACACCCCGCCCTCGCCCGTGCACACTTCCCAGCACCCATGGTCGCAGGTTCCCTCCTGCCACCCTCCCGGCAGCCTGTCTCTTTGGCAGGCCCTTCCTCCCTCCCTTCCTCCCTTCCTCCCTTCCTGCTTTCTTTCTTTCTTTCTTTCTTTCTTTCTTTCTTTCTTTCTTTCTTTCTTTCTTTCTTTCTTTCTTTCTTTCTTTCTTTCTTTTCTTTCTTTCTTTCTTTCTTTCTTTCTTCTTTCTTTCTTTCTTTCTCTTCTTTCTTTCTTTCTCTCTCTTCCTCTTTCTCTCTTTCCTCTTTCTCTCTTTCTCTTTCTCTCTTTCTCTTTCTCTTTCTTTCTTTCTTTCTTTCTTTCTTTCTTTCTTTCTTTCTTTCTTTCTTTCTTTCTTTCTTTCTTTCTTTCTTTCTTTCTTTCTTTCTTTCTTTCTCTCTCTCTTTCTTTCTCTCTTTCTTTCTCTCTTTCTTCCTCTCTTTCTTCTCTGTTTTTTGTGTGTCTCTCTCTGTTTCTTTCTTTCTCTCTGTCTCTGTCTATCTCTATCTCTGTCTCTCTCTCCCCTCTCTGGGAATTATAGTTTGCAATACAGGTACTGAGAGGTTATCATGTTTTGTTCTTGTATCTGTTTTCAACACGGAGTAATTTGCAAAATGATCATTTCCAACTGTCTTTGTCATGGTGGTCCCTTCTCTGTCCCAACTGTCTTCTTCCCTAGCATTTGAGATAGGTTTCCAACAATGGACCAAAAAGTCCTTGGCCCTTGTTATCTACTTTCCTTGGGTATTAGTCTCACGTTGTTGTTGTTGTTGTTTGTTATATGCCACAAATGAGTTCAATTATTCTAGGTCTATCCCTCTCCCTTACTCATTTCACTCAGGTTGATATTCTCCATGTCCATCCATTTATAAACAATTTTTCTAAACTTCATTTTTCCCTAACAGTTGCATATTATTCCAGTACATTGTGTATATATACCATGATTTCTTTAGCCAGTCATCTGTTCTTGGGCACTTGGGTTGTTTCCAGATTCTAGCTATTGTGAATAGTTCTGCAGCGAACATAGAAGTGCAGATAGCACTTCTGTTGTGTGTTTTTGGGAAACTGGGGTATATTGTCTCAAAAGTGGTATTGCTGAGTCATATGGAAAAATTTCTAGATTTTTTGAGAAAGAAAGAAAGAAAGAAAGAAAGGAAGGAAGGAAGGAAGGAAGGAAGGAAGGAAGGAAGGAAGAAAGAAAGAAAGAAAGAAAGAAAGAAAGAAAGAAAGGAAGGAAGGAAGGAAGGAAGGAGGAAAGAAAGAAAGAAAGAATGGAAGGAAGGAAGGAAGGAAGGAAGAAGGAAAGAAAGAAAGAAAGAAAGAAAGGAAGAAAGAAAGAAAGAAAGAAAGAAAGAAAGAAAGAAAGAAAGAAGAAAGAAAGAAAGAAAAGGAAGGAAGGAAGGAAGGAAGGAAGGAAGGAAGGAAGGAAGGAAGGAAGGAAGGAAGGAAGGGAGGGAGGGAGGGAGGGAGGGAGGGAGGGAGGGAGGGAGGGAGGGAAGGAGGGAGAAAGGCGAGAAAGGGAGAAAGGAAGAAACAATTTCCATATTGTTTTCCAGAAAGACTGGATAACTCACTCTCTTGACAGCTATGAGGAACAACAGAACATCACAAGTGTAAGTGTCTGACATGAATGAACACCCCTCTTCTCAGAACTAAGAATTCAGATGACTTCAACTGTGTACCTCACAGCAATTTAATAAAAATATAAAGGACAGAAAAAAATGTATGTGACTTTATACTTCATTTCCTCCCATTTTGATGTCATTTTAAGAAATGGTTGTTCTCTTTTCTCTCTAAAAAACATTCTGTGAGAATGTTAATTTCCCTCTTCTTAATTTGAAGTTGTTTATTTTCACTCTTGAGAATAAGACAACAGCTTCTTCCCTTTTAAGAACCTAGGTAGAATATTGGAGGGATGTCTTAAAAATCTGGAGAATGTGGCTTGCCTAGGGGAGCTCTGAAGTCAGTCTGAAACACGGCAAGAATCCCATAGCTGCTGGGAATAACTCCCAAAGTGCTCACCCAGGCATGGCCCCTCACAACTGGTGTGATTCCTTCCTTAATCATTCCCTCCACCAAAAATCTAGATAGAATTGGCATGTCAAGGATAAACCACTTTACTGTGTAGACTTATCCTCTTGATTTTGTTCAACCTAGATTCTGTGTGAGCCATAGAGATTCAGAGCCATAGAGGTTGAGAACGATACAGGAAAACAACCAGCTCTTTTGGCAAGACTTGAATTCTATTTTATTCTCAGATATGTTGTTTACATATCCAACTGCAAATCTTCATTCACATTATCTCCTGTATGTGAACCTTTTTCCTTTCTCATAATCCAGTTAATAGCAATGTCTGCTCAGTCAGATAATGAGAAATGAATATTCAAGCTTCATAGATGTTTATGCAAATCAGCAGGAAAATGGGCATGATTTCTTGTCCTTTGTGACCTAAGGCACTTCACCAAGATTGCTTATGTTTATTTATGGTCCTGTTGGTTGTGACCAATCTCTTCTTAATCCCAGGCTATCTGCTTATAAAATTCCTTTCTCCTTATTCCGAAAACATGATAAAGATGACATCAATGTGATGTAAAATAATCGGGGGAGTTGATTAAGAGTAGTTTACTTCTTACCCATGCCTAAGCTGAAATGAAAATATTCAGACATAAAGCAGTTATGAGAATCAGATATTTTTTTCTGTTTCAATGGTTAACCTTGGAGAAAAGAATATTTTCTGTATTTCAACTTCATTTCAAGTTATAATTTTAACTGAAAATATGTTCTAAATTTTAAATAGTATGCACAATAATTTCAAGCAAAACATAACCCAGGAACATACCTTAGAGACAAAATATACCTCAGTGACAAACTACTGGGAAATCAGCAAAGCTTCCCTTTCCTGGTGACAGCGAAGATTAGAATTCTCCAAGTCATCATGTAAGAACAGCACTCAGGTTGAGTGAGGATATAAAGAAATGCTTTGGGGATTGGCTGAAGAAAATTTTAGACTACCATAGTTAACAGGAATATTGTCTGATGTATTTTTCACTGTTAAGAGAATGAAGAAATAAATCAAAAGCCTTTTAAAATTGTATTTGTATAAATGAGATGGACAATAATGTAAGAGAGTAGTTTTATATGTAGACAGAGAGACACGATCAATTTAATTGCCCATTATACCATCACTATTTTTGAAAACTATTTATCTTAATGAGTTCAAATCCATTTTTTATGTCACTTTTTTTAATGTCACATAATGATGCTATCAAGAATTCTATATCCCAATTTCTCATTCTGGCTTTCTTAGCCTCAAAATGTACTTGTGTTTTCAGCCTGAATTTAATACTCTCATTCAGAAGTGAATGCCACTCAAATGTCATCAATTACAACATTGAAAGCAACGATTTATAATCTATTTACATGATCAGAGACCATAAAATGGAGACTAATGATTATCAATATGCAAACAATGAGAATCAGCAAACTAGAACAGCTTACTTACTGGTCAATCACTGCTGTGTAAATCACTGCATCAGGCACAGTGAATGGCAGACAAACCCTTGATAGCTCAGTACTGCCTCAGTGGTTCAAGAAGCAAGACAAAGTTACCTACACAGGCATGCCAGTCTAAGCAGACCTCAAAGTAGGTTATCAACAGTCATCTATGTATTCGCGTGTTTATAAGACTTGGAAACTCCCCGAGGTATCAACAGTCATCTATGTTGTTCATGTGTTTATGAGACTTGGAAACTCCCCGGGATGGTGAAGAGGGGTTTGAAGAGTTACAGGAAAGAAAGCAGTGAAATGAGCCTCGTAGGAGAGCAAAGGGCCCAGAAAATGTATTCCAGCACCAAGGTAGCATGAGGACTCGGGGTGACCATGCTCCGGTTTTCCGAATTGCAGCCTAGACACTGAGCCTGTCTGACACTGATGTTTAGACCACAGTGAGTTGGTAACAACTAAGCTTGCAGGTCAGGGGCCAGGAAGTGAAGGGTCAGAGACACAGAGGCAGGGTTCAGACTTTAGTTTAGCACAGAGAGAAATGTAAGCGACAAAGAACAAGTTGTCAAATTCTTGATGCTTCAGCATCTCTATCAACCTTTGTTCCTTCTACTTTGAACATCTACTTGGGGTGAGGAACTGTTGTAAGATTGCAAATAAATATTTCCAGATTCTAATGCTACTTGTGTTGATTATTAAGTACAGGGCACATATTCTTATTCCTCTGTACTTTTTTGAAAATAAACTAAAGTTTATAAATTTAAAGTTTATCTGGTTATCAATAATATAGCAATGCTAATTCTCACATAAACCAATAATTTTCAAAACCTTTCGTCGTAAATGATATCTTATCAAAATTTATATTTAGAAATATAAATGTTGTCTGTGTGGTCCTATACTCAGTCCTAAAGAAATTAATGAAAAAATTCATATTGGTCCATCTAGTTCTATCTTCTTTCATTTTTCCATTCAACTCTCTCCTAGGAGCAGAAGACTTTGCCTTTCAAGAAGACAATTTTGGAGCCTGTTGTATATAAACAACGAAAACTTATTCAGCTATGAAAAATGAATTAGCCCCTTCCTTTTGCTTTAGCCAGCCTGGTCCTTGAAGCTGAGAACAGAACCACAAACACCTTAATGGACTTACCCTCTAGCAAATCTGAATTTCCGAGGCTGTCAAGACAGTGTAGCGTAGGCTGTGGGGCTGAAACCTGCGTTTTTCAGACTTCTTGCACCACCCTTCTGGCCAGCCCTAGGACCAGAGACTGAAAAGCACTGCCTTCAGCCTTAGAACTTGTCTCAGAGGTCAGAAGACAAGAGGCCCCCAATTACGGGTGTAGCAGGGCTCCCCTCTGTCCCTGGCTGTGTGTGGCTGGTTTCTCTGGAACACCATCTCTGGACAAACAGCTCATACGTGCCAGTGTGGAGAAGCCCAAGGGAGATGCCACCAACTCGAGGTTTCTTTCCTTTTTCTGCCCAGTCCCTAGTTGTCCTTATAGGGTTGGGGACCTGTTGGTGTTTGGAGGTGCTGTTTAGATGGGGGTGGGGGGGGTGAAGAAAGGTTGTGCTCTGATTCTGAAGCAGCCCAGAAAGACCAGGTGGAAGGACCTCAGACGGAGTGTGTCAGCAGCCAGCTCCATGGACCAGTGTCCAGCTGGGGAGGCTGCAGAGGAGAACAGTAAAAAGTTCTGGAAAACTTTTTAGGAAAAAGCCTGAGGCCCTGGGGTTAACACCATGTGGACGCAGCCTTGCTTCCTACCTGTCTAATAGTCATTACTTAGAACCAGGAATTACCATCGGAAAGAACATTCTTGGGTCAACTGACTATCTTTTTCCTGGAGAAACTATTACATAGTTGAGGGCCTCAGTCTATTGGGAAAAACATCTTTCTAATGGGCACATCTCCAGGGCTGTTTCCTCTTCAAGGAAGAGCAGAATTAGAGCAGTCATGGGAGTTTGATCTCAGTGGGTTTCCACCTTGAGGCCACTTTGGGGATATCAGGCTCCTATTCGCTACCCATTCTGCCTTTCTCCTCATCCTCTGTACCTTAACTCTTGGTTCCCAAAGGAAGAGAAGCTTGAAGTCTGGATAATTCCAGGGGACTAGAGGCTTTCACTCGGGATATGGAGTGCCTGTTACCAGGTGGGCGGGATGTACGTGCAAGATACCTGAGACTGAGCATTCCAGGGGACAGCATGGAGGAGGAAGGGAAGGGCTGCTTTACTTATTTTGTAAGACCTGGTCCTTTGAAATTCTGGCTTTACCTTTCAAGAAGACAATTTTGGAGCCTGTTGTATGTACACAATGGAAACTTACTCTGCTATGAAAAATGAATTAGTCCCTTCCTTTTGCTTTAGCCAGCCTGGTCCCTGAAGCTATTATTTTATAGAAACATGGCAGACACAGAAATGCTGCATAGTTTCTCTTCTGTGTGGTGTCTAGAAAAGCAGGAATAAACAGGGAAATAAAAACCATCTAGACTACCAGAACAATTAGTGGATACCACAAAGGAAGGGGCGAAGAGGTGTTGAATAAGGACAAAGGAAGGGGGTGTTTAGTTAACACAACAGGACTTTCAGTGTGAGGCTAATGGTGTGGACATGTGTGCTCACTTTTAGTGATGCTCACTTGAAATTCTAATGCATATACAGTAAAAAGCTACAATGTGGGAAAAAGCAGCACTGACCAGTGGGCTTTCAACCTTAGCACCAGTGAACCTAGTGGGCGTGTATCATAGAATGGCAAGGGGCAACTGAAACATTATTTCTAATAGTATACCGTGCATTCATTTTGAACTTAATATTATAAAATAAGATGATGTTCTAAGTGGCAATAATTCTTTGCAGTCTTTCAGGAAAGTTCTGCAAACTGGCTTCACCTGTCCACAGACCTGTGGTTGAAATCACTGATATCAATCATGGAGCGCAAACGGTTCTGACCAGCATCATATATGGTCTCCCCAGCCCCACCACGAGTGGTCCCTAGGGACAGAGACAGAAGTAAGCGCTGAGCACTGCTAGATGTAGCTCCCAAAACAAAAGGATCTCCGAAAGGATAAGACTTTCTGAAAAAAACCATATAAGAAATATTTTAGGCTTTCTTAGCCAAAACTTGAGCATCACCAGGTATGGCCCAAAAACAGAAAAAAGAAAAAAAGGAAACGAGGAGGACGGTTGTAATAACATACTATAAAGCATCTGAAAACCAGTTCCTGGCAAAACAAAATAGTCCTGGACCAGCTGAAATGTACATGGATTAGAATACTGTGAATTTATTGCTTATGTTCATTTTTGTTGTTGCTTTTTTGGGGGCGTCACACCAAGCAGTGCTCAGGGCTTTCTCTTGGTTCTGTGCTCAGGGATCAATCCTGGTGGGGCTCTGGAGAATGGCTTCATTCCATTCTATAAATCTTCATTTACATATTCTATATCCCCTTACCACAGGCAGGGAGAGAAGGGATGCTAGGGAAAATAGTAGGAGTTGGGATAAAAGGACTTGTTGAGTGGATAGAGGGAGTGGATAGAAAGAATAGATGGAGGATGATTTTGGTAAATGGAGGAATTGAACTCAGGTCAGCCATGTGCAAGGCAAAGTTCCCTGCCTGCTGAACTATTTCTCCATCCTAGTAAATATAGCTGCATGCACAATGGAATACACATATAGGAAAACACACACACACACACACACATACACACACACACGTAACACAATGTTGTTAAGTCAGGAAAATTTTGGTTTGTTTTTAGGCCAGTATTATAGCTGATTTCACTAATATTCAAGAATTTCAGCTCCTGAAATATGTATATATATATATATATTTCACTAATATTCAAGAATTTCAGCTCCTGAAATATATATATATATATATAAATATGTATATGTATATATATATATGTAGAGAAGGCTTAATTGAGCCTGTTTTTTTTTAAACAATGAGTAAGAGACATTAATTCCCATGTTGTTTTATTAGTTAAAACCACTATTTTCCACGTACACAACTGCTTCTGCTAACATTATTATGAAGTAGTTTCCTGGTAACTAATAGGGTTTATACATGAGCAGTGGCTTCAAATGATTGTTTTGGTGTTCTCATAGCCCCCGTCTCCCTGTGTTCCCTGACATCCTGTGATCTTTCTTTTTCCCATTCTTTCAAGTATTGAGCTTTCACTGGCAGGCGCCACAGGGGTGGCTGATCAGAAAGGGGCAAAGCTCACTCTTCTCTTTACGTTGCTACGGAAGGCCGCAGTGAGAGCCTGTGTGCTCGTACTGCAGTGCCACAGCTCACACTCACGGAGAGATGGTCAATGGCCACTGAGCAGGGTGTGGAGGGAAGGAGACTCGCGTTTCCATCAAGGCGTGGCCTGATGGCAGCCGGCTGGCTCTTAGGAAGGATTCTCTGCTGACCTCATGAAGGAGGAATTGTATGCAGATGTGACTGGTAGAAAAAGCAGAGCAATGTTCTAGCCAAATAGGAAAAACAAAAGAGTCCATGTACCCTTATCACAAGGGAAGAAGGAGAAGGGACTCTAGGGAAAATGGCAAGAGTTGGGATGAAAGGACTTGCTGAACGGATAGAGGAAGTGGGAGAAAGGAAGAGAGTGAGGGTGACTTGGGTGAAAGGTGGTACACCAGCCCATGGGAATGATAAATATGGCCATGAAAATATGTGGGGCTCTTGGGTTTTTTTCTTTGATTAAAGCAATAGTTTCTGCTCTGATCTATCTGTTTCCACCCCATCTGCTTACAATTTAGTGTTTGTTCTGTGCCAGGCCCTGTTTTGTATGAGTGAACTCATTTGATCATTAGCCTACCCTTATGGGTAGGTTGTTATTAGCTCCATTGTAAAGAGTAGAAAGTAAGGCACAAGGAGTTGATGTCATTATTCGATTCTGCCTTCTAGAGATCACTACTAAAAACTGGAAGATTAATTTTAATATACTTACCTTAGCTTAATTTTCCATCACCATATACTGGATATAATTAGAAATGCATATTTTTTTCTCTGTAGAAATAAAGATATCAACTTTTTAATGATTACATTAGAATGCAAATCCTATGGAATCAAGAATGACTTGTTCAGTTCACTGCTCTATGTTAAGTTTAGAATTGCACCTAGAAAAAAAAATATGTTCAAGAAGTATTTGGTCAAATATTTTGCTCATTCCGTTTCTCTATTGAAATCCTCATGTCTTAACTCAGGTTGTTCTAACAATATATCATAGATGGTTGTAGGGGGCTGTAAATACTGCATGTTTATCCTTCACAGTTTCTATGTGTTCTGAGGAGGTTCCTTTTTCTTATTTTCAGCTGGCGGTTCTCTTTTGGTGCCCATGCCTGGTGGGTTTAGAGAGGAGAAAAAGCAAGTTCTTTGTGTCTCTTCTTATCAGGAACCTCTATTTTTTCTTTTTTATCATGAGGACTACACCTGCATGATCCTCATCTAAATCTGATTACTCTCACAATCCTCCCTCTTGATACTATCACACTGGGAGCTGGAATTTCAATCAGTAAATTTGGGGAGGACAGAGTGTCCCATTTCCAATCTTTATTATGTTCCAGTGCTGTGACTTGCTGTAAGAACAGATGGGCAGGCGGGCAGGTTGACGTGCCTCTCGCTTCCACTGGGCTTGCAAACGAGAGGTGAGAAAGCAATGCAAACATACCGAAAGGGAAAGACTCTGAATTCTCTCCAAGCTGAGAACTCTGGAACCGACTGAGAACGGTGGAGGAAAGATTCCCTGCCATGCCAGAAGATCCAACACCCCCCACCCCCGGCCCACCCCTCACATCCTCCAGCAGAGAAATGTCCCAAATCCTTAACTGAATCTCATCAGTCCATCAAGCCGCCAAATCCTTCCAGCTCAACAGCTCCTGGAGTGCATGACCACATACATGGCTGTGCGACACCTCCAAGTTTGATAGTACTGACAGTGTGCAGGAGATTTGGAAATATGACGGGAAAGTTGCATAGAAACCTGCCAAGCTCGATGAGAACAACCAAGCACAGAGGCTCGTTAGCACCAAATAGTTCAGTAAATCCTCAAACGATGACTTTAGTAGCACATTGTGAGGTATAATAATTGTCATGAATTATTTTATTGATCTAATTTTTTTTTATAATTCCACTTGTCATTTTGTTGCAAAAAGCAATATGAAGTAGATTTGTTTGTGCCTGCTAAGGGGGCAGGTTTTGAGATAGGTGGGAAACTGGAGACATTGGTGAAGGGAAATTCGTACTGGGTGGGATTGATGTCAGGACACTGAGTACCCAGAACAACTGCATAATCAACAGCCTTATAAACAATGGTGTTTAAATTAAAAAAGATCATACTAACAAACATGGCTATTTTTATTAATATATTTATATAAATTGATAAAGAACATATGTATAGTATATATATTGATTTTATCTTCTTAAACATAGCATTCAGTTTAGTGGAAATATTTTGTAATAAAATTATTTACTAACTATGTTTTAAAGTCTGTAGGAGTTAGTTCAAATTTTAAGGTTAAATGAAGTTTCATTCCGTGTGACACATCTGAGTGATGAGACATAGCGATTCTAACAGAGTGGATAAGATAAACTAAGATAGGAAACTTCACAATACCCTCAAAAAACATTAAAGAATATTAACAGTTGGCAGATTGTTTAAAGAATGTGTGAATTGGTATAATAGAAGAAAGTCGATGGTGCTTATTTTGCTGATACCTCTGGAATAAAGCATTAAAAAGGTGTGATTTAGTTTTTTATATCCCAAAAGGCTAGGTTTGAAAGCAACCCATGTCTTATTGACTTTTTAAAAGTTGGAAAGACTTTGCAGTTTACTCCTTTCTTTCTGAGTTTGGAGTCACATCGGAGAAACTCTAGGTTGATGGAGACTTAGTTTTACCAATTAACTCTATAAAAGTTCAAAGATTGATCCTTGGCTTTGGATTAAGCCCTCAAAGTTCAGGAAGCTCTTCCTCACACACTTTCCTTCCCATTCCAGTGATTTTTTTTTAAAATAAATTATCCTCCTAGCCTCTACCTTCTTCTTTGGAGAAAAGAGAAGAAATACATTCAACATTCCTAGAGAATTATTTTCTTTATATCTTTGTTTCTTTTATAGGTAACAAAGATGTAAGATTTCCTTCAATTATCATCCTTCTGAATCATATGCACACTTATTTATCAGTAGAAAGGGAGGTAGACTGCATATAAACAAAATGTGTATAGACACATTTCCCCCAAATTCCTTTTACTTGATTAGAATTAATGACTCTGTCCCAAATGTGACCTAAATATTTCTCCTGTTTCCTACCAATACCAGCTTAGAGACACCAAGTTCGAGAGCAGTTACATATTTCCCACTATGAAAAGAAATATCACCAATGACACTGCTTATCCATGGTTTTCCCTTCCTTTCCTGTTAAGTACATTTGACGCTAATGGTGTTCATAGCCACAAGTCGCCATGATCTTCCAGGATGGGTTATACTGTACCTAAGGCCTATCTATAACTATGAAATATTATGACAATTTTTTTCTGGACATATGATCACAGATTTGGTCAGCATCTTTAGGTGTCTAAGAGCCATGGAATCTAAGACTCAGTGGACCACATTAATTGAGTTCTAGAATAGAACAATGCCCTCATCAGCACTCACAATAGTCTGCACATTGTGTACACCACCCCAAATCCATTGTGGAGTTATGTGGAACCTACACACACCACAACGACCAAGGTGAATAGTCACTTGGGAGTCGTCCTTCAGGTTTTATTTAATTGAGATATAGAAAACACACTTTCTGCTTAGACAATTGTAGGCCTGTTGATTTTGATGGACAGTTTGGTTAACTGCTTAGACCTGATTTCTTTCTTACTACAAAGTAGAAATGTTGTCCTTTCACATGTTCGAAAAATAAGGACTAGATACAAAATGACTGTAGATGTCTCTTCTATTGCCTATTTATTTTGCAAATTTTTATTTCTATTGCCTTACTACTTACTGCAATGGACATTTTCAAAGTACTGACATGTTTTTGTGCATTCAGCACTCAGAATAACATCCGGCAGTGGATATTATTATCATCACTACCTTTCATTTCAAAGAGAGAAAATGGTAGTCAGAAAAACAAGATGAGTGGCCTCTCAAGATTGCTCAGCTGCTCTGAAGACCTAGGGTTTGAACCCTTTGTCTACAGGACTCATTTCTTTGTAAGCACAATGCTGTCCCAGGCTACCTTGTAACAGTTAGAGAAGGTTTTCAGAAAGGGGATTTGTGAAGAATGGGTGAGAATACTGTTCTATGCTGCTTTAAAAACTTTACAAGCTGACTGCTCACTCAGTATTCTAGAGCAGGTGGCCCCACAGGTGTTGGCAACCACTATTACCTTCTAGAAGGACCAGGAAACAGCTTCTGTGAGCAAGGATTACCTGTTTGCATTGGACAGGGTGACCTGGTCTCAGCAGAACTTACCCTGGGCAGCAGGCCAGGACTCACAAAAGGAGAGAGGGCAAGGCAATCCCCCTGCCCAGATGGGATTTCTTTCTAGGGGATAATTTTGGAGGCAGTAACTGGTTTCAAAACATTGGAGAGTGTTAAGGTATCTTGGTGTTTATAAAAATCACACCCAGAAGCATATGTATTCTCTTCACATGGGGATTTAGTTCAAAGCTGGTGATTAATGAATATCTTAGGATCTGTATATGTATAACAGTCATGGCAACTCTATATGGGGTGAACAAAACAGTCATTAATTTGAAGATGTATTTTCTGTCTCAGTCAAACTTTCCAATGCTCCTTAAACGTGTTGTTTATGTAAAATTTATTTATAGCAGATTTTTACCCTTGCTCAATAATCACTGAAGATATATGAAGATATATAATACACACACATATACATACATATATATATATAAACAGGAAATGTCTCCCTTTAATTCCAGCTAACACTTTTGTTATTTATACCAGTATGCATACATCTCTCTTTATGACAGTACATCTGTTCTTAGAAGAATAGTTTTGTTGGCAGAAATTAGTAATATATTGCAAACCAAGCAAAAGAAGAGATTAATCATGGAAGAGAAAAATAATCTTGTCTACTTCTTTGAACAGAATTCAGACCAAACACATACCTACACACAAGTTGACACAGCGAGTTCAAATTCTATCTAAATAATTCATGTGGCTATAAGCTGGAATTTAAGCTGCGTATTCATGGCTTCCTCTCTTGTCCATAATCTGACAAAGTTTTAGGGGTTCTGCAGGTTATCCCATTCTTGTTGAAGCATTTCCTGTTTGTTAGTACTGTAGTCTTATGTATTTTTTATTTGTCCTTATTATAGGTCTTATTTTTTCACTGAATCACCTGAGGTAGTTACAGAGACTTCATGATTGAGTTTCAGTCATACAATGACCGAACAACCATCCTTCCACCAGTGTGCATTTTCCACCACCACTGTCCCCAGTATCCCTCCCACCACTCCCACTCCATCCCACCCTCTGCCTCTGTGGCACGCACTTTCTTTCTTACTCTCTCTCTACTCTGGATATCATGGTTTGCAATACAGATACTGAGAGGCCATTATATTTGGTCCTCAGTCTACTTTCAGCACACATCTCCCATTCCGAGCAATCCCTCCAACCATCATAGACTCAGTGATCTCTTCTCTATCCCAGCCACCTTCTCCCCCAGCTCATGAGGCAGGCTTCCAAGCTGTGGAGCAATCCTCCTAGCCCTTGTGTCTACTGTCCTTTGGTGTTAGCCTCATATATTTTTTAATTTTTCACATTTGCCCTGAAAATATTCTTACTTTTAAAAATAATCATGTAGTTACTTTTGTGAATAAATTCAGTCATTTAATAGAATTTCATAATATACCATACATATATGCATATATAGTCTATATTTATAGCTTTCTGTCTAGGTATTTATACATGAATATAAACTATGTATGGATACAGATATGTTCCACTGAGAAAAATGGTATGAATGTGGTTTTCAATCAAAATACCATTTTATTCAAAAATAATTTTCCATCTGGGAGATTAAGTATGTTTAAATACATTTAAAATATTTGTACACTACAGAAAATTTGGAGTTTGGAAAATATGTAAAAGCAGAAAAAGAAAAAAACTTGCTTATTCTACAGTTATAATAACTTTTGATGTCAGTAATCAAGAATGGGACTTTGGGGTTTGAGAGAAATGAAAATTGCACAAATTACTTGTAGTAAATGTTTTTAGTCTATGAGTTGGTTCAAGATTTATAGCTTTGAGTGAAAAAACTGAATATTTGACAAAAAGAAAGCATTATTTGACTCTCAAATTATCATTTTATAGATCATTCAAGTTTTATAGTCATCATTACTAAAATATTTCCAGAGAGTAATGAATCTTATTAAAATTTCAAGAACATCTCCAATTCCAACAGGTGAGGCTAACTCAGGTGAACATTGCAACAGCTGAGTTATTTCTGGAGTTCTGGAAGAGCATATTGGGAAAAATTGCTTGTGTTAATTATCTTTTCTTTTCTTCCAATAGCCCTGCTTTGAAAAGAAAGCAGCACATTTATTAGTGATGAATAAGGCCTATGCCTTATTAAGGGGTAAAGAGAAGAACAAACCATATTTGATTTGTTCCAGATTCCCAATATTAGAGCAGGAAAGTTAAATAGTATAATATAGATTTCAAATAATGTGTTTGGTGTTTACATAGATAAGTGTGTCCTTCCGGAGAACATTATACTACTGCCTTGAATTCCAATTCCGAGTGAAGAATCAGTCATTCTTGGGATCCAGGATTTGTGTTTGGGTGGAGGCTAGGTAAGGCACCTCAGTTTCAAACACGGGGCTCTTCTGTCTCTGCTGATGCATGGGTTATCCACTGGTGACCTCATGTAGGCTCTTCTAGCATCCTGGTCTGTCTTCCCACAAGTTTCAGTTATTCAGCTTTTTAAAAGTAGATGTTCTAGAAGAGTCTCATCTGTCCTTCTCCTCTTTTTGTTGTATATACCACTACTCATGATCATCCTTCTTACAACATCCTTCTGATGTTGCACTGACAGAGAAACAGAATTCCCAAATCTGTAAATTGGGTTTTCTCTGCCCTGATATATATTTCTTTATTCCAACCTGTGAGTTGAATGTCTTCTCAAAGGAATCCTGATTACCTCCAAGGCGTGTATTAACAGGGTTCTGTGTTTGCCAGCAAATGACATCATTTGAATAGCTGAAGGATCAAAATCTTGGAGGACGAATAGAAGTTTTTTTTAGTTTAACAGTCAGTTGCAATCCTTGATATGTAGTTGAACTGATTATCACAGAATTTTTTTTCCAACAAGTTGGTTTAACATGTTTAAAATAATTGACTGTACTGTAGTAGGGAAGAGAATACAAAATGTACTGGTGAGCTGTTGTAAATGAGTCACAGCGTACAACAGGTTCCTGTGAGATTCATTTTGGTCAACTGAGAAGAAGTGATGTGGGCAGCCAATAAATGTTAGTTGAAAGGATAAATAAGTGACTCAATAAGATGTAGACATAGTCAATATAAGCTTTGTTTTCAGAGGGCATAGTCATGCACAGAACACTGTGTTATATATTTATTGAGTGGGAGTGAGAGATTGAGCTTTAATTTAATTTAGCAGTAGAGTTCAAGAAGTGTCTCACAAACTTGTATAGCAATTGGACAAACTGGGTAACTGAACAAGCTAATAATTATTTGCCAAAGCAAAGATGTGTACGTTTTAGTTGGTTGTAACCTCGATACAAGGTAATTGAAAGTATAATTCCTAAACGAGACAATTCTTTCTAAAGTGACTGTTAGAAATGCAGTGTTGGAAAGGATACAGCAGATGGCCGGAGTAGCAGGCTTGGCCATCAGGCTCTGTCTTGGATTATAGAAGGTGCTAGGTGCCGCCATGTTCTTACATCGTAGCATACAAGATCCCCACTTCTTCCCAAGAGGACCTATAACCTCACATCATTTCTAACTATTTTCAAGCTGCCTAGGACCCTTCTTAATTCTTCTCAATAAAAATCTTTTATGTTTTAATTTTGACATGCAATAAGAAATAATAATCGGAACTATTCAAGTTTTCCTCTCAAATTGCTCAAATTTCCTTATACCCTTATTTAACACTTGTTTTTCTTTCAACCTAGGTTTAGAGTTACTGGTCTCTTCGGCCATGTAAACATTCACTGAATGCTGATTTTATACCAGGGCCAGGCAACACCCTGTAACAGACTTGATTTCTCATGGGGGGGTTTGTACACTGAGAACATGGATCCTACCTCGTCCTCTGTTTTCCATGTGGCGACTAATCTCAGTGACTAGGAAAAGGATTTGCCCCATCTTAAATAAATATGGGAAGGATAGAGTCTGAATGGAAGTAACAGTAACATTAAAACCACAAATCCATCTCTATCCAGGTCTGGGGTCTCTGCTGGAGCCTGCAAAGGAAGGCTGTCTCGAAGAGCTGGTGCTCTTGACCCTAAATTCTCCTGAGCATCATTCACATCTGTGCCAGGGCCGTGCTAGTCTGCAGAGGTTCAATGTGGACCATTCAAAATGTTTACTGCGGGGGTCCATCTCACTTATCGAACTGAGAAAATACCTGTTAATGGCTCTAGAATAATTTGCTGCAAATTATATGCCCTGTCCTGTTATTGGGGTCTCTAACAACTCAGAGGGTCCAATCACGGAACACAACCCACAGTCTTTTTTTTTTTTTTTTTTTTTTTGCTTTTTTGGGTCACATCTAGCGATACTCAGAGGTTACTCCTGGCTCTGCATCTCAGGAATTACTTCTGGCGGTGCTCGGGAGACCATATGGGAGGCTGGGAATCGAACCTGGGTCGGCCACGTGCAAGGCAAATGCCCTACCCGCTGTGCTATTGCTCCAGCCCCGAACCCACAGTCTTAATAGCTATGAACGTGTCTCAAAATCCCTGGTCTTAATGGGAGTGTCTCTTTGCTTTCCTAGTTATGACAGAGACAGCTTGGGACTGGGATCTTTCTTCTTGAAAGCTATAATAAGTCTCTCTCTCTCTCTCTCTCTCACACACACACACACACACACACACTCACTCCTCTCTCTTTCTCTCTCTCTCTCTCTCTCTCTTTCTTTTTGTTCAGGTATTCAAGATCTTGGTTCAGCCTTGGGTGGTTATTGGAATCCAGGAATTTATCCATTTCTTCGAGGTTTCTTATTTTGTCCCTGAAAGATTCTAAAAGTAATCTCTGATAATCCTTTGAATTAGGATCATAAATTCCAAGGGTCTCCTGATTTTAAATCCAGCACCAACAGGTAGAGTATAGTGAACTGAGTGCTTAGTTGCTTTCTCTTTCCGCTCAACTCAGTAAATACGCACGACAAATAAAAATATTTTGAATGAGTGTCTTGAGTTTGTTTACATTTTAAAAATATGAACTCTCCACATCCATCTCATTTTTAAATTAGTTTTCTAAAAATTTCAGCACTATGATTTATAATACTGCTATTGATAGGGTTTCATCATACAACATTCCAACACCACACCCTCTACCACAGTGCTCCCTCTCTGGTCCCCTGTCCTTTCTGCCACTCCTTCACTCCGCCTGCCATGGTCCATAGAAATTCTTATACAATTGTACTTTTGCCTTTTTTTTTCTGGAAGGGATTGAGATGCTTCTCAGCAGTTAGTTTTTCAGGAGGCCTGGGGGCCACCCCTGCTGATTCTCAGCCAACTGGGTCTGTGGTTCAATGTAAGGGCCCAAGGATACAATTCGGGAGGGCCTTGCAGTGGCAGAGATGACCTAAGATACCCTGGTTGTACTCAGGAGTCTCCAGGGCCACACCTGGCCACGTTTGACATACCACCTGGTGATGGGATTTAGACCAGGTTTGTCTTCATGCAAAGAATATGTCTTCATCCCTCTATTTCTAAGTCCCACAATGGTAATCATTGCACTATTCTGCTTGTGTACACTAAACAGTTTACCCGAGAATTGCTGACTCCTAATTCTGAGATGGTTAAATATTTTAACATGACGATGTGAATAGGAGTACTTTATTAAATATAAATACTTCACAAAAGAGGCTGAATCAATAAAAGTGTCAAGGATTCTTTTAGCATGGGAAGTTAAATGCTTTCTATTTCTTAGGTCATGACAGATGGGCTAGCATCACTCTGGGCTGTGGTAGCAAGTGTATGGTAACATCGAGCAGATATGCCTTTCTCTTGACTCCGGAATCCAAAATGCCCTTACCCCCATTATTTCTACAATATTCATTGTGCTACTAATAAGAGGTTGTCAGACGGGATTGCTGCCAACTTAGCATCTGAGATGTGGAGTTGCAAAACATCTCAATGACTTGTCTGAGGTCATGACCCAAATTTCCAACAAGAAAGCGGGGAACACACTTTAAAGGTGGCGCTCACCCTCCTTGCTCAGAAGTAATAATTTCCCTGACTTTGTGGTGTTATTTTCACTATAGAAATATGACGAGGGAACATTTTCTCTCTGGTGCTGTCTGCGTTTCTCTGGATGGTGGCAGCTGTAACTCTTGGAGCTCATCTCCAAACAGAATCAGTATTTATAGAATCCCCCATTAAAGGCCATCTCCCTTCCCCCATCATGCACTTCGACTAATAATATTTGAAATGGGGGGAAATTATGCTGGGGAAGAATGCGGAAGATTGAGGGACGATATCATTCTTAGTGCACAAAAAGGCGAGCTGAAATGAGAAAAAAGAAGAATGGAACTTTGATTGTTAATAGATGCTTGAAGACTGATATCATTGTTAAATGAATTTTGGTTTGCACGTGCAGTGTCTTTAGGAGTCATTGAAATGAAGCATGTGAGCATGTGTGCTCGTATGTCAGTGTGTGCACGAGGAGTGTGTGTGCACCCATGCATGTGTGTAGGTTTATGAATCGACGGTGGCTCAGTGTAAGCTACATGTTTGGAGCTTATTAAATCGAGCTGCTCTGTCACTTCATTATTTAAACTAGGCCAATGTAGATGTACCCAAATTTAGTTTGTTCCTTGTATTGAGTAGAAACAAAAATTTCATTAACCTATAGTTAATTTGGAGGATATAATTGCAATTTTAGGCAACAAATGAGTGTTTATAAAACTGTTAGTACTCTTTACTAAGAGCAGATAATTAAGACATTTGAGACGTCTCTCTGCCTAGAAGAACACATTTGTGATTGTTGGAAAGAGCCACTCTACCACTTAAAATACAGAATAGATTCTTGCAATATTCTTGCAAGTTAAAAGTATGAATTTTGGAAAGAGAGAAAAAATAAGTCCTGGTTAAAACATACACACTTAGAATTTATTCATTTATTCTTACTTACTTGCTATGTTTTAATTTATTTTCATTTATTTGCCATAGTCTAGAATCTCAGGGGGTTAGTTTCACACCTCTGTACCTGTTCAGTTTTACCATTTCCACTGCTAAGTGTTAGTGCTATCCCACCACCAAAAGACCCCTCTGCTCATTTCTTCAAACCCTCTCCTATTTTTGTCTAACGCCACAATAGTTTTCACTGATTCTAGGAGATAGTCTGTTGTTCCTTCACTTCTTTTAAAATAACAGCTAAGTATGTATAAATATTAACAGCTTCATCTATATTCTAGTTTCGTAAATTTTTATAAACAAACTAAGTGCATTCAAAATTTCGAGTCCTACCATTTGAAAGGTAAGTGGTCGGTTATCTTGAGTCTTGTTTTCATTGATTGTGTTTACTCGAAAACTTTTTATCTGTCCAGGCCTGTAGAATTTCAGTTATATGTGAGAGGCATATGTGATGTGTGATCATTCTGTTTGTAACTTATATAGAAAGTTACGTCAATGGCTCTCTTTCTCCATGGCACAGAGGTGCTATTCATTGCCTCGATTGTAACTTATATACAAAGTTATGTAGATAGCTCTCCTTTCTGCATCACACGGAGAAGCTGCCCACAGGCCTGGGTTTTCTGGCTCCTCCAACATGAACAATGACTTGATATCTGCTCCTCCGTCTCAATGTTATTTTCTTAGAGAACCATGAGTTACAACATTACTCATAGTTGGGTTTTTGACATACAATGTTCTGTCACTGTTACCACCACCATGTCACCTTCTCTCCACCAATGTTCCCAGGTTCCCTTTCTAACCCCCCCTTTTCTGGTCTCTTTCCTTACCACTGTCAACAACACTGCTATCACCAGATGTGTAATGACTCGATCTTTCAGTTTGTTAAAAATTGAATGCAGGTTGGTGTGTTGTTGTGGCAATTCTAATATCATAAATTTTCGTAAATTAAAGTCCTTGTAGCAAGTGTAAGAGTTTGTGGTATATTACAATCATGGGGCTCTATAATAAAGTGCTAATTATAACTTGACTTTAAATGTTACATTTTGTATGCAAATTGACCTGCGGGGAGTTATTATTTGGTATAGCGTTCACAAGAACTCTCACATTAGTTTGTAATTTGTTTGAAGTGCCACACCATTATTAGTAACATGTTAGATAAGCTTTACAGAAAAAATATTACTTCCACAAAGAAGAGGAGATGTATTTTTTCCCTGTACTTTAAAGGAAATTAGGCTGGTAAGTGTAAGAACTGGAACCTTTCAGGCTATGGAGATGGTACAGTGGGTAGGGTGCTCATCTTGCCTGCAGCTGGTCCACATTTGATCCCTTGGCATCTCATGTGATCCTCAGCCTCATAAGGGGTGATCCTAATTCCCCCCATTGGGTTGACTCAGTGCAATCAGTTCAGAATTCCAGTGCTTGTTTGGACTGAACTAGAACACCACCACCGACAAAGTGTCTCTCTTGCTGTACAATGTCTGGTGGGCATTTGGAAATGCTCATGAAGTCTTAAGTTTACCAGATATCAAGAAAACAAGAAGCCATTCCTGAGTACTGTCAGTGTGCCCCCGAAACAACAACAATAACAACAAAAATAACTTGAATTTAGGTCATATCGGTCAAAAATAGAAATTCTTAGCACATTATATAATCAATGACTTAACCTAGCCCCCAAATATGTGTTTTATGTTTCTCATAGCATCGGCTGTTTCCATTTTGCAAAAATACTCTGCTGCTGTTTTCTCCCTTAATCAAAAGCTTATGAACGGACAAGAGGGTTTAGGTAGATGTGAGGCTGAGGTCTGTTTGAACAGCAGTTTCATTTAGAGGTGTCCTGAGAAGATAACTTAGCTAGGAGCCTGTAAACATGACAACTCATAACAGTTGGTGACAAGCAAGTGCAGTGTTGTGGTAGATAAAGAACAGTTTAGATGAAAGCATGGTGACACTTATTTCTGCTCTCTTACATAAGTTGCTCAGTATCAGCTAAAGCCTCGTTTATTATCTGATACTTTCTACATATTTACTATGTATCACGACTTTATGAAGATGAAATGGAATCTTGTACTCCATTTAGTAATGGAATGAGTGGCCCAGCACTTTTCCTAAAATGCAGGAAGTGGGCAGAATATAAGGTTTCGTCTTCCATTTTCCATTTTCCCGGAGCATGGATGAGAATGGCTTGACTCCATGCAATCAGTTCAGAGTGCCAGTGCTTGTTTGGACTGAACTGGAACACAACCACCGGCAAAGTGTCTCCTTTTGCTGTAAAATGTCTGGTGGACATTTGCGAATGCTCATGAAATCTTAAGTTTACCAGATATCAAGTAAATCATTAACCCCATATCAGATAATGGCCGGTGAGTGTTAAACTCAAAGTCATTTTGTTAGATTTTTGTTATCTTTTTTTTATATGGTTCCATTACTGATTCAAAACATTCTTAATTATTTTGGTACTACCATTATTTCTTAAATTTTACTTATGGCAACTATAAGATAGAGTAAAATGCACCTTGTTCTTAAGTATGCTTAGCTTTTACCAGGCTAAAAAGATTTCTGTGTTCTTTTGAGACTCCTGGCCAGACGGCCAAAGGTGTTAAGTGTGTTACAGATTCACTATGGAGAAATCGGGGCTGTGGGATGCTCTGAGCCAACAGTTGGGAGGCAAGGGAGTCCAGCAGGGTAATTGATTTGAAGAATAAATCAGCAAGTTCACACTGGGGATGGAAAACAAAGCCTCCCTCAGCATTTTAATAGATAGACAATCATTAATTTTACCCCAAATTACAAGCATGCTTATAATGTTTCAACAGCTGCTGATTAATTGTTGAACACAGCAATGGGAGGATGAGAAAATCTTGTTGATGGAAGGTTCACGAGGGTCAGCAAATTTACGTGGCACACAGCTGTCCCCTATGACCTCAAGTGAGGCGGTCAGACCACAGCTCTGCCTTGCACTTGCTCTCCTGGGTGATAGCATGCATTTTTCTCTCTTTGAAAATAAATTGAGCTGACATTATTGCAGCAGCTTCATGTATTTAGGTGAATACTATAGCACCGCACTGCACTGCCGTCCTGTTGTTCATCGATTTGCTCGAGCAGGCACCAGTAACGTCTCCATTGTAAGACTTGTTGTTACTGTTTTTGGCATATCGAATACGCCATGGGGAGCTTGCCAGGCTCTGCTGGGCGGGCTCCATACTCTTGGTAGCTTGCTGGGCTCTCCGAGAGGGGTGGAGAAATCAAATGCCCTACCTGCTGTGCAATAGCTCCAGTGCTAGGTGAATACACTTGGTACTTTTAATGTTTCAAGTGTGCTCCGAGAGTAGAGATGATAGGGACTGTGTTCATGTTCCTTAATCAAAAATATCTGAGCTCATGGAGATTTGGCTATATTGCCTGCCACTGGTTGCTACTCTTATTTATTTTTTAAAATAGAAACAATGCCAGAGGTATCTAGGGGCTACTGGGTGCTCCGAGAGTTATTGTCATGCTGGGGACAGTGTTCCGAGGAACATGCTCTACCACTGAGACAAAGTTGACTCACTGGATACAACTTTTAAAGAGGCCGTGTGTTACTTCTTCAGGGGACAGTTCATAAACATGTATATCAGCTGGGACTTAGTTTCACGATCTCTAAATATGAATGATAATTCTTACCCAGCCAGGATATTAGAACAATTGAAAGATGATGTATGGGTGTATAAATATATGGGACAATTCGAGTATAAAGACTGGCTCCCCCCAAAGCTCTCTCTTCTGCCCTTCCAATAAATGCAAAATTCAAGGGAAGGGCTTGCTAGGCTAATGTTGTTGTTTATATTTTGTTCTTTTAAATTCTCAGCACTCTGATCTGAGTGCAAACTGAGCTAAAATGTAAGAGTGTTGTGACAGAGTTTAGAAGTATCTGTTTCAGTAAAGATTTTTATAAGAATACGCATGTGTTTAGTAGTCAATACATGTATGTAGTCAATTTATATTTGCACCTAACTTTTTTTCATCTCCCCTCCCTTTGATGTTGTGATGACTGGGTGGTCACACATGCCTGTACCCCCGGGGCTGTGGCTCTTGCACACAAATGTACCAGGGTCTGCACTCCACTAGTTTGGGTGCTTACAGAGATCCTGGCTGTACTGGCTATGGGGGTGATTGGGGGTCTGTACAAGTGCTCCTGATGGGTTGTTCTTTCTGATCATTGTGCCTGACCATCTCAGGTTGTGGTGTTCTTTTAGGGGGGTCACACTCTTCAGTTCTGATATGTTCATTTCACACACCTGGCTACAGTTGACCAGAAATCACACTTTGTTGTGATGCTGGAAGTCCCAAACAGTAGTGCCGGGATGCCTCGCTCAACACAAGCAGGTGGTGCTCCAGACGCCTGTCTGATCCAACAACAAAAAGTGCTGCAGGTGCCTTGCTTAGCGCAAGGGGAAGACAGTGGCAACAAACTCATTGCCTCGTCCTTGCAAGTCAGGTGTCTTGTGCCACTGAACCACCCCCTGAGCTTCTAACAGTTTAATATTTGTATAAATATATCTGAGAATATCTATTTCTTTTCAAATTTAATATTCTATGTCAGAGAGTCTCTTCCCCGCACGCCTGGCTGTCTTCCCCGGGGCCCCTCGGAGGGGATGGGCTCCAGCTTCCCTCTCCACCCCGAGCAGAGCTCTTGGCAACCGAAAACCACCAGAACCTAGCTACAGCCATGCTCGAGGCTCCTCTCTACACGTTCGGACAGGCCTCATGCATGAAGGTACCGGCAGAGGAACCCAGGTGTGTGTAATCCCATCAACGGCCAACATCCAGAGAGAGACTTAAAAGCAAGCTCTCAGAAACGGTATCTTTAGCCTACTTCTCCCTCTGGGAGAAACTGGCAATCTTCTGAGAGTTTCCTGCCCACATGGGACAGCCTTGCAAGCTTCCCATGGTGTATTCATATGCTAAATCCAGTAACAAGCTGGATCTCATTCCCCTGACCCTGAAGAGCCCCCAGTGCAACATCGTTAGGAGGGCCCAGTCGAGATAGACTTCTAAATCTCATTTCCCTGACCCTGAAGAGCCCCCAGTGCAACATCGTTAGGAGGGCCGAGTCAAGAGAGACTTCTAAGATCTCAGGGAAAGGAAGAAATGAGATGTTACTGAGCCTGCCCGAGAAATCGGTGATTAATGGGATATTGTGATTTTGTGATTTGTGATGTCAATATAGTGCTGAAGGGATTTCCTTTTTGAATATTATTGTAAGTGGATAGCAGAATGGTTAAAAAGCAGCAGCATGTGGCAGATAGGTCAACTTGAACTTGAAATCACTAGGACAAAAGATTTTTCAGTTTATAATAAGAGCCACAATTGTGGGAGGGCCGAGGGCATGGCCCCTCCCAGCTCTGCCCATCACAGCTGCCGGGCTCTGCACCAATCCCGAGGATCTGGTGTAGGAAGTGGGATAGATTAGCTAAAGGGTCAGCTAAAGAATTCCATGATCCATACTGCTGTGTGCATGGCCCCCTCTCCTCCCGCACCTCCTTCCCGCTGGGCCATGCCCTCCCCCTGTCCCATCTACTCGCCATCAGTAGGTTGCATCCCTATGAAACATAATCCCAGGAGAGAGTCTCTCGGCCTAGGGCTGGGTGTGCATACAGATGACGGAAATGGACTTCTTGGATTACAACTTTAGTAGGTATATGCAAAAGAACTGTCAGGGCACCTGAAATATAAATGCACCCATTTTGGAATTCTTGAGTCCATTGTTAGAGGATTTCACCAACAGTTACAGCAGTATTATGGGATTAGGAAAAATGTCAACGGAGGTTTATCAATCTATCTAGATTGTGGCTTCCAAAAGGGGAAGGAATGCCCAAATGCCTCTTCTTGGAGGACGCTCACTCAGAACTTTCTGAAGCCCACTGCTTTTGGAGTGAAATTTTCATCTTTATCCCACGGCCCAGCGTCACCACCCAGAGCAATGACACAGCTGTCCCCTCACTGAGTCGGGCTCCTCACCCTTGTACGGTTAGAAGGAGGGTGAGTGTAGCTGCCTCGGGGCACGTAGAGGTGGGCAAAGTGGATGGGAAGGAAGGAGATACAGCAGCCTGGTGACACTTTTTGGATATATGTCCTCTGGGTGACGGAGTCTTGTCTCTCTAATGGTGTTTCTCTCTGGTCTCAATCCCCTTTCCATCATTAACCCTGGTTTCAGTTTTCAGGGTATAGAAAGATCCAGGATCTAAAAGAGATCAGGAGCCTGGTGCCGTGGGCTTCTACCAGGTGGTCTGATGCCTGCCTGTTGCCTGCTCTGCCTCTCCTCCACATTCCTGGCTTGTTGCTTCTGGTCCAGGAGCTCCCACCTCGAGGAGGAAGTGGTTTCTTGTGCGTGCCCCAGAGTGGGTCTCTGCTGGTGGAGGATTAGACAGTCTCCCCATGTTAATCCAGGCGAAGCTGCATATCCCTTCCTTCAGAAGTAGGCTTCTGGATGAGGTGTACCCCAAGCCCTGTAGAAAGTTTGGACTGTCCTAACACAGATTTTCAGCTTCTGTTTTTGTTGCTTTTTCAATATGAGTTTAAAGTCTCCCCTGAACATGAATCACTGGGTGACTGGACCATGCTATTCTTCTGTCCTTGACTACGTCTTGCTCTAGGAGCCCCTGGGAATCTCTGTGTGAGCTAAAATACGGTGTCAACATCACCGATAGGAAACCATGTTGTGGCTTAGATGCCTGGGTTTATAGTGAGAGCAGGATCTCTGAGTTTTGTCTTGAAAATAATAGACAAGTGGAGACTGTGCATAAGATGCTGACTCTTGTGTGTGTGTGTGTGTGTGTGTGTGTGTGTGAACAAAGGGTGGATGTCCTGAGTTAGGAGAAAGAGCACACACACAAGGGAACTTCCTGGGGGATAACGTCAGCCTGGGCTATTTTCCTAGACTTTCCCCCTTTGCCCTTTCTTCAGAGAAGCAAGGACTTCTTGTATTCCTATTTTGCATGTGTTGGTTCTGTTCTACTCCTCTTTTTGCAGAATGAGCTTGGGAAGTTGGCGCTTTTGGGGAATACCTTGATGAACTTGACTCAACTAAATATTCATACTGAAAACTCCGGTGTTGTTGGAGTTGAGAATCATTTCTCTCCCAGTCACTGGGGGTAGGTAGGTCCAGTCAGGACTGGGTCCTTTTCCTGAGATATCTCTATGCTCACCGCATACTGGAAGCCAGGCCGGTTGCTGGAAAGACTCCAGCGCTCATTTTGTAAAGAAAATAGATGCGACTCCCACCTTCACATGGAAGTGAAAGAGCCAAATGTTAACATGCAATTTCACAGACAAATATATGAATATGGATTATGATACATTTCAGAAAAGAAGAGGAAATAAACTAAAGAGAATATCAGCAAGTGGGTAGGCTAAGTTATAGTGGAGGCTCAGGGAATTTCTCCCTGAGATGATGGCATACTTAGAAAATACTGACGTATACCTTCAGTTGGAGCTACCTGGAAAGTGAGAGAGAATAGCATCCCAAGAAGAGAGAGAGAGTAGTTGGTGGAAAGGCTAGGCACAGCTAGACTCCTTACTAGCTACAGACTCGAGGCTGGAGTCTAGTCCACAGAAGGAGAGATGAGGAGCAAGCTGGATGTCCTCTTACCCAAAGAATCCTAAGGGGAAAGCCATAGATGGGCTTTGATTACCAATCCATATGTTTTGAAACATGCTTTTAAAAGATTAGTAAATTGCTGTGATACGATGAGTTAGGAGCTGTCCAGTGTTGTGGTGTAGACTACAGTAGTTGCAGTGTTCAGGAGAGGGGTGGGGAGACAGAGAGAATTGATACTTCCATGGAATGCACAATACTTTGTGTGAGGCTAGTATATGGTGGAGGGGAAAGGGATATCAAGGTGATCCCCACTTTGGTTCAATCAATTATAAGAAAAAGTTGTGTACACATCTAAAAGGGCATTGTACAGATGAAGATGCTATGGATACAGAAATCAGCTCCAGATGCATTCAGATGGAGATTAAGTAGAAAAATGAGGGGTCAAGTGAGTTTGGAAATACTGGGACAGAGATAGAGAAATGAGAATGTGGAGTATATACATGGTACGCATAGCCATGCCCAGTAGAAAGGCAATGCATTGTGTGCCCAACACCCAAATATCTGCCACCTTTAGATTATGTTCCACTCAGTTTCTGAGCAGAAAAGTCCCCTCTCCCATAGGAACTGACCTGAGATGCATCCCTCACTTTCCTGCCCCCACCCCTCCACTCTGACCTCTGCCCAGCACATGTGTCTACACTCCACTTGACTCAGGAACTGGAGGCTGCGGAGGGAAGAGTGGGGAGCTCTGGCCCTGACTGGGATTTGAGTGGTCATGACAGCATTACTTTGAGGTACACGTGTGAGCGTGCGGCTGGTGGGATTTATAATAGAATTCGAGCCCTGGCGAGGCACCATTAACAGTGAGAGTTGGTGCTTATTCTCTGTCGGGTCAGGCTGATGGTGTGACTTGGGCTTTGAGTCTGATTCTCCAAACCTCCGAGCTATTAAGTGAGCTGCTTCAATACTTCAATGGGATTAATTTGTCATTGATCAAACAGAATCTGCTGCTGACACTTGTTAGCAGGAACCTCATTAACGATGCAGTAGGGTGGATGGCACTCCCTTGAGAGACAATAAAGTGAGAACACAAAAACGGTCCCCAAAGACAAAGTCCTGAGCACCTCCAGCAGGTTCCTCGATGAGAAGGGAGTTTGGGGTGGAGGAAACAGAATAGAAAAGAATATATTGAATAGGCTGATGGCGGACACCAAGAGAATGTAGAATTTTAGACACAAAGGAGTGATCTGGGCCAAATCCTGCTAAGAGCAAAACATCGAATGTATGAAGTGATCCCTGCCTGGGCAATGTGGGGTCTCAGATGTAAAGCTAGGGGGAGGGATTTTAGGAGTTAACATGAAAGACACGAAACTATAGTGGGCAGGAGAAAAGGGTCATGAAAAAGCAGATTCCAAGAAGGTTCCCAAGGACAAGCAGGCCCAGCCACTGGGAAGTGAGTGGGTAGTTCTTCCTTCAGTTGTAGAAGCACCAAAGAGCACAGCACAGGAAGATGATATTCCAGTAGATTTTTGATCAAAAGTCTCTCACCCTTGGTTAGTCAGAGGATCTTGGACAAATAAATAACATTAATGTGCTGAAATTTACTCATCTAAAAATGGGAATAATAAAGTCCTGTGCTGAAAGCATCATCACATTATCCAGTGAGTAGATGAGAGGTGCATTATAAAATACCAAAACTGAATCTGTTCTCTGTATGGGGGATTGTTGCCAGTGCTGGCTCAAGTGGATACTGTCATTCACTCGGGTGTTTGATGAAGATATACAAAAAGCCATCATATAAAAAGCCAGATCACATAAACAAATGAAAAACATCTGACATAGTGTCAGACACATAAACACATTTTAGGTGACATTACGGTGGTTGAGTCACTCAGAGGACATAAAGATATCGATAGGAAGCGCTTTAATTAGCAGCTCAATTTTTAGACAGGATGGGACATGCAAGTCGTTGGGAAGGAGGGTTCTGAGTATTGTTCAGCAGCATCGGGAACATGTTCTACATGAGAGCAGGGACAGGGATGGAAGGAACCACACATAGTTCCTCACTGAGGTTATGGACTCAAGAGGGAGTTGTGGATGGGTAGACCAGCGAGAAACACAAGCACGAATGAATCAGGTATCAGGTATCTTGAGAGAGAGAGAGAGAGAGAGAGAGAGAGAGAGACAGAGAGAGAGAGAGAGAGAGACAGAGAGAGAGAGAGAGAGAGAGAGAGAGAGACAGAGACAGAGACAGAGACAGAGAGAGACAGAGACAGAGACAGAGACAGAGACAGAGACAGACAGAGAGACAGAGACAGACAGAGACAGAGACAGAGACAGAGAGCAGACATGATGGTCTGGGAAGGTGTCAAGTTCAACCAAGCAAAAGATTGTCTTCTGAGATTTGAGGTTCTAGAAGGTTCGAAGGTTCGCCGGCTCGAGAGCTGCATTCAGTGCATGAGGATGGGGTGAATGAGCAGTAATGAGTGACTCGTGGAGCCCAGACCATGTCCTTGCCAGGCTTTCAGTTGGGGTGGACCCCAGGTGAGTCCTAAATGCCTCAATCTTTCTGGAGCCAAAGATGGAGGAAAGGACGTTTTCACCACTTTCAAGTCAGGCTGGTCACTGTGTCTTCTCTTCTAAGTCAAGTTCCTCAGGCAGAAGCGAGGGCGGGCTCTGCCTTTTGGAGCCGGTCTGATCCCCAGAGGAGGCAGTAATCTCACCTTGAACATAGGGAATGTATTCCTGGACCGCGTGGCTGCAAACACATCATCATAAAGAGAAATATATATATATATATATCATATATATATTTATACCGAGAATACCCCATCCACATGGCAGAGCCTGGCAAGCTCCCTGTGGAGTATTTGATATGCCAAATACAGTAACAAGAACAATCTCATTCCCCTGACCCTGAAAAGAACCTCCAATCGTTGGGAAAGACAAGCAAGGAGAGGCTGATAAAATCTCAGGGCTGGGATGAATTTACTGGTGCCCGCTCGAGTAAATTGATGAACAACAGGATGGCAGTGATACAGTGATACAGTGATTGAATCACCATGAAATACATAGTTACAAGGCTGTTTTTTGTTGGGCTTCAGTCATACAATGTTCCTACCCTGGTCCCTTCACCAGTGTACATTTCCCTCTCCCAATATCCCCAGTTTCCCTCCTCTCCCCCACCCCTACTCCCTATAGCTGCCTCTATGGCAGACACTTCTCTCTTTTTCTTTCCTTTTAGGCACTGTGCTGAAAGGGTATCACACATATCACTTTACCTCCTTTTAGCACTTAGTTCTTGTCCAGGATGATCATTTCCAATAATCATCGCCATAGTGGTCCCTTTTCTGTACTAGCCATACTCATACTTCCTTATAACTTATGGTAAGCTCATTATTTTAAACTATTTTGTAGTTAATATATAAATAATTTCTACTCCAGTCTATAATTTATTTCATTTTTTTTTACAATTCAGATTAGAGTTGGGGCTAAATTTCTTTTATTCTATCACCATTTATGTTCTTCCCTCTGTCTTTTGAAAAAAAAAAGTTTTTGTGCAGTGATTTTTAGCTGTTTTTTCCCTTAGGGTTTTCTTTTCCTTATTGGTTTATAAGAACTCGCTGTATATTAGAAAGCTGCAATATTTTTTCCCTAGCGGTATGTCTCAGTCAATTATGACTGATTTTACTACGATAAATAGTTTAGATTAGGTTTTCAACTCTTGATAACATACTGATGGTTTTAATTATCTGTTCCCATGTCTGATCATTTTTTGCATAGTTGGCATTTAAATTGATATAATTCACATCTGTAATTTTTCATTGTTGATTTTTGGGGATCACACACAACTGTGCTCAGAGATGACTCTTGACCGTGCTCAAGGATCACTTGTAGCAATGTTCAAAGGACCATATGTGGTACCAGGGATCAAAAGGGTCTTGGCAGCATGCAAGACAAGCGCCTTAACCCCTACACTATCTCTCCAACCCCCTAATGGATGATTCTGAAGCCTGTGTCTATAATGCGTTTGCTCTCCCAGTGGGCATGGCTGCCTATGGTGGTGTTCCCAGCAGTAAGAGATGGGAGACACAAAAGCATACTAGAAGTCAGAAGCTTTTTCTGATTGCCACCATTGTACATTGTGTCTACTAGAGTTGAGGGTTGGTCTGCTTTTGCGGTTCTTATAAGGCTAGTGTCACCTCCAAGTTGATCTATGTTCAAGGGGGCAGAGACCATCATCTGACTGTTAACTCTCTCTTGATAGATTAACCAGCTTTTCCACTGTGAGTACATTAATTTGGCACTGCCTGGGCTTTGAGTGCTTTGCAAAGTCTGGGGAGTTCTTGGCATTTTTCTCTCTCTTAAAATACCTTACCGTTGTGTAGAGAGGCGCTGGGAAGCATACTTGGTCATGCTCGCACTAAGCTTCACTCGGAAATTATTCCATGAATGACCAGGAGAGAAAATAATCAGACTCCATCGCATATCTATTCCCTACCTGATTGCAAATGCGGCTTGTAAAATATTTAAGCATATCCTAAGTGCTGGAGAGGTCTTCTTGATCTCAGAGACAGACTTTCAGATTTTACCATTGAGTATGATTTTGACTTTAAATTCGTTGATGATGGATCTTGTCAAAAGCCTTTTTTTGTATCAATTGATATAACCATATGATTTTTATGTTACATATTATTGATATAATGTATTTTATTAATTGATTTTTCTATGTTGAAGCATCCTTGCATCCTTGGGATAAATACCACTTGATCATGGTACATAATCCTTTTCACGCATCATTGGATTTTATTTGCCAGGATTTTCTTGGAGGAGGACTTGCCAATGTTTCTTAGGGATCTTGATCTATAATTTTATTTTTTGGTAGTGTCTGCATATTTTGAGTATTACAGTAATAATGACTTTATGTAAGCCACTAGGGACAATTTCTATTTATTCAATGTTTTAGAATAGCTTAAGTAGTATGAACACCAAGCAGTCTTTCACATATTGGTAGAAATAACTAGTGAATCCGTCTACATTTGACCTTTGTTCTTGGGTAGATTTTAAGTAAATATTTCAGTTTCCTTACTTATGATTGGTTATTCAACTTTTGTATTACCTCTCAGTTCCTTGTTAGGAATTTGCATGATTCAAATTATGTGTATTTTAGGTTCTCAAGTTTGATGGCATAAAGTTGTTCATAGTAACATCTCAGGACCTTTTCATTTTGAAGATGTCTTTTGTGATTTCTCCCCATCATCTTTGATCCTGTTTTCCCCCTCCTTTTTCCTTCAAGAATATAGCTAAGGTACTTTCCATTTTGCTTATGCTTTCATAGAACCAAGTTCGGCTTCATTGACCTTTTGTGTTGTTTTCTTGTTTTTATATTATTAATTCACACTCTAAGTTTATTTTATCCCTTCTGTTTTGGGAACTTTTTTTTTCTAGTCTCTCTAGCTTGCAGTTAGACTGGTGATTTGAAATTTTCCTTTATTCCTTGTGTGAGCTTAAATAGCTCTGAACTTCCCTATTAAAACTGTTCTTGCTATGTTTCGTAAGACTGGCCATTGTGTCTTCATTCTTTTCTGTTTCAAGGAATTAAAAAAAAATTCTTCTTTGGTACAATTGTCATTTAGTAAGATGTTGCTCAGTTTCCAAATATCAAATGTTTTTCTAACTTGACTTTCTTTTGATGGTTGATTTCTATTTTTGTAACTTTTTTTATCCACTAGAGATTTGGAGCTGCTACAGGACCGAGTAAAAGTTTGTCTTGGCATCAGAAAAGTCACCAGAAATATGACAATATTTTCTGACTATTAAAACTTTTAAAAATAAAATATAGGACATTTTATTATGCAGAGCATTAAACAAACGGCATGCCTCAAGAAAACAGGCAAACATCAGATGTTCAAACTACACCAAATGAGGTAAGAAGTTTACGATATCTACAAAACTAAATTGGTAGGTGGTGACTTAGAAAACTACAACCAAATCTTTATATTTTGAGTGAAACGTCCTTCATTTCCTGCAGAATCCAAGGCTGTATGGTCAAAGAATCTATCAAGCATAGGGAAAGGCAGACATTGACCTTTAATATTTTTTCTTTGATTCATCAAAAAAAGAGACGTGGAAACCTTACAAGCAGTTGTTATTTGTTTCATTTAGCCATCCCAGTAAAAATTTCATGGGAGATGATGTCATCATTTCCTCATCTAACTAGAAAATCTGTTAAGAATTTAAATTTATGTCCATTATGGAACGAATGTGCTGTTTAAAATTCAGTGTTTTCTGACACCTGTCTGTTCAACACGATAAACAGAAAAGCAACGAAACTCTTTATAAATTACTCTTTTACTTCCTGCATTTCACATTTCTTAGCTTAGCAATAACACAGAGACATTTGAACATACTTCCAATCCAGAATCTTTATAAGATATAAAACCTGAATAGTTGGAGTTAGTAGAAATTGTAAAATAGTTTCTCTGGTTCCCACCTTTTTCTTAGATATAACTCTGGCAAACAAGCATCAAGCCTAAGTTGAACTCATTTTGTTTTTATGTTTGTGGTAAAATTAAAAAAAAATAAATGAATTCCTATATTCATAAAATATCCACATAGCAGTGGTGGATTGTCTTATTTCTGGGCTCTTGTTCATGAACATTTCCATAATAAAGCACTTGAGAGACAAGAAGCTATGCAACAGCTGAGCGTGAGCCATCTTGACATGAATTATAAATCTATTACTATACTTACAGCTCCTTTTTGCAACTAAGCTGAAACCAAATCAAGCACTTCAGTAAAACCTCAGTTTGGAAAATTTGCCTTTGTCAGTTCTCATTAGAGCCTCTTACCTGTGCCCTGCCATTGGGGATAGAGCTGTACATGGACAAACCCAACCACTTGTTGAGATGGTAGAGAGGAACTTGGTGCTTTGAATGGAATAAACAGCAACCAAGGGTCCAAACCTCTGTGTTCATTAACTTCTAGAAGAGATGGCCCCTGCACAGAAAAAAAAGTACCCCGAAAGGAAGTTTGTGTACCTTTCAATAATTAATCCCAGTTGTCAGGATCTTGTGGGAGAAGCAACACCCTGTCCTATTTTTTCTGGTCATCAGATTGTGAACATCTATGCTTATCAAGTTCTCTAACTCTGACATCTCTTTTGAACTTCACTTTAAGTCCATGTTCATCGAGTAGATTTGATCTGGATTTGATTCGGGAGAAAGGCAGGTGGTAGTAAAGGATACCACTTTATATTTTTATTCAGAATTCAAATTTCTTTGAACAAAAAAATATAAAAACTTTGACCCCCTGAATTAATTATCTTTGATTAATTACAGTTTTATGTGGCAAATATAACTTCTATTCTTTCCAGTTAACTTTGAGCCTAGATTTTTGCTCTTTTCTTCTTAACATTAAACAAAGTGTGAAGAAACAGACACAAATTTCTTTTTATGCAGTTCAAAATGGAATGAGAAAGATGGCAAAGAGGCTATTTTTATTATTCTTATTCCTTCCATAAACTGCTTTCTTACCCTAATCAGGACCTGCAAATTGATGAAAGTTGAGTATTTAATATATATATATATAATATTATATCATACATATATGTGTGTATGTATGTGTGTATGTATATATATATTGTTTTTATGATAGAATTTTTGCAAGTAGTTTTAGTTTTAGTAATCTTTAGAAAAAAAGATTCTCCCACGTGTCTGCTCCAATCAACTTTTGTCCTTTCCTTGGAACACTGCTCAATTCCCCAAGGCGGAAACCCACAGGTGAGGGTTCAGGAGAAAGCACTGGAGACTCTAGCACAGATAGTCACTGGGAATGTGATTAGGGAGAGTCAGAGTTCTCCTTGATGGAAGAAGGATAAAAACTTTATTTATTGATTCTTTGATGTAGCTGAGTTTGAAGTTTGAATGAAACAACAAGTACATTTATAAATCATTCCAGTGTGTTTTTTGTCGGAAGCACAAAGCATTTCATGTCAAGCACACTAGACATATTCATCTTGGGATTTTTTTTTATCTCTTCTTTTTTTTTTTAAATCCCTACCCCAATATTTCAAATAAAAACTTTCAAAACATTAGAATGTCAAATGAGTAATCAATGGCAATGGTGCTTTCCAAGAAATCCCCTTTTGGTTAATGTTTGATGCCCATTTCAGCATTTTCTCCCCATCTGGCTGTTGTCACTTAGGCAGATGGCCACCAGCTGGGAGGGCAGCCTGTGCAGTGCCCCCCCTTCTCCGGATCTATGGGGGCTCTGTGGACCTGATGTGGAAGTGGGCAACTTAGATACTGACTTGTCAACTTGTCACCGCCTGGAGCTCCCAGAGGGACCTCCTTTAGGAATCGGGGATCTTATGTTGCATTTCTCTGATGTCATAGCATCCCATCTTGGCTTCGTCTATGATAATGCAGTGAGTCTGCATAGTCCAATTCTTCCAATTAAAAGGGCACACATGAAAGGAGCCAGAGCGAAGTTGATGAAAAGTTGTTGCAAGCAAGGAAAGAAAAAAAGAAGTGAGTCTTTAAGAGATAGATCCTGGACTAATTTCCAGAGTTTGATGTTTAAGGAACATCTATCCTACTCTAATAAATATGCCTAGGTCATTACAAAGACTTAGTCTCCAAGTCAAATGTCTTTTTATTTTCTTCCATTTGAAATAACTTCTAAAATCGGAGGCTGCTGTTTGTAATGCATATACTATACTCCTGCATTTTGAAAGAAGCTGCTGCTTTTTTTTTTTTTCAAAGGCTGTTTTGTTACTCTAGGTTCTTGCTCAGGTCACACATGAAAATCACTATTCATTAATTTCATCGCCACAGCTGCTCTTTGAGGCCTCTGCGGCTGTGTTCACTGGGTGGCTGAACCCCCGGGTCAGTCATGAGAGATGTGCGTCTTCAGAAGAAACTCTGTTCTTTTCACAAACACCTGCCATTGTTTTATTTCCTTTTTATTATAGATATTCATGGGGAGGGAGAGAGGAGATCAAAGAAAACTAGACAACAGTTTTTCATAATTTTTAATATCTTTCAATATTAATCCACTTTCTCACAGGCAAACATCCACAGAGGATGTGACTGTATTTCTCCAAATCCAAACTAAAGCTTATAGACGACCCCCAACCCCCATTCTCAAGCAAAGGGCATGCTAAGTGTCCATGCATATATTTTTATTGATGCATAATTGTACATTTAAGAATGTATCATTCTTAAATAATAAGAGTATTAGACACTTTGATTAAAATTGTGTGTGTGTGGAGGGGGGGGTGTGGGGGTTGTGGGCTTCCCGGAGACCCTCAAGAGTCTAGAGATCCCATCAGTAATTGTGCTGTTGGTTTAGTGCAGGAGCTGAATTATGTGGTACCACTTGGGCTCTGCGCTGCTACGGATTCATGGTCCCCCTGATGATCTGGGACCCTCCAAGGCTGCACCCAGTGATGGTCAGGGACCAGGTGGAGCTGGGAATCAAACTGAGGTCAGGCCATGTCAGGCTGTGTCAGGCCCGCACACCAACAGCTGTACTATCTCCTGACCCTGAAGTGGGATTTCTCAAACTTGTAAAATAATGCTTCAGAACAAACAAATGTACATATACTTTTGAGCATATGTTTAAAAATTCAACTAATAGACATGAAATTTTTGGATCCAAGCATATGTATCAAAGCAAGACTTCAATGTGGTCAAATTCCTTAAGGACAAATGCTACCAACATTGAATGTAAGTGCTTGAGGATTTTCTATTTTTGGTTGGATTCTAGGAAGCTGGTGTCTCTGCTCTTTGTTTATCTCTAGACCTTTGCTTTGCCACAGCCTTGAAGTGCTTAGGGCATCCTTGGGAGTTTTCTTTGGCTTCGGCACTTTTATATAACAACCATCAAGTTCAGCTCCAAGTTCGGGACTCTGGGGACTCTTCTCCTTTCTTTTGTTGCTAAACACTGACACCAGGGCTCGGTGAGAATGCTCTTTTTATTTTTTTATAGGGATTTTTTTTTTCTTTTTGAGTCACACCCAGTGATGCTCAGGGGTTACTCCTGGCTCTGCACTCAGGAATCACTCCCGGCGGTGCTCGGGGTACCACATGGGATGCTGGGGATTGAACCCGGGTCAGTCACGTGCAATGCAAATGCCCTCCCCACTGTGCTATTGCTCCATCAGTGAGAATGCTCTTATAGATGGAGCCTGCTCATTTGAAAGCAAACCCATTCATTTTCCCACTATTTTTGGTCGTGGTTTAGGAAACATTTCACATATATGTTGACCTTTTCCAATGAATTTCTGTGCCAATGCAACCCAGAGGAATATTTCAGAATCTCATGTCTTTGCAGACTAGAGCGATAGCACAGCGGGTAGGGATTTCCCTTGCACACGGCCGACCCTGGTTTGATTCCTCCAACCCCCTGGGAGAGCCCGGCAAGCAACCGAGAGTATCCCGCCCTCACGGCAGAGCCTGGCAAGCTACCCGAGGCGTATTCAATATGCCAAAAACAGTAGCAGCAAGTCTCACAATGGAGATGTTACTGGTGCCCGCTCGAGCAAATCGATGAACAACTGGATGACAGTGCTGCATGTCTCTGTAGCATGAGCAATGCAATCTTAGATTAACTCAAGTTAGTGTAGAAGTGATTCTGACCAAGTGCTATGCAAATGGTCAGAATCAGGACAAAGGGCAGCTGGACTTGTTCCTTTCCTTCCCCTCAGAGTTCTTCTAATGCCCAGAGGCCAGTTGCGCTGTTTGAATGGATGTGGCTGAATCAGTGGTTCCCTGATGTATTGTGAGAAGTGGGGGACACCAATCTGTTTCAAACACTTTAAATGGACAGAGGACTCTAAAGCCTGCGTGCCTGTCTACACTCCGGACAGTAGTCTTCCGCCGTGGCTGGTAGGCACCAGGTTAAGTGACTGAGCTTGCTAACCACAATAGGCTGATCTTCTGATCTCGGAGGGGACACTTAGGCTGACTTTGAAATCTTTCGCTGTCCTGAAGTCTGAAATCTTTGCTCTTGCTCCACTGCAATGTGTTGTGTTTGGTCTGGTAGTTCCCATGCACACCTCTGAAAATTTGAGATGGAATCAGGACATGCAAAATGGGAGTAATTAAACCCATTTGCAGATGAAGAAGCTGAGACTTGGGGAGATAAGAAGCTTGCCCAAGGCTCTAAAGCCATCAGGGCCAGTACCACCAGGACATGGGTCCGAATCTCTTGAGTACAAAGTAATGCGGTCTTAGGGTTGAGTAGGCTTTTATTTCTTACATTTAATTTACACACATTAGAAACCCTTAAAATTAGTCATTCAATTATTAAGTTAAAGTGCAAAATACGGTTTCTTAAAAAATCTAATTCTAGAATTTGTTTCATGATTACATTCTGAAGTCTCAAACACATTCTCCACAATCTTAATAGTATATAGGCCCAAATAGCACAGCAGGTAGGGAGTTTGCCTTGCATGCGGCCGACCCAGGTTTGATTCCTCCTCCCCTCTCAGAGAGCCCGGCAAGCTACCAAGTGTATCTCTCCCATACTGCAGAGCCTGGCAAGCTACCTGTGGTGTATTCAATATGCCAAAAACAGAAACCACAAGTCAATGGAGACATTGCTGGTGCCTGTTTGAGCAAATTGATGAGCAACAGAATGACAGTGATACAGTGACAGTGATACAGTTTCTAAAATAAATTTTAAACTAATTTTTTAATGTCCTATAATTAATTTTTTTCAAATCTACTTTTAAATGTTGCATACGCTTTGGTGGTTTTCATTATAAAATTATTGTTAGTCATTCAAAATCTTTTACTGATCAACTCTTTTATTACACTGAGAATTCAAGTATGAAATGTCAAGGGCACCTGCCTTAAGTCTCTGTGGTTGCAGAGTGTGTCTCCTTGGCCAAGTAAAGCTCCCAGAAAGTTTCCCGTAAATGCAGGAGGAGTCTTAGCTATAGAGGGATAAGGAAGGTAAACCGTTACCACATTTCTTCTAAAACTGTGCAGACAGAGGTTCTGATAAAAGTCCAGGTGGATCTTCTTGCATCTGCAGATTCTTCCTGTAGGAAGAATAAATCTTGAGAGTATCTCAACTGGAGATATGGACACTTGGAAGTCACCTGTGGGCAGTGCTACATGCTGAGATTCCTCCACGGGATCTGTCTGACCTCAGAGGAGAGCCAGGGACCCTGCTCTAGAGAGTCATTTCCGAAGCTGACCAAGTCGAGGTTGGGGCCTGGTGAGATAGCACAGCAGGTAGGATGCTTGCCTGGCACGCAGCTCGCCAGAGATCAACACCCTGCTCCCCTTACAGTCTCTCCAGCATCACCAGGAATGATCCCTGAGTACCCCGAGTGTGGTTCAATAAACAAAACAAAATAAGACCAAAAAAAAAAAAAAGACCAAGCAGAGAAAAGGAAATAAGGGAGGAAGGAAGAGTATTCCAAGTGAAAATACTCAAGATTCTAGCATATGACCTGGAAATTATGAGCGGGTAGGGTACCCGGAAAGCAGGTGTTGAGATGAATGAATGAGTGGAGACTGTAGTGGAGAGAGGGTTAGTAGGACTCTTCTAGGATAAAGCTTGACTTCGAGAGAAAGTATGAGGGGCTGGAGCGAGAGAGCACAGTGGGTGGGCATTTGTCTTGCATGAGGCCGACCTGGGTTCGATTCCCAGCATCCCATATAGTCCTCTGAACACCGCCAGGAGTAATTCCTGAGTGCATGAGTCAGGAGTAATCCCTGTGCATTGCTGGATGTGATCGAAAAAATACAAACAAACAAACAAACAAGAAAAAAAAGCAAAAAATCAAAAAAGCAAGCAAGTCTGAGCCTGTCTGAGGCACTGTGCTGGCCCTCTCAGGCCTGTGCTAGGGTGGTGGTGCAGGCACTCAGGGAAAGCACGGATGTGTATTGCTTATTTTGAAAAAGCGGCCACAGTCTAATGGGAAAAGGAAAAATAGATGTATAGTGAATAAATTCTGAAGATCTAATACATGCATGCTGACTATAATTAAGAAAACTATTTCAAGCTTGAATTTTACTAAGGCAATAAATCTAAAGCCTTTTTCTAAAATAATCATTTGGGGTGCTGGAGCTGTTAATTTACTTGATTGTGGAGGCTAATTTCACATTGTACAGATATGGCAAATCTTCACATTGTATATTTTAAATATATTACTATTACCTTTATCAATTGTACTTTAATAAAGCTGGAAAATATTATGTTCTTAAAAAATAAAAATAAAAATGTTGTCATTTATCTCATTTTATTATGACAGTGAATTGCTCCAAGGAGTTGTTATTTAGCACACACACACACACACACACACACACACACACACACACACCAATTTTAACCCTAATGGAGATGCTATCTTAGCATGAGGATAAACTGGATTAGATAACCTTGTTTACCAACTTGTTAGGTGCAATTGACATCAAAATTGTGACCTTCCTCTTCACTTCTCCTGTGTTTCCCAGACAGCACGTCTCTTGCACTATGCTACTGGCCAAAATCACAATACACACATTTGTATGCGACACTCAGAATCCATGAGGATCTGGGCCAGTATCCTGCCAGGGATCAAAAGCATGTAAGGCCCATGACTTTCGCACTGGCGATGGCTTACTCAGAAGTTGGAATGAATATCACATGATGTAAGTCTTTGTAGCTTAAACGGGAACGTGTCAATGAAGTGCTGAACTTTTATTTGATATTAACGGGGTTCACGTATTTTGTGTAATAAAGATGGCACGACCAAGTGACATGCTTATTCTCTGAAATGGTGGAAGAGTTTATGAATATTTTTGGTGGACAATGAAGTGACAATCTACCCAACATGTTGACTCTTAGATTGTTGCCTGTAAAAAAAAAATATTTAGAATATGTTTGAGAGAAAGTCTTCCTCTGACAACTGTTGTTTGATTTGTTACATTAAGCTGGTAGATGTGAGACTACACTGAGCTGCAGAAGCAGCTTACACGGCCACCAGCTATCAGCATTCTACCTTGGGGATCTGGACATCATTTTCTTCCTATGGTTAATCAGCTTTGATTAAAGTTCAATTAAACATTGATACATTCTTAAATTATACTTTCAAAGAACTTAGGACTAACTCGTCTAAATAATTTTTTTAGTGTTTTAACTGTATCTGGCAATTCAGTGATATTTATAAATATACTATTTTGCTTGTAGCAGGTTTATAATTTTATCATTGTTTGATATGCAGGTTTATTTATTATCAACATCTAATTTTTGCCAAGGTTGCTTAAGTGCTAAGCAGTTGCTGAAAGAATTTTCAGGTGTGCATGGGGTCAGGGTGTAATTTTAGAAATGAGAATCCAACCAAAAGTATTTAATTATTATTTATTATTTTTATTTATCATTATATTTTATATTATATATTTATTATTATTATTTATTTTAAGACAAGGATCGCCATATACTTGTTTATCCAGCATTTCCTGTGAGCCTCCTAGCACAGGCCCTTCTTTATTCGCCAAGTTCTCAGGATGTTCTGTCTTTTCAAAACTGCTTGTTAATAAGCATTTTCTTCCATTACCAAGTTATCTTTCCTGCTTAACTGGACTATTGCAAAATTAAGATTATAGATAAGAAAAATTTATTTAGTAAGGCTAATTACTGTGTATGTTATCTCCTATAAAGGATTTTCACAGTGTTACACTGCCTATAACACTGTGAAATGTACTAGAACCAAACATTTCAATAGATTAATTTTCTGAGCATCTGAGTGGGGTGAACCCTCATGTTTTCTTGCTTTGACTGGAGTTTGTCAGTTGCGCTGAAGAAAATTGGAAAAAAAGACTTTTACTTTTTCCAATACTCATGCTGCCCCTCTCCCCCCCCACACACACACACCTCAATCAACTCAGTCTTTGCTTCTGGATTTATTTCTTTCGTATACCTTTGGAAAAGTGTGACAAAGCCAATTATTGCATCCATGCCCTTTGTGGTTTAATATTTAATCATTCTACAGCTCCCCATCACATTTCTATATGGTTTTGGTAATATTGCCTCTTTTCCAATGTGGATTTTTTTTTTTTGTTGTTTTTTAAAACTTAGAGTTGTCTCTAGTTAAGGTTCTTAAATATAAATTTCATATCATTTCAATACTTTTCCCAGGAAAAGTATTTTTAACGTCCACTTGTCCTTCGTCAACTACAAGACCAAGATGACTGCCCTCTGACGTCCTGATGGATATATCACATCTTCCAGCAGGGCAATGGAAAAGGTATCTATAACTTCTACTCAGATCTCTTCGATAGCTATGTCCACCTGCCCACATACCAAATTCCAAAGGATGGATATGTCGTTCCCAGCCTTCTCCCTTCCGAAATCCAACATGCCATTTCGTCGGTAAAGAAGCGTACAGCACCTGGTCCAAACAAGATCAGACTTGAACACCTGAAGAATCTGCCGCCAGTACTCATCAATACACTGGCTTGGCTCTTCACATGCTACCTGTCTGAATGCAAGATTCCGTCCCAGTGGAAAACCAGCAGGACCATCCTGTTGTACAAAAAGGGAAACATCCACGACATCGGCAACTGTTGTTCGTCATCTACAAGTTATTCACGCAATTCATCCTGAATAGGATTGCAGAACACTAGACAAAGGACAATGATGCGAGCAAACCGGGTTCCAAAAAGGATTCAGCATGACCAACCATATCCACAAGATGACCAAGATCAATGAGGTTTCGTTAGAGTTCAAGATGCTGCTCTGCGTAACATAAGAAGTAGTTAAGAGGATGAAGAACCTCCGGCTCTGGGCACATCTTTTCAACTCCACTGTTCTTCCTGCACTAACATATGCCTCAGAGACCTACGGAAACAGGATGAGAAGGCAATTTGGTTATCCCAAAGAGGAATCAAAAGAGCTATGCTAGAAATATCACATTTCACTCAAGTGAGAGAAGGAATCCGGAGTTCTGACCTCCATTGATGGTCAAGAATCAGGGACTCTGGCTTGTTTGCTAAGGCATCAAAAATCAGATGGGCTGGACACATAATGCAATTCAGAGATGACCACTGGACTAAAGCTGTTACCGACCGGATTCCACAGGATGTCAAAAGACCTCGTGGCCGTCCACCAATGAGATGGTCAGACTTCTTTGCCAAAACCCTGATTCAATGACTTGAGGCTCTTCCTGTTCCAGGAGTGAGCAGATATCATTGGGCTACACTAGCACACAACAGGGACAAATGGAGAAGTTACTGGTGCCTGCTTGAGCAAATCAAGGATCAACTGGATGACAAATGATACAAGTGAAGTGATACACCAGGATTTCACCATTCTACAAGGAAGTGGTCATCAATGTAAAGAGAGGGGTTTGGCAGGGCAACACCATTTCACTAAAACTCTTCAGTGCCACCCTTGAGAACATCACGCAATGATTGGAATGGGAAGAAATGGGAGTGAAGATAGACTGTCAGCAACTACACCACCTCTGTTTCGCAGATGACATCGTTCTAATAACACAAAACATTAGCCAAGTGGCACGAATGCTGGCCGACTTCTACTGTGAGTGTGGAAAGGTCGGACTGCAGCTGAATCTCATGAAGACAATGTTCATGAGAAATGGACTAGTTCCTGACATTCCATTTGCTCTCAATGGAATGACATCTCCGAATGCAGCAGCTATGTGTACCTGGGTCGAGAACTCAACATGATGAACGACCTGGCACCTGAACTGCGCAGGAGGAAGAGAACAGCATGGAACGCCTTCAGAAGTGTCAAAGAAGTCGCTAAGAAAAGGAAGAACCTCTGACTCCAGGCACATCTTTTTGACTCCACCATTCTTCCTGCACTAACATATGCCTCAGAGACCTGGGCCCTATGAAAACAGGACAAGAATACTATTCAGGTCTTCCAAAGAGGAATCGAAAGACTGTGCTTGGAGTATCACATTTCACTCAAGTGAGAGAAGGAATCCCGAGTTCTGACATCCATCTATGATTGAGAATCAGGGATGCTGTCCCATTTGCCAAGCCGTCAGATATCAGATGGGCCAGACACATCATGAGATTTGGAGACGACTGCTGGACTAGAGCTGTTACCGACTGGATTCCACAGGACGTCAAAAGAACGCCTGGCTGCCCACCTACGAGATGGTCAGGCTTCTTCATCCCTGAATGAATGGTTTGAGGCTCTTTGTGTTCTTGGATCAAGCAGACGCCATTGGGCTACACTAGCACTCGACAGGGAAGAATGGAAACGTTACTGGTGCCCGCTCGAGCAAATCGATGAGCAACAGGATGACAAATGATATAAGTGATCATTTCAATGCCTAATTTGCCATTTTCAAACATGTTTTTTTAATCTAATTAAAGAAATAAATGAGCAGTTATTACCTAGGAAAAATGAAGCTTACGAAGCAAGAGCTAATAATAATATACTCAGTAAATCTTGAATCTCTCCTCTACTTCTTATTTGTATTTAGTAATCTGTCAGTGCTTTCCTTCAAGGTCAGTGTGTGTAGATCTAAGTCTTTATTTCTAATATTTAAGCATTAAATTCACTTTTGAAAACAAGTATTTTCCCAGACTTATTGTTATTGTCATTTTCCACTATAAAATAATAGAATACCTACTGGTTTTGTCTATCCTTAATTTCTGTAAGCTATAATTTATATCTATAAACTAACTTTTAAAATGAGTGCAACTAAGTAAATGGTTATATATTTTAATTTTAAAATCTCTCCCAGTTATATTATTGAAAATATAGAGAAATACCTCTGTATATCAAAAGTATGTAATTAAGGGCAGTTTTCCTTCATCCTTGCAAGAACTGCATGCTGTTCTTCTTTTTTTTGATCTTCCAAACTTAAAAATAGGGTTGTATATGAGTCATACTCACATAAGGTAGACTAACTTAGTTTAGCGTTGTGAAATTACAGGTCTTTCTTATAATCTTAATTAATAGTAACTTTACTTTTCATGAGTGATTTTAGAGTCTTTATTCATAAGTATTTATAACTATGAACTCAGTTACAAAGGAATCAATTTATTTAGGATTTTACATTTGAATTGAGCATTCTGATATTTTTCCCCCTTATTTCTTCCTTTGTTACTTCTCGTACTGCTGTTTTTACTACAGTGATTACTAGAAAGAGTGTTTGTCACGATAGGGTGTTTGTCATTATGATTCTACATCGTTTCACAAAATGAAATGCAAGAAGAATTCAGTCTGCTTAGAGATTCGTGATTCCAGATTTTAAAACGTGGATCTTGGGGCCAGAGTGGTAGTACAGTGGCTAGGGTGCTTGTACTCAGCTAGGATCAACCCGAGTTCGATCACTGGCAGCACCTACGATCTCCAAGTGCAGGCAAAAGGGATCCATGAGCACAGGGCTAGGAATAAGCCCTGAACACAGCTGGGCGTGGCTCCAAGCAAAAAACAACCACAAAAATGTTTACATTTTCTGGCTTTTTCTGCTATGATGCCCTCGCATGGTTTTAGATTTATTCAGCACTGCATAGCACGTTCTTTTGTAAGTTTTCTTGTTGAAAATAATGTGCATTTCTCTCCCACCATTTGTGTTATCTAATACACTATTTTAATGTATATATGTGTATGTGCTATAAATATGTTAGTACTCAGAATTTTTATACTAATGCTGTAAAACTTGTATTCTTAAAAAACAAACAACAGCAAAAAAGATTCTTACAATAGCTCTGAATCCTTGTTTTAGCTTCCTGTATAGAGACAGAGGCCCTGAAAAGAAGATTTAAATGGTTTCTTTAAGGAGCACAAGGATTTGGTTGAGGATAGTAACTATGAGAGCTGAAATATGCAGCGGGGGTTCTTGACTCTAAATCGAGGGATCTCTGTCCCTGGTTCTCACAATCTTGGGAGCACATTGAGCCTTTTTAATATTCAGATTTGTGTGTCTACTGACCGTACGTTGTGCTTGCTGCAATTACAGTGAAATTTGTCTTTACTCAATAAAATGGAAAATAAATGAATTCTAAATAAGCTTAGTTTTTCTTAGAAAATTAAGAACCTTTTAAACCATGAAGTTCATAGAATAATAAAGGGTCCCCTTAATTGTTAAAATGTTAGGAATTGTGCCTCTAAGACTAATCAAAATTTCACTTTAAGTTCAATTCTGGGAACTATTATGCTGAATAGAAGTCAACCACAAAAGGACACATTCTAGATTCTTTTACAAAAATTCTCATATAAAGAAGGACACAGAAGGCCAAACTTCTGTGTCCAACTCACAGAAATTTGACCTTGAATAGTGGTTGTCAGACAGGAAAGATGGAAATTGAAGGACGTTAGCTAGAAGTTGCTGTTTTCTGTTATTCAAGATGAGTGATCCTTGAGTGAGCTCTGGCTGGCATTGTTCCTCCAGCTGGCATCCGGATTGTGTCCTGAAAACCCCTGCAGGTGTACACCTCTGTAAGTGTTCTTTCCATACGAAAGATAAGGAAAACCTGTGGAGGCACTGGCTGTGTTCATGCACACATTGTGATGATGTTTTTCCGGGATGTATCTTCCAATTTGCCACGTTGTATGCATTTGATATGCAGAGCGTGTGTGTACAGATTCTGCCTAGACATGGTTCCGAGAAAAGGAACAAACGCCATCCACCATGGCCAATGTTGCTGCCACAGCTGGGATGTGGCTGGGCCACGGAGAGCCTTGCAGGTTTGAAGTCCTGGGTTTGTTTTTCCAACCCCAGTAACAGTGACACTACACTAACAAATGCACACTGCAGACTTGGAGTGTCCGTTTCCTTACACGCACACAATTCCATAGTTTTCCCGCAATCTGTCAACTCCATAATCTTCCCTTTTCAGTGAAGTGTCTTCCTAGTCCCATGGTTTTAAATCATACGTGTTTGTGTTAGAAAAGCAAACCAAAGAGCTATAGTCTGTGCTCCTTAAATTCCTGGGACTAAACATATGTCCAGATGCCTTTTGGGGAACCTTCTGGATTTTCTGTGTCAGCTCTCTATCTGGCTTGGAACTAAGTTTTAGATTTGGGGGTAGAGGTTGTGGAGTTTTAGGGGATCTCTGTTAAAACTCTGTGATCTTTTCTTCTTAAACCTATTTAATGGGATTTTTGGAGTAAAGGATAACCTTTACAAAAGAAACTAAAACAGCCATAGTTTATTTATCTTTTATATCATTTCTACCCTAAAAGTCTCTAGTCTTATTTTACAAATCCTCAAATTGCGATTTGTTTTTCCTATTTGAGAAGCAATAGAACGTCCTATTGTTTTTTTCCTTTCTTTTTGAATGGCTTTGAGTCTGTTTTGTCTAGTCTGAAGTTTGGCTTTGGTTTTGAATCAGCATTCACTTTATTTTTTGCTGTTGATGCTAACACTAATTTATTAAAGGGTAAGACACCATATGTTCATTTGAGAAATACCAGTTTCACTTTGTTCATTTTTAATTCTAGAATTTTTAAAAGGGAGTTTATCGTTTTCTTTAATTTGCAGTAATTTGCATCCTTTCCATTTTTTATTTTGTCCTATTTTTTATTTTAAATCATTTTAATTACAATTTTTGCAAGGATGGATACATATATTATATAATATATTTATAATATTTTTCCTATGTATACTCATCACGAAATAAATGGAAAATACGGGCAGCATAAACTTGTGTTTGAAACACAGCTAAAATGTGTGGCATTTTTCAAGGCCTAAATCCTCAAATGGATAAGAATTGCTCTTTAAAAGTAACTAAAAGTGATTGACAATGTCATATAACCATAAACTCACTGGCATGGCAGAATCACGTTATGTTTGCTTAAGTACTAAGGAGAAATGTAATATGTATGTGCCAACCTGGAAGCCAAATATCATTTTTGACACTCGTCCTATATGATAAAGAATATCTGTGGTTTTGTTTTTTATTTTTAATTTTGAACAGAGTAGGGGGACTCCCAGCTGTGCTTAGGGCATCTCCCTGGCTTTGTGCTTAGGGATTCATCCTGGTGGTGTCAGGGACCCATCTGGCTTGCTGAAGATGGAACCAGACTGTCTGTGTGAAAGGCTAGCACCTTCTCCATATACTATTGTTCCGTTCTGACACAGGACGCCTAAGTAAATTGAACGATGGATTTTCAGTTCTTACAAACCTTGAAGTCACACTTGAAAATGGCTTTTTAAAGAGTATCCACTTATGAGGATACTGCATCATATTCATGTTAATCTTGCAGCTGAATGCTGATAGCATGGATCGATGGCCATTCATTACTCTGCTCATTTCTAGCAGTTTCAGTTGAGTTCTACCGAGGTTCATCCCTACGAGGGAGTCAAGACCGGGAGTGTTTCTAAATAGAATTTTACAGGAAAAAATGACTGATTCCATCGACATTTTGTGTTGTTATACATATCTAGGTATGTTCCTGGAAGAATAATGTGTAGAAATATGGTTACTATGTTGTTTCTACTGATGCCCAAACTTCTTAGATAGCACTTTTAGCAATCACTGGTCCTCCATTCCTTCAAAACTGTTTATCAGGAAGATCAATAATAATTTTTACGGATTTATACACCCCATAGAAGCTGTACAATGAAACAATAACTGAAACAGTCCCTTTAAAATATTTTGATCCCCGCCCAGATAAGATCCGGAGCTGCCACGCGCGAAACGGACCCTCTGCTCCTAAAGACTATGTATGATCCGAGAGGTCTTCTAACCCATTTTGGCAGCCAGAGTGTCTTCTTACAGAAATGCATCTAGACTGTGAACTGAGCTAAAATATCAGAAATCCAAAACCGCGAGGCCACTGTCATGGCTGCATGAGCTTATGAATCTTCATTCTCAGCAATAAAAAGAAATCATTAAATGATGCCTTTTCAGCAGGCCTGATTGTTGGGAGAAAATTCCAAACAATAATAGTGAGTTCTCTATTGAAATATTGAATGTATTCAAAGTATAGAGAGAATAAAGTGAAGATCATTAGCTACTTAGGTGGGGGCTGGGTGGGAGGGGGGTATATTCGGGTTCTTGGTGGTGGAACGTGTGCACTGGTGAAGGGATGGCGGTTAATCATTATATGACTGAGACTTAAGCCTGAGAGCTTTGTAATTTTTTCACGGTGATTCAATAAAACAAAAACTTTAAAAAAATTAAAAAATATTTTGGTGATTTTAACCAATCTTAATCTCTCTGTTTTCTTATTCTTACTCCTCAGTTTTTTTGCTTTTTGGGTCATAGCTGGTGATACACAGGGGTAACTCCTGGCTCTGCACTCAGGAATTACTCCTGATAGTGCTCAGGGGACCATACGGGATCCTGGGAATCGAACTCGGGTCCGCCGCGTGCAAGGCAAACACCCTACCTCGCAGCCGACCCCTCTGCTCTTCTCAGAGAGCCCGGAAAGCTACTGAGAGTATCACACCCACACATCAGAGCCTGGCAAGTTGCCCGTGGCGTATTGGATATGCCAAAAATAGTAACAATAACTCTCACATTGAAAAATGTTACTGGTGCCCGCTCGAACAAATCGATGAACAACGGGATGACAGTGACAGTGACAGTGACCACTCAGTTATACTCAAGTTACTTGTGGATAGGTAAATTCTTGGTTTCTGCCCCCTTTTAATGCTCATTGAGACAGAAAGTATTAAAGACGTTTGAAATTTTTCTAATTGTTAATGAATTTACATAAAATCTAATCAGTCTTTCTCTGTTTTGCTACTTATGATTATCAATCTTTGTCTTATATAAATAAATATAAATAAATATCACTGTCACTGTCACTGTCATCCCGTTGTTCATCGATTTGTTTGAGAGAGCACAGTAACGTTTCTCAATGTGAGACTTATTGTTACTGTTTGGCATATCCAATACGCCACGGGTAGCTTGCCAGGCTCTGCCGATCGGGCGCGTTACTCTCAGTAGCTTGCTGGGCTCTCCGAGAGGGGTGGAGGAATCGAACACGGGTGGGCCATGGGAAAGGTGAATGCCTTACTGATGTGCTATCGCTCCAGCAGAATAAATATAAAGCTATTTTATTCACAAAAATTCAGGTAGAATGTTCAAAATGGGATAAAGTTAAAAGGTTAAATTGATATCTGAGGAAATCCTTGGCCTTAGGTAATCTGATATTGTTTGATTCTTAACTAATATACTGAAATAAAATGTTTTCAATGGATCCAATTTGTTTCCTGTGTTTTCCAGTTATCAGGTCTCCATTGCTCAGACATACTTGAAGGGAAGGTCTCTATGGCTCCACCGAAGTAATGGGATATGAAATTGCTCCAGGAATGCTTAGCTCTGGATCAGATAGAATAGGGGGTGACAGGGAAGAGACTCTGCTGATATTATTTATTATTATTTAATCTTTGGGAACTATGGGGATATATAAGTAAACATTGACATGCCAGACCTTTATAGTGTTTTTTTCTAAGCAAACTAATCATGCAAGACCTTTATGATGTTTTTTCTAAGCAAATTAATAAACTATGATTAACATTAATAACAGTCAAACTCTCTTCTGATGAATTTTACTGAGCAAGTTGGTAAAGATACTGATCCTGCATGTCCCTAATCTTTAATTTCCTTAGAAATTCACAAATATTAGGCAGAAATAAGAAACATAGTTCCAAATTGTCAAACAGACACAGGTCTAAGCTGTGTGTTGAAGAAGAAAACTTAAATAGTTCTGAGTTCAAAATAATTAATAATTAGTGACCACTTTAAAAGGCATTCTGAATTAGTCACCAAAATTTGCAGTTGGGTCAGGGATAGTACAGTGGGGAAGGGGTCTGCGTTGGGTCAGGGATAGTACAGTGGGGAAGGGGTCTGCGTTGCATGCAGTTCCCACCTGTTTGCTCCCCAGCACTGCATGTGGTCCTCTGAGCCCCATCAGGTGTGTTCCCTTGGCACAGAACCAGGAGGAAGTCCTGAGCTCAGCTTGGTGTGGCACTCACAAACATTTATATTTTCAATTTACAATCCAGATTTTATTGAGAACAAGGAAAATTTATTGAGAACAAGGCAAATGTTTTGATTTCATAAGCACTATTTCTAGGCTTTCTCTCATTCATCTAACTGCCTTCTTTTCTATGGTTCACTTCTTTTTCTTTCCAAGTGATATCCTTTGGTCCATGTTGAACACTGACTTTATTTTTTTTAGTATATATTTTACTTTCATAAAAGTAGTTCACAATAGTTTATTACAGATTATATTGAACACTGACTTTAATAATAAAATATTTCTCTGAAATTTTATTTTTTTATGAACAACATTTATGAACATTTTTCCCCCTCCTAGCCATTGCCTGGATCTTGCACAAGTTGTTTTTCATTTTACCTTTTTAGAGAAATAGTAAATATTTCTTACATATGACCTTTAAATTTGAGTATTTGAAACAGAACACCAATTAGCTGAGACAGGACAATCTTAAAGCCAGACACAACAGAACTCAGAAACGAAGGTCTAATAACTGCAGTTAATCAATAACATGTAGTCACTGAGATTGCTCAAGAACTTAGAGAAATTAAGGTTGCTCTTAATGACAATCCACTTGTCAGTCATGGTCCAGCCTATTCAATTTTATCATAAATTGCAAATGTAAATATATAAGTGTATTGGGGTCTCAGAAATAGTACAGTGGGTAAGGCATTTGTCTTACATGTGGTCAACCTGGGTTTAATCCCTGGCATCCCATTTGGTTTTCCTGAGCACCTCAGGAGTGATTCTTGAGTCCAGAGCCAGAAATAACCCCTCAGCATTCCGGGGTGTAGTCTAGAACCAAACACAAGAAAGAAGAATGTGTTAATTATATGCTGTGGCATGATACAAGAAAAGTTCTTCATATTTGTAGAGATAAGTTTATTATTAAAATGGTTTCCTCATTTGTCTATCAAATACTTCTGGTAGTAATCAATTCTATTTTTCATTGAAATACCACTGTCTTATAGATGATAGTTAAAATTAAAAAACGGGCCATGCATATATTGTTTTCAATGTATTGTGGATGGTATTTGCTAATATAGGTAAAAATACAAATATGTGTGCCTGCACCTTCCATTAGTTAAAACTTTGCAAAGAGTAAATATGCACTGAGCAGGAAGCAATAGCTCTAAGGACTGAGCACATGCTTTGCATGCAAGAGTTCTTGGCTTGATCCCTGACATTGCCTGGTTCCCCAAATACCTTCTGGAGTGAACCCTATACAACCCTGGATATGGCCACAAAGCAAAATAAATAAAATATAAAAGTTTTTAAAGCATCAAGACAAATAGTGCACATTCATGCAAGCTAACTGATCATGTTAACCAAGGAAAACATTTGCATGAATGTTGTTTCTCTTATATATGGCCTTGGCAGCAGTGTTTCAGGGCTTAAACTCAGTGAGCAAGTGCCACTGGATATCTTCTGATAGAGAAAATAGGTCTTTAATTAACATGTAGGTATAGAATCTTCCTGAAGCAAAACCATGTTCATTTTTCTCCAATTTATTCCAGTGAATTTTGCGCAATGTGCTGACCACTCTGAGAGGCAGTACATAGTACACAGCAATGAAAACACTTAGGGAGTTTGCAATCCAATCTTGAGGGCAGGGCATATTGAGAATTCCCCCTAACATCACACAGAATAGACTCAGGGCAATAATAGAGTCAGAGGTAAGTATGCGTGTGGTCTTATGATAAAGCAACAGGAAAACCCTAAATTTAAGAGCATGGATTATTAAAGCTATCACTCAGGCAATAGCCTTGAGCTGGATCTCAGTAGTGGAGGTAGAAGAGAGGGAAGTTAAGGTCACAAACAGAGAGAATGGAGGTGTGGCGAGCAGAGGTCTTGAGAGAAAGGGGGGATCCTGAGAGGCATGGAGTCAGGCATGGGGCAGTTAACTGGGATTAAAGCGGAGGCCAAGATCGGTTCTTGGTGATTCTTGCTCAAGGATGGGCCCTCCCTGTTCTAAATATGGGTGAGAGCATCCAGAGCTCTGGCCAATACACTGACCAGATCAAAGCTGTCCAATGGGAAAGCGGATGTCCTTTCAGCACAGACGGAAGAGTCTACAGAACTGCTAATCTTTGTTGTTTGCAGACATGCACGGGTTCAGCTCTGATTTCTTAGGAGAATTGATCAGGAGAAGTAATGCAATAAATGGTATTGGCACAGTAGGGCTGCCATAGTAAATATGAGCAGGGGTCTTAAATCAAAATTATCTTCTCACCATTAAGTTTGACATCTGAATATAAGTACGGTCATTTATTTCCCCAAACCTTGAAGGAAGAATTGAATGCTGCCTCTCCCAGCTTCTGGCAGCCCTGATGGTCCCTGGCTTGTGGCTCCATTTCTCTGCGGGCTGATTCGGGAGGCTGTCTTCCCGGGCCCTCTACCTCCCTCGGAGGAGAAGCAACATAAATCATATTGAATTACCGCCTGCCCTCCAACTTGGCTTTCCCCTGCTCATATTCTGAACAACCTTATTTGCAAATAATTCACTCGATTATATTCTTAAAAACCCTATTTTCAATAAAGATAAAAATTAAATGTATCCAATCATATCAAATAATAAAATAATCGAATGAAATATTAAATGTTATTACCTCTTGTACCTGTACCTATAGCCCTCATCAGTGCACGAGGGGATAGAGTGCCAATCAACCTGGAAGGGGAGGTGGTACTGACTGGGAAAGCAGTACCACGGCAGAGTTGGTCGGCAGTCCAGGCCGTGTAGGAAATGCTCCCCGATTGGCTCCCCATAAAGAAGCGAAGAAGCCTTGAAGACGGAAATACTGTGGAGAGAGGCGAGAGAGGGTGGCTTTGGCATAAGGGAATGTTGATGGTTTCTGGGAGCCAACTGAAGTCTGTTCAGTCACTCAATGCTGGGCACCGGCCCTGGGTGAAGAGGGTCTAAGCCCGACTGTCCTACATGTCTAATATTTATTACTGAGAACCAGGAATCAGCAGAAGAAGAACAACATCCTTTGGTCAGTTGCCTAAATATCTTAATCTATCCTGGCTAAACATATCCTAAAGCCCAAGTCTATCAGAGCAAACATCTATTTAATGGCTCATGGCCAGGGCTGTTTCTCTGGGGGAAAGAGGGGGGGCAGCCACAGGAGTCTGGCCTCAGTGGGTTTCCACATTTGCATCCGTTTTCTGAGTGTCATGTTCCTGTTCTCTGCCCATTCAGCCTTTCTCCTCATTTGATCTTAATCTCTGGTTCCCAACAATTACACAATATTTGGGAACCCCTAGCAAGCACAGGTAGGAGCTTCCCGCTGGCGGCGGCAGCCTATCTCCACCGCAATCTCATTAAGGGCTTACATCTCCGATGGCACAGATGTAATTAAAGAAACCATCAGGCTGAATTATCCCAAAGGGAAAACATTATTAAGCAAAAATATTAAATGGTACGGTAATACCTCGCACTGACAGCTTCACTCTGCCTTTTGCACTCTGCAAAGGTTAATTTTGAGACAGATTCCCTGCGGGTCTGAGAGAGGGTTGGCCAAATAGCTTGTCAAGTAGAAAATCTAGTCTTCTTTTCCTAGTTAGTCATGAGGTGAGAAAGAAGGGGAGTTGGGGAGCTTGGGAAGATTTCAGAGGATAGGAGAGAGGATGGTAGGTAGAAATACAATTCCACCTGACTCTGGGAAAGATGTGCTGCAGGAATCTGTCACATTTCTGGATTCCTGTGTCTTGCTCCTCAGTATGACAGGGTATTGGCTCATGAGACATAGCAGGAATACTACCCAGTTTGTGAATAAAAATATTTTAGGGATAATTTATACACATGAATGCATATAATTTCGATAATAGTATTTAACACTTTTGCTCTAGCAAATGTATAGGTTATGGATGACAGAATAGTGTCTTTCAAATGTTAGCAAGCAACCCAAAGACATGGATTAAAAACCACTTGTATGCATGCAGATAGAACACTGTCTACACAGAAGTATTCTCAGGTGCTGATCACATAGAAATAAACATTCTCTTGCTAACGAAGCTTTGAGCATTTGTGTAAGAGCCCATTCAGCTGAAGGCTCTGGAGACCAACAATGAAGATTTTGACTCTGAGGCGATGAATGACAGAGGGAGAAAGGCAGATCCTAGAGGGAACTCAAACAAGTGTCGGGAAGGGAAGTCAAGGACAGCAACTGGGAAAGGATTGCGGAGACGGTTGGTGGCAAGCTGGGGATTCAGAGGACGGGGATGTCAAGTGGAGTAAAAAGCTGAGGTGCATGGCATCGGACACGGAGACAGTCCTGGTTTTCAAGGAGGATTTGCTACAAAGATGAGGAAAGATGAAGTCTCCAGTTTCAGCTTAAACAATTTCATGCCAGTGAGGAGCACGGGGCCTACTGAGGGCAGAGGTTGGAAGGGACAGGGAGCTTGGGCGTTGCCACCTCTGGGTGAGTGAGAGAGCTCTGACTAGACATGAGGGTTCAGCTGCGCTGACACGGGAAGCTGAGCTCAACAGGAAGAAGCAGACTTGTGCAGGGAAGTCTGAGGCAGGCAAGGGAATAAATTCCATCGATTCATGTGGGTTTCCAAATTCACTTAGAATTTGGGAGACAGCTGACTGTGATGAAAACAAACAACTACATATTCTTTCATTTTAATGTGTTTTTTAAAAAACAATTGTTTTAAAATATTATGTATTTTGCAGCAATTACCATTTGGTTTAAATTTTCTCTTGAGAGATCTTGATCCCAGTTTCTTTCCCCTGCCAATCTAGCTTCTAAAGTTTTTGAAGAAATAATAAGTTGATTTAACGTTATCATTAGTCTAAGTAGTTTTTGGGGAATATGGTATTTGTTTTCTTGGGACTACAAATACTTGCAGTTTATTTTAGAATATCAAATTTTATTTATTAATTGTACTTATTGTTACTGGGAGTACAGTATGCTTGTATTTTGGAAATTTATATAATATTGTAAGAATTAAAAATCAATAAAAATTTAATTAAATAAAAAACTTACTAGGCAGCTGGACTGTAGGAAGCAATATGACAAGTGTACTGGAATGTTAGCGACATTTTCATGGACAGGAGATGACACATGATATTTTCCTTACAAGGAGTCTTGAGATTAATGGTATAGCCTGATTTTTGAGACTATTTCCAGAATCTACATTTGTTGCATACAATGATCCTATATTTCATGCATCATTGAATATGCACATATTTATATAGATTTGCGTATTGGTATTCATACACTGATCCATAATGCTTTATTCCCTTTGCCTGTCCTTATAGTGACACGTGTTTAATGTATTACGGAGACTTTATTTGTGAAACGTGGTTGCTTATAGTGGTGAGCTGATTTTTCCTTGAATATCTATGTTCTTGATTTTTAACATTCATGTGTACTTACTTTGAACATTTGTTAGGTTTAGACAATTTATGATGAGTTAACTATCACTCCTAATAATCCAGCTGTACATAGTTCAGTGCAATTAATAAATAATAACAAATCTTATGGATCTTATAGCTATTAATAATGGCAATTATATCTGTATAAAACTTTACAATGTACTGATCAGTTCCTGATACTGTTTTTAATTTGAATGATTAAAATGTCATACCAAAAATAAATTGTCTGTCTGAAAATTTTTTCGTACACAATCCACACTGATTTTTGTTGACCTTGTACAGCAATAAGGAGACAGAGTCCTCAGGAGGTTGTGTTATGATTAATGTTCCACTCAAGTCCTTGCTAGTTTTCCTATGTACTTGGGAAGGCTATTTGCTTCCTCTGCTAAGTGTCATCCATTATGTATGATATATATATGTATATATATCTTCTGTCTAAAAGACGAGGCACTTTTCTTTGATATGGGATCAATATTGGTGCTATAGTTATAATTATTATATCAATTGTGCATCCATTGTACAGTTGTTCACATCTTGAGTTTGTTCCATTTTCATGATTAATTCTAAAGTTTCTGAGGGGCTTATCATAGCAAAGTATCACAGACTGGATCTCTTTTCACAGTCTGGAGGCTCAAAGTCTGAAATGAAGCTATCGGCAGAACCCTGGACGCTGGAGGCCTGAGGGAAAGAAGCACTCTTTGATGCCTTTTATTGGCGCAAGGATTTCTATTCTTTGGGGTGTCCTTGGCATATGAGTCTTGACCCCTTCCCAGGACACACTCCTTGTTCTCTCTGCATTCTCTCCCTTCTTTGGACACCTTTGCCCACGTGTTTTTCCCTCACTCATTGCATAGAGGCAAGCACACTGCACTGCACACGGCTTCTCTAGTGTTGCTATCAGAGCCTCTGCAGAAACTCTAGTGCCACAGACTGTCTCAGTCTGCGGTGCTGGGTGGATATTTTTAAAGGATGCGATCGAACCTAGTGCATTTGGTTTACATTAAACATATTTTTGATATGCAAATTTTTTTGGTATTTGAGTGAAAATGCTTTATTGCAAAGGGATGGACTCTCCTTAGGCCTCTGAGGTACAACTCATCTAAAGTTCCTGGATATTATGGCAATTATCATTGATAATGGAATCATAGTGCTAAGGGCACGACCCCATTCTCTTCTACACCATACCCCGTCATGCAGGTCTGTCATGTATAAACTGTAGGTTGACTTATATCTGCTTCTAATTTCCCTGCTCAGTGGCTACTTCTTTGACCTCCAGTTCCTCCTAGTCACGCCTAATTATGCTCTGGGCACCACTCACTTCTCTCCTAGTTGTAGATATGACTTGACCAAGATAATAGGAGTAGTCAGTCTCAGGGACATTGTCCTTTCTCTGTACTGGTCAGTACCAAGAGTAAATATGGGTAGACCATACTTCACCTTATTTGCCATTTTTTGGGACAAATTTCCTTGACTACAATGTTGAAACCTCATGGGCAGATTTTCTCATAGTGGGATCTTCCGGAAGTTGCTTTTTCCCACAAAACTGTAACTTACCGGTCTACAGCTATAACTTCAACAGGATCAATGCCAGGAGAAGGATGAGATGTCAGTTTTGGTGTTTGGTCCAGAGGACACTGGAAACTCTACCCTCTCTCTCTGCTCAATATTATGTAAAATAAATATTATTAGCATCACAGGGAATTTTAATTTAATTTCACACATACTTAATCACATTAATTCTCAGAAGCAATTTGGCTTAGAAATATACTTAGGATAACATTTAAAAATAAAAGTATCACCACTAAACCTTCTGTTTAAAGATAATAGCGTGTATAATATCACAGAGATCTGACCCGCAGCCAAGTCTTTATTATTTTCCCTTGGATTAGAGGAAGTACTAGGTTGTTACTAAGCTGCTCATGTTATGATGGCAACATCAAGACCTCGCAGTGGCTTGAAAATTATAGTCGCCTTGGCCCAGGTTGCATCCTTGTTGATTTGTTCTCATAAATTCTTTCTCAGAGGAGAAATGCAAGAGAAAACTTTATGGTTATTCTACTATGAAAAATAAAGTTGAAGAATCAAATTGTTGAATCATCCAGGGGCTAAGGGTGAAGGGATTTGAGAAAGAGTTGTATAAACATCCAGCTGGAACTGAAAATGTTAGTGACCCACTGAGATGCCTGTTTTTCTAAGGTGTGTAGATCTACCTGCACCCTGCTAGGATTCTGGTGGATGAGCAGTTGAGGGTACGTTGGTGGCATCATTTTTATGAATGTATCAGTAACACAAGGTAATTGGAGAACATTAAAACAAATGGCCATGTGCTGTGGGCTCCATTCATTGAGTTTTGGAAGTTAATGATGACTTATTGAGGGCACATAGCAAGGAGCTCTGGGGCACGTGTCTGGCCGTGTTGCAGACCTCCCAAACCCTAATAATTCAATTTTCTCAGAGGTATATTCATCTATCTGTGTCTGTTATTGATCCAGCTCCGCTGAGTACTAATTTGGGAGTCATGAAATTGCTCACATGAGCCAGAAACATAATATGAAGTAGAAGAGTCAAACGATTTTCTAACCAGATCTACATGAAATATACTCTGATGTATGGGTGCAAACTTGTTTTCAGAGGTAGAATTTCTTTCTTGGTTCACTCATTCAGAGACACATGAGAGAGATAGTGCTAAGTATTTCCCCTTTATGCTGAGCTTTGTGCTACAAGCAAACATAAAGGTCAAAGGTTTTATTTTTTATTTTTTAAATTTTTTTGCCAATCAGGACTTAATGTGTAAACAAATTTATGAGCTATGTGACCACCCAAGATCTCAATCTCTTAATGATTGTCAATATCACTGTACCACTGTAGTACTGTCATCCCATTGCTCATCGATTTGCTCAAGTGGGCACCAGTAATGTCTCCATTGTGAGACTTGTTGTTACTGTTTTTGGCATATTGAATACACCACGGGTAGCTTGCCAGGCTCTGCTGTGCAGGCGAGATACTCTCAGTAGCTTGCAGGGCTCTCCGAGAGGAACAGAGGAATTGAACCTGGGTTGGTCAAGTACAAGGCAAATGCCCTACCAGCTGTGCTATAGCTCCAGCCCTTTAACTTTAATGTCAATGTGTTTTCCAACGTTCATTAATCTAGTTAATATACCTAAGATGTATAATAAAGGCAGCAGATGTTATGAGTGAATATTCAGGGAGAGAAACATAACTATTGAAAGATTTGCTTAAGGTGAGAAATATTAATCCTTTTGTCTCTCTTTGATTCTCACCTTCCTTTCTCTCTCTACCTTCCTATTTCTTTCCTTCTCCCTATCTCTGTCCCAATCTCACTTTTACATAACTCCTTATCTTTATTCATCTCTCACAATCTCTATGTCTCTGTCTCCCATTTTTAAAAAATGATCACACCTTTTTATATGAATGATATAATAGCATTTCTGTTATCGTACTCCTATCCAACCACTGCAGTTTGGTCTTCTTTTTGGGATCTTCTCTATTTGATGCTGAGGTTCCTGCAGTTCTGACAAAGGTCTACTGGTACCAAGCACTCTTCAGAGGTTAAATACCGAATGGTTTTACTTCTATGAGAGTTTGGACTTGGCAAAAGGAACAGGAAAAAGGTTGGTGTTTACCTCCTAGTAGAAGGATTATAGAACCATAAAGTCAAGAACTCAGATCTCAGAAACGACCCCCTACACCAGTTCTATGCTTTGATAGAGTGCCCGAATAGTTATGCAAGTATTCTTGGAATATTCTGAATCTACACAGATGGTTAGTCTTTTAACACTGTCAGAGAAGAAACTAAATTCATACTTCCCCAAGTATCCAGTGAGCTGGACATCGCAGCCTTGGATGAGAGTACTCATGACTAGCTGTCAACGGGAGGCTCCAGTCCTGGTGCTCTCTTGCTAGAATCTGTCATTCTTGGGCTTTTCTCTTGCATGAGGTATTAAAATAAAATTAGAAAGTAGCCAACAATGAAGTTCCTCTTAGAAATTAATTTACCCCACGCAAGCTGAGTAGTGGACTGGAGAAGGAGAAACTCTCCTGAAAGTTCTGTAAGAAGCCTGATTTCAAAATTCACTGACACTTCAGACAATAAAACACATGGTCTGAAAGGGAAAATACTTTCTAATTTACCATGAAATAGCATCAGTATGTATATATGTTCTGAGGAGGGCATCATTATGGGGTGAAAGTTTCACCTTTCAGAATGATTTCTTTTGTCATCTCCACCAGTGGATTTATTGGCCAGTCCCTGGTGGACGCTGAAGAAGCAGAAGAGGAACCTGAGGTGCAAAGTTCCGAAATGAGTGCTTTTTCAAATGAGAGGTATTGTTAAAAGATCATCTGCCAAAGGGGAGGATATTTCTCCCCCACTCCTCCTGGGTGAGTGGCTTTCTCGCCTGAGTGTGTGTGTTCGATACCTGAACCATTAGTACAACCTTGCAGCAAGAGCCGGTTCTGCTTTGTAACACGAGGGCAGAAACGACTTCCCAGGGTCCTTTTCTGCTCTTTGGTGACTCATGCTAGCTGTTCCCGATATTTTCACTTCTTCCTCAACTCTGAATGTTCTCAGGGAGGAGATTCTAAACTCTTTCTGGTCAAAGAGACAATTTCTCCTTTGTCAGGCAGTGCTTGATACGTTGAATATTTTCTGCTTCTGTTTCATCTTCCTTCTCACTCAGCCTGAGTGGGAGGAGAGAACTGAAGGCAAGTTCATTGCTCTTTCAATAGGGATCCCACACACAAGAATGCGAGCTTGGGAAAGTGAATACTTAAGCAGCAACTTTGGGAAATTTAAGCTTAGAGGCAGAGCAATTAAAAGAAAAAGAGGAAGTGGGGAAAAAATAGAAGATGGTTTCAGAATTAATGACTGCATTGTAGTTTAGCACTTTAGAAAAAGAATGGAACTGGTAGGAATTTGTCTGAGGAACATGCGCTTCAAAGGAGCAGCTACCAAGTAAGGTATCTGTAAGACATCTGGGAAGTATACGAAGCTTTAAATGTGATGGAGAAACTTTGGCTTGCTAATGTACTGGAAAAATAAAGCAGGGGGAGGATATGCAAAATATTGGAGAACTGAAGACTTAAGAACTATAAATGCATGAAGAAGGTTGACATAGGCCCTCAGGAAGGGAGGACAAAGGCCAGGACTTTGGCAGGGGTCCCTCAAACAGACTTGCTGAATGGAATTCTTTCATGTCGAGCTGTATTATGTATTATGGTTCTATCATCTTGAAGGAATTTGGATACAGCTATGATGAATGTCACACTCTTTTTACTAAACCCATAAAATAGAAACCACACAATGCAAAAAGCTATGGAGTAATTACTTTTTGCATCATTAAGTTCTCCATAATTAGAATATCCCCCCCGCCCCCAACCCACACAAACACACCTTCCACATCTCTTAAACCAATTATGTGTTAAGCAGGAGGTGATGGGTAAGAAACAGTGGGAATATTGGCAGAGCTACAAGGCTTTTCTTATCTTTCCTCTTTACTGTAGCCAACTACTCATTTACAAGGTCGGTTTAGACCTCTGGAGCAATTCTCTTGGGCGAACTCATGCTACATGAATCAACTCTTCCACATACTTCTGCTTTCTTTTCATTCATTCAGTAAGTGTTTACTTGATGTTCAATGTTTTAGGTTCTCCTCTAACTCAAGATAAATATTTAATATACTTGCCTGATATTGTCAATTTTTCTCTCCTTTGATGCATTTATTTAAAAAGTCACAATATAAAGCATCTTGAATCTCTATACCATAAAGTGTATTTATTCACATGTTAATCCATTACAAATTCACTCAATATTTACAGAAAACATCCTAGACACGAGGAACTGGTTGTGTGGAAATCCAGCAGGAAGCAGCAGAGAATCTGTTTCTACAACCCTGGTGAAGGTTGCTCCCAAACTGAGGATTTATCAAGGGGCAAGATGAAAAATACTGGTGTCTGCATGCTCCTGAGGATACAGTTGATCTTAGATGGTTGCAGTTTTGCTTTTCTTTAGTCCAGATACTTTGTAATTCATCGTGTCTCAGTGAAACCCTGAACCCAGGGTATAAACATTCCTTATACTCTGAGATACAGCTCAAATTCTAGAGTGGGGTATTTATCTTAACAATATTCCAGACGGAGGTCTATTGATTGCAAATAGATTCATATTGCTTAATCTTATGAAAAGTATGTTAAATCAACTGATGATTATGATTTTTATACTTGTTTATGAACTATTGTTGTCTCATCATTTTATGATATTTAATTTTAGACATTTGCACTGAAATGTATTTTTAGTATAATAGCATTAAATGTACCCAAGCTAAGAATTGGAAAGATATTAGGGCTGTCAGGGTAAAACCTTCAGACATTATCATTTGAACACTGTGATCATTCTTAACGAATGCCAAGATCGCAAGATTGCCCATCTGACTAAATCTCACTTTTGAATGACACACTCTAGGGCTAATGCATCTATATTATCAGTGGGAAGGGGGTACTCTGATTTGCATGGCTTGAGAGAATGTTAGAAAAATACAGAGAGAGTGAGAATGGAATATCTGGAAAACCAGTAACCCTGTTACAGTCCATCCTGTAGTTATGATGTATCTGCAAATGCATAAAAAGTTGTTCTTTTAAATAAAATAGTACTATGCAGTATGGACCAAAACCAGTTTTCTTATTTGTTTGTTTTTGTGTATATGGTAAATTAATTCAATGTTTTCACTAAAATTTAAATGAAAGTATATTGAAAAGCCAGTTCCTTAGAATGCATGTTCTCTGAGAATAGGTAGGACCATAACAATGATTTTGGCAAATATTTTAGTGCTATGCAACTCTGAGTCTTAATGTCAATAGAATTATCAATCTGTGACATTGTCAGAGTGAAGGGTTCTGCTTTGATTTTGTTGTTGAGTGTGCAAGATTAACCTCTAACCCAGGAGAGTTTGTACTATGAACTGATGCAGAGCATGCATTTGTCTTTGATTCTCTGCATAAAGATACATAAATCACTTTCATTTTGTCTTAAGACCAGGATGAAAAGGGCCACACAGAGAGGATTAAGATGAAGGATGAAAAAAAAAATCCTTCAACATCTAGGCTGCTACCTCTCTCGCCAGCTAGATCCATTTCTCTTTAAACATTTGGAAGAGGATAGAAATTGTCATCACTCATGTCTTGATGGGAATTAGCCTCCCATTAACATCTAGGTGGGTTGGAGAAAACAAAGAAGTCTTCCTTGGGAAGTGAGTACAGAAGAGTGCTTCTGCCTGGAACATGTCAAGAGCAGAATGCACACTTACTGGGCCAGCCATACAACATCCGGGGCACTTCACAATAAACACACAGTGCCTGCTTCTCACATGACGGTGCTGGGAATTACACACAGGTTGAAGCCCAGTAAAAGTGTGTGTATGTTCTGAGAATACCAATGCAAAGTTTCCCAGCCATGGTGCTTAATGGGTCAAAATTCTAAGTGGCATCTATCTCCTTGTGTGGCTTGATGCAGCCGAATAAATATGGATGCTTTGGTTACAAATTCATTAGCCTTTTGAAGTCTTCTGTGCTTAACTTATGCATTAGGCTAAAGTACAATTAAAGAAAATCTGCTGCTTTTCTCTCTCTCTCTTTTTCAGGTGTAAGATCCTCTAGAGCTATGCATGGCCAAGAAAATATCAAAATTATACAGGCACAGCAGGAAATTAACAATGCAGGAGACAATCATGCTTGGTTATAGATAATGCATTCAGTGCCTAAAATAGCATCCTGCCATGCATGTGCCATTTTACACCAGATGGTTGGAGGAGCACAGGACATGTTTATATACATATATATGTATATATACATGTTTATCTCTCTCTATATATATGTTAGGAGGCATATAAAAATCTGTTAATACCAATGTATCCCTTAAAAATCCATAATTTAGGATAAGTTAATGTGTCTCAAACCTCTTTCATCTAAATTTAGCTCAGACCTATTTTTATGCATCCACTAAGCAAAAGTATTCTGTTAAATGAAAACATTCAATAAAATCGTGTAGTTAGGCTTTTCCAGGATTTTCGGAAGGGCCCCTCTTTCTCGAGCCCATTGCTCAGCTCGCCCAGGGGAACCAAGACTTTTAAGAGAAATTTGATTTTGTTCTAGCTCTGACTTCGTTTTAAGCCCTCCTTTAGGGTCACCGCCCTTGTCACCCCAGAGTGCAAAGGCTGGGGGCGGAACTCTCTGGGGAAGGTGGTCGCAAGGGGGCTCCCACCCCACTGCCCTGTCCTCCTGCTGGCTGTTGACTCAACTAGACACATTGGCTTCCTTCCCTGACGGTGTTCAGAGACGACCACCCGGGTCGAGTCAGAACCCTCTAGGAATGTCCGCGCTGTGACGCAGGCAGTCTGTGTGGGAATGCAGTTCCCTGTGGGTTCCCTCTGGGACCTGCATTCTTGACCCCTCGGTCCGGTAACGGAAGCCGCAGGAGTGCAGTGGGCCAGGAGGCACTGACTGTTGGGCCGCCCGACCCGCGGCACAGCCGGGTGCGGTGCTGATGCTGCAGTCCTGCTGGCTGTACGACGCCCGTCACCTGGCAGAGGCGCATCTCCGCACCTAGGGGCGCTCCGCGTGGGCGTGGAGCCCGCGACTCTCTCCTCTCGCGTCTCGTTCAGGGTCCCTGCCTCTGGAGGGCCTGGTGTGCTCGGACAGCGTCTCCGCCTCCTCTGTCAGTGCTCAGCTTTCCAGGGGATGGCCCGGAGGTGATCAGACACCAAGGAAAAGCCGCTGTGAGGCCAGTGCCCCCGTGCAGGGGTGGACCGTGGGCTTGTGGACACTGAACTGCCCGCAGCCCTGGGGACAGAGTCCCTGGGTGTGAGTCCTGCGCCAGGGCGGGCGCCTCTGGAAGAGGGGGCTGGAGGGGTCTCTCTCAGCCGCTTCCCTCCTCTCTGCTGGAAGCGACTGTGGACAGAGCCTGTGACCGTGGACTGTGGCTCTGTCCACAGTGCCCGTGCCTGCACTCAGAGGCCGCAGAGCCAGGAGGGGTGTTCGCTGTTCAGGGGCCAGGCCAGGGCCCCTCTCTGTGGGGGTCTGCAGGGCTGTGGCGGGGGGATCCCCAGGTAGGAGCCTGGGCAGAGCAGGCTGGGCTGGCGCTCCTGGGAGTTCTGCTGTGGAGCCGAGTGCTCGGAACTCCCTTCCTCCTCCCTGTGGCGGCCTCTGTGTCACGCACAGACATGGGAGTCTCTGGGCCTGGCTGTCCCACACAGCCCAACTCAGGACCCCAGCGAGGGGCAGGGGTCCCGCCTCCCCACGGTGCCAACTCAGGAGCTCACTCTCGTAGGAAACAGGACTCGGTGAAGAAGCAAAAATCAAATTAATCCTCTGTGTCCTCGTGTCCCGCATGTACCGGGAAGCTTGCTCTCTGCCCCACCCCGTGCCACTTACCGAGATTGTCATTTCTGGAATCTGCCTTATAGAACATTCCAGGTTAAATGCGACACCGTTCTTTACCCCTGAAAACTGGTCTTTAGCATCCTCCACTGATTTTTAAGGGATCAAGGATATGCTATACCACACACACACACACACACACACACACACATACACACACACAGAGGCACATGTGCAACACATAAACAAATATACACAAACATATACATACATGGACACAGAGCAAACATACACAATGCCATGCACACATATACATATCTGTGCACACGTGACAGAAAACACACACACACACAAACCCACAGGCACAGGTATGCGTGTGTCCACATGCACATACACCCAGACACGCATCACTCTCACATCGGGAGAGGCAGAAACTTTCTCATTAAGTCATGACCTTTAAATTGATGGTCTGGGTTATAGCACACAGAGCCTGAAAACTCACAGGATGATTCTTAAACCTGTGGGATTTCCCTCCAGAAGTGATTAAAAAGGGGAGCCGCCTGCTCCGATGAGCGGGAATAAACGTTTCTTTGTTTGCTGAGCCTTCTGAGCCCTCCCTTTGTCTCCCAGGGATCAGAGAGCCGGGAGGCGGGGAGGCAGACCAGGGCAGTGAGAGCCGCCGGTCCTGTCCCTGCACCCACGGAGCGCTGGCCACCCCGAGCCTGCTGGCCTCAGAGGCGAGGGCCCTGGTCAAGCTTGGTGGCCCACGAGGAAGCAGAAAAACAGCCCCCGCGCAGGTTCCCTGCAGCTGCCCGAGTGGGCAGTGGTCAAGCAGGGGCCACTCCGGGCCAGGCGCTGGGCGGGGCCCCACGCTCGGCCACCTGCAGATGGTCACCTGCCGTCCCCGAGGAGGACACAGGCGGTCACTGCCAGGGTGCGAGGCCGGCTTAGCCATCTGCAGACTTGTCCTCTGTGCATGTCCCCCCTCTCCCCTCCCCTCCCCGCCCGCCCCCTCCAAGGCTTCCCTTCCCCTGGGCGCCTTCCAGCGCACACTCCCACACACTTCTCGCAGCTGCACTTCGGGGATGACAAACATGTTTGCTTTATTGTTCTGGGAGAGCCACAAGCGTGGAAAGCAGCCGGTCATTTATGACGAGGTTTGGACACACAGTATGCAGGTAGCCCCCCTTCTTCCAGATGACCCTGGGGGACAGGCCAGCGTGCCCCCTCTTGCCATGTCTGGGGTGAACCGAGGCATGCACGCCCCTGCTTTGTGGGGGATAGTGCTTGGCAAGGAGAAAAACGTGAAATAATAAACTAGCTTCTTGCTCCTGTAGAGAAGCAGAAAAACACTTTCATTATTCACTTCACTGAGAACCCAAACAGCAGGGTCAGGAGCAGACAACCTCTGGCCTCTGTGCTCCTGAGAACCACTCCCTGGGCCTGGGTTTCCTGGGAGAAGCCGCTGAGCGGTGGGGCCGAGCCTGGAGGTCTGGGCCATTCGGTCACCCTAGCCTGGCTCCCTCCGCTCTCACTCCCGGGTGGGGGTCGGAGCTGAGCCAGCTCCTGCGGGAGGTAGCCGGGAGAGGACACAGTTTTGCAAACATCTCCCCGAAGTCTCGAGCTCCCACTAATCATTTTTAATAAGCTCATCACTTGAGTGGTCACAGCACGCTCTTCCGTTCCGCTGACTCACACATCGCCGGCGGGTCTGGGAACACGCAGAGGAGAGGAGGGATGCCCTTGGACTCGGCGAAGGAGGGGATGCGTCTCGGGTGCGAGAGAGGCAAGCGTGTGACCTACGCAGTGCTTCCTGCAGGAACAACCCCACGGGGCAGAGCCGAGCTGCAAGTGCAGCCAGGGCAGGAGGGGTCGGGACCCGCCGTCTGGCTCTTGGAAGACAAATCATCACCGTGCACGGGAAGAGAGCAGGGGGGCAGCGGGAGGATAATCTTGTGGGGTGGAATAATATCAGCCCAACTCCCCCGCTGGGCAACCTGGCTGGGACTGGGACCTGACACAGCTGTTCCCAGCCCGCGCGGGGAATTAGGAGGCAGAAGTCACAGGAGCCGTGTGCCCGACATGATGTCCGCAGGACGCTCCCACCTGCCCTGTCCTCCTGCGTACGGGACGCTGGGCAGCAGGCAGTTGGGAGAGAGACCCCTCTACAACCCCGTCCCTTGCCCACCCAGGGAAAAGGGCCCCGGGAAACTGGGTCTCCTGGTCTTTTAGATGCCACTGCTTCACGGGGACTCTCTGATATCCAGGGGGGCCCGGGATCAAACCCAGAGCCTCCCCTAGATGTCTCTCAGGGCAGAGCCCCCGTTCCAAGAGGCTGTGTGCCTCCGTCAAGGCTGTCCTGGTGAAGGTAAAATGGTGAAAAATCCACGGGAATGGCAACTCCCTGGTCCTCGGCCTCTTCTTTGCACGCAAGTGTGGGAGCGGCAGGAAGGGGGGCTTGCACGGAGGAGAGAGTCACGCAGCCAGCGCATTGCCAATCCCTCAGAAGGTCACCTGGAGCCGTTGTTCATCTCTTTAAACCTCTATTTCCTTTCCTGTAAAAGGAAGAAAATAAAAGACAGAATAAAGGCATCCGGAAAGGTGCTTGGGAGGATTAAACAGATAATGTGGGTAAAATGCCAAATTCAGCCCTCAGAAAAAAAAAAGGATCATCTTGCATCTTGCTCTTCTCTCGCGGCTGTGGTGGGGGGGGGGGGGGGAGGAGAGCGGGTGGGCCTGACAGGCAGCTCCACGTCTGCTGCTGCCGCTGCTCCCCTCAGCCTCGTCCGGGCAAGGGATGCCTCTCAGCCCGGCGGGACACACCCCTGGCGAAAGCTCCAGCGTCTCCGAGACAAACCCTCGTGCAGTGGAAACTGAGGAAGGGGGCAGGGTCTCGCCCGCAGGGGAGATGGCAGGTCATCAGCATCGGCCTTTCCTGAGTTCTTCAGACATCCACATGCATCTGTCAGGCGTGCCACAGACTCAGAAGTTAGCTACGGGATGAACTTAAATTCAGAGCCTGTCTTCAGCTGTGAGAACACTCCCTGTCAGTGTCCTGTCCTTCCCTGCCGAATGCGGGCGGTAGGGACCTCCACTGTCCTCAGGGATTAACAGGGAAATGCGGAAATGCTCCTCCTTCACTTTTAATTCGACTCAGTCCAAACCTCAGTGCTCCAGCGGGCAATCAGGATCCCTTTCAAGAAAGATGTCACGGAATCTATTTTATTTACCTTAGCTATCTTGTTTCCTTCAAACACACGGAAAATCCTGGCAACAGAAGGTGCTTCTGAAGGTTCACTGGCTTGGCTGGTTTCTTCAGGAAAGGTGGTCAGCTCCGCTACTGAGAAACACCTTCTGACTTTCTAAAGAGCTTTATCATTAGTAACGTGCATTAAAAAAAAAAAATCTCAAAAAAATTCCCATGGTATGCCATTTTGTATTATAAAATCTATTTCCATGAAGCACAGCAGAAAGACCTTTCCCACCTGCAAACAAAAGTATAATGTGAGGTGGATATGGAGGGTTGGTGTTCTTTTGCAACATTATTATGTATTTATAGGCATGCATATACACATGTGTATATGCCAAATCATTCCTTTGACATAAAATATTATATGATGCTGCTTTCAGTAATGTGTCTCAATCAATAAACTTGGGACACACAGATAAAAAACATCCAGGTAAGAAAATTTTGTTTGAAATAAAAATGCTGCAAAGTCACGTTTTATCCCCAACCCATACTTTTTCTTGCTCCTTTTATTCCTTTCCTAAGACGTTCTAAGGCCGAGACAAGTCTAGCTGGACCATTCCTACAAACTTAGAACATCTCAGATCTTTAGTGTTTCCCCTCATGATGGCGTCTTCACTGCTACCTTAACCTTGGTTTTGATTTCTTCTGAATTTTGTCTTTTAATTGAATTTTCTACTTTATCTCTTAAAAATCATGACATCTCCATACTTCCTATGGTCATGTTTGCTAGATTTAATCTGAGGTTCTCTCTGCCTATGGTATCTTCTGGGTTTTGCTTTGGGCCACACCTGGTGAGCTCAGGGATCACTCCTGACCCTGACTTCAGGAATCAATTCCCACAGTGCTCAGGGGACCATATGGAGTGTTGGAAATCAAACCTAGGTCATTGCACGCAAGGACACTGCCGTACCTGCTGTACTACCCCTCCAGCTCAGTCTTTCATAGCTTTTGAAAGGTAGTGCTGACATCGGGCCTAGCTGGAAAGCAGGCTATTAGCAACTGGTGGTCTTAGACAAGTCACTCGTTTGGCCACATCTTCAAAGTTAGACTGGTTGTATGAGACTCATTCTACACCCCTCTGCCTGCCCCTAATCCACATCATTGCATATGAATATTGGCCTATTCCCACCTGCAGTGTCTTCTTGTGGTAGTCACCAGACAGAGAGACTGCTGCCATTGGGCAAATTAAAATCCAGAAGCAGAGTCAGCACAGAAATGCATTTACAAAACTATGGTTATGCAGAGATAGTTCCTCTGATAAGCTCCACATTTCCTTCCAGGACAAATCTAGAGAACCTCGGGCATAAATCTATTGATAGAGTAGCGGCTGAGTAGAGATGTGATATGGCACATTTGGTTTTCTGGTGCTTCCTATTTGCTCATTTGAGAAGAGAGAAGGGGCATAAGAAGATGTGGAAGGATCCAACGAGAGCGATGCCTTAAGCAGAGAATTTAGAATTTAGCATACGACTTTTAATAGCTGCTGGCAAAGTGGGAAATGGGGAGAAAGGAAAAATTCTTTTGTGCTTTTTAGGAGAGGATTATTTTTTTTTAAGGTATGTCAGTTATTAAGGCTTAACTTAGTCAAAACCTACATGGAAGTTTATTTTCATATTGTGAAATCCAAGATGAATAAAGTAGAATGATTTTTTGAATACTTTCATGAAAAAGTCTGGGTAACACAGAATGGCATTTAGAATTTTTGCAATACCGAACCACTAATGGCAATAAAGTAGAAAATCGACTCATTCAGCTTCTCCTCTCAATGAAGTCAGATATTCAAGTCTTACAAAATAGATTTTCTGGTTGGTGGCCTTTCATACATTGACTTCTTACTGTCCTAATTGAAAATGGAATGATTTTTTGGTTCAGATTTCTCTTTTCCCTATTCATGCAGATGGTCCTTCAGCAGGAGAGATGCCATTAACTTCCTGTGTCTTTGAACACTATGGTAGCCATCAGGGATGTGAAGTTTCAGAAAACACAATGTATTTTCTCTGGTCTTGTGCATCGGTTGGATTTAGGCACAGCAAATTAATCAGAGCCCAGTAACCAGAGGGGTGAGGGGAGCCTTGCAGGTGTAGCAGGTACCCAGGAAAGGGAGAAGCTCATTGTGGGAGCCTCTTGCACCCCCTTGCACTGTGGCAAACAATGAATAGATGTGGCGGGGAAGACAGCTAGGCAAAGCCGTTTCTGGCAGTCGGAGCAAACGTATGCAACACGTGGAGAAAGCCTGGTATGAAAGTTGGAACTACTCACCAGCATGTCACAAGAGTACAGTTGGAGGTAGAATTGCCAAGACCAACCCAAGTCTTCAGAACAATAGAGGACTTTGTGTGCTACACAAAAGGCTTACATCTGTCCTCTTGACAATGGGAGTCACTCACAAATCCGTCTAAAAGAAGATTGACATGATCAGACTTGTTTTAGGGAAGTTGGTCGAAAGTAGGTTACAGAGACATGATTCAGAAATCCAGGTGAGAGACCAGATGCTGAAGAGAAAACTGGCCTAAGGCATTAGGCAAGAAAGTTTATTTTATTGCTCATGTAGGCAAATAATTTAGAATCATTCAACTATAGGTGGTTTGTGCTATTTGTTAAGGGTAGAGGAAGAATATAACCAAATATCTGTATCAATAAGATGGCAGTCAGCCAGAGAAGTGACTATTAGTTTCCAAACTGATATCAGAGTAGGCTGAACCATGAAAGGAATTAAGAAGGGAAAGAGAACATATTTTCTGGGTCAACTATACAATAATTTGTGAGCAGTGTAAGATTTTGGGTTGGCCTCAGAAGACAGGGAAACCAGATTTTCAAGGAACATTGTGGAGGAGGACTTCCCAAGTGAGGAAACAGCATGAGGAAAAGGCACCAAGCCATATGCACAGATCCCTCGTGATGAGCAACAAGCAACCATGTTGGTGCTAGTGGAGGAGATGTGTGAAAGAGGCAGGAAAGGGAGACGGAGCCATATGGTAGCAGCCGGAAACACCAGGGCCAGCAAGAAATGCTCAGTTGAGTCAATTATAGAGACACATCGAAGGTTAAGACAAGGGTCACCGTCCAAGTTTTCTTCGAGAAAGCTTTATCCAGCATCCCTGGGTTGGCCCTGGGATACATCCCTGGGATACATCCCTGGGATACTTCTAGGAGGCCAGTAGCGTTTGTGTTCGGGATGGAAGCCAGAACCAAGGAGGAAAGAGAAATGGGACACTCTGGAGGAGAAATCTACACCAGGGAGTGGCTAGGCACAGAGGTGTGGGCCTGGGCTCTGATGCATACAGACAGCATCAAGCTCTAGAGCTAGAATGATTGAGGAGAAATTAGACCCTATAGTAGAAAGTAGGAAGTGAGCAGGAGGAAATATCTGGGGGAAGACTATGAATCATATTTTGGTCAAATGGAGTTTGAAGGGCTGGCAGGAGATGCTAAAGTTCAGTCGCTCTCCATTGAGTGCCATTTCAAATACACACACACACACACACACACACACACGTGTGGATATTGTAGGATGTCTGAGAACATTTCACCTGTCACAATGAGTTAGGGAGTGCTTCAGGTAAACTACTCGGTAAATATCCTACAGCACATGGTCAATTCCCCCCAGTTCACTTAGTCATGATACCTTTGGGGTGAAGGCTGAGAAAGTCTGGGTTGGATGTGTTTGGTGAATAAATAGAAATGATATTAAACAAAAGTATAAATTTTAGGAGTCATTTGTTCAAAATAGAATATTAACTAAAACACAAATTATAGATGTTTTGCTTAGATTTATTAGGCATAGTTTTTGGAATCAGAAGCATTTGGCATCAGAGAAGTTCTAACTTAGGAAACTATACCTCTAGAGTAGGAGATTTAAAAAAAATGAGATTCTCCCCCCTCTCCCTCCCACCCCACCAAGACCTGGTGACAGAGCACAGTGGGTGAGGTGCTTGCCTTGCATAGAGCTTGATCCCTAGCAGGTATTTTCCCCATCCATCCCCCCAGCACTCAGAAACAGACACATCAAAGAAATTTGACAACATTGGCCTGTAGCTCAGCCTCCCAGGAGACTCAACAAGAAAAAGTTTAATCCAGGATTCAGGAGTCTGTTTTGCTCTAGCTGTCAACTGACTGCTCCATCTTAGTCAAATGATAATTCTTCCTTTGAGTTTTAGTTTCAGCCTCTGCATCTAGAAATAATAATGTTACCTTAGATGGTTGTTCAACGTATATATACATATATATGTATATATATTTAAACACACACATTATATCCTCCAGCAGATACCTTGTCACATAGTGATACTCAAAATGTGATATTTCAAAGAAGAGAGGTAAGGCAGCCGAGGAGTAGACTGAAGAAATATTTGGAGAAGCAGGTGATCAAAATAGCACTAAAGGATTTGGAATGTTTATGTTCAACTTTCAAAGTTTAGGTCCAAACTAAATTGAGAGTCCTTAAGATTGATGGAACCTACTCAGCACCTGTGACTATCTTTGAAAGCACAGTTCTGGTTCATAGAATCTCTAGAATTTTGTATTTTTAGGCACTTGCATACATACTTCTGATGATAAGACACAACCAACAAAAACAATTTGCCAGATGTGGGGAAGAAAGATCAAAGAATAAGACAAGAGCCTTGTTCAATTTGCAATAGACGCAGATGCAGGTAAGAAATCATACCCAAACTAGCCTAGTATAAAATCATGGGTGTGTGAAGAAATAGAGACATCAAGGAAAAAGATTAGCTCCTGGAAATTCTCACAGAGCTGGCAGTTGAGGGGTTGGAGGATGAATAAAAGCTTACGGGAGCAGAACCTGCTGAGAAGAAGTAGGTTTGCAAAGATGTGAGGAGCCATGAGAAGGTGTGCTTCAATGCGGTGCAGTGAGGTCAGGAAGAAGTGAGTTGGAGAGATGAAAGTGGAAGTACCATGACGACTAGAGATGCCAGAGCACTGAAAGGAGGTGGATAGGGACCACATAAAGGGAAAGGGGATGAATAAGAACAGGGCATGGATTTCACATTCATTTCTCATGGGATGTACGACTTTAGGTAATTATTGAAAAACTAATGCACATACAATCAGAAGATAACAATAGTCCATGAAAAAATAGTATATGTGGCTGGAGTGATAGTACAGCAGGTAGAGCATTTGCATTGCATGCAGCAGACCCAGGTTTGATTCTCAGCATCCCATATGGTCCCCGGAGCACCGCCAGGGGTAATTCCTGAATTCCTGAGTGCAGAACCAGGAGTAACCCCAGTGCATATCCAGGTGTGACCCAAAAAGCAAAAAAAAAAAAAAAAAAAAAAAAGAAAAAAATAGTACAAACTTAGGTTGTTCCACTCAAAGCAACTATTAACAGTTTCCAATGTTTTCTTATGAATATTTTCCATAAGGAAGCAAGAACTTCTTTCTACTCATCCTCTACTAATCTTTCTTTCCATCAATTCATCATACGTCCACTTATTCATCCATCCATCCATCCATCCATCCATCCATCCATCCATCCATCCATCCATCCATCCATCCAGTTATCCATGCATTATTCCATTGGTTTTATTTATTTGAAGAACCCTGACTATACACTACTTTCTATAATTCGAAAAATGCTCATGGGTATATAGCATACTCACTGATGTTGACTTTCATTTTTTTCTCCACCATCTAAGAAGGCATTGTTTGGTTATAAAATGCCATATGTCTCTGGATTGCTGGTCATTTGGGCGGAGTGAACTCCTAGCTGCATGAAGCACCCTGGTTCATCTTTTTTGTGCTAATGTAGGAATATAGGCCCAGAGTAACTTTCTAATCTTAAAATTTCTGGTCCAGGCAGATTGTATTTTGATGGGAACTGCTGAATTGCTCTCCCAAAAAAGTTTACATCAATTTATAAAGCTGGCAGTAGTGAATGAGAGGGCTTGTTTTTCTACACCCTTGCCACCATTTATCATTGTCAGGTGAAAATAGAATTACATTGTTAAACTTACTTTCTTTGTGTATGGAAATTGGAATTCAAAATCACCCATTTGTTTGAGTTGAACTGGCACCCATTTATTATGCAAGAGCCTTTGTGGTGTTTGGATGATACAGTGGGCCTCAGGGCTAACCCAAGTTTGGATATAACACAAGAGCAATTGGCTTCGGGTCCTGGGTCCTTGATTCCAGAACTGCTGGCTCTCTGGGTTTGATCAGTCATGTGCTTAGCCTCAGTCAACACGACTCTGCAGTTGAGGTGATTGCATTTCAGGGACCCACTTACAGCATAATGTAGGAATTTATTGTTTAAGATTAAATTAAGTAAGGAATTTTATTAGAATATCTGTAAAATTGTAATCTATATTACTAATTACTTAAACAAAATGACACAAATTACTACAGTGTTCCACACATCAACTAGAAATAAATCCAGCAACAGAGTTGGAAGTTATTGAAAATTATTACTAAAAGCAATAATAAAGTCTTTTTTATTGCCATCACCAATGCTGTAGGTGCACAGAAAAATAGTTCGTATCTATATAGAACTATGTACAATCTGCATAGTTCAGTGTTTTAAATACATCAAGCTTCCAATTAAATTCTTAACTCAATGCAGTTAAATAAAATTTTAGATAGGCCTTTTGGAGTAATTGATAACCTAAATCTAAAATTTATATGAAACTGCAATAGATTAAGAATGCCTAAGACATTCAAGAAATATAAGAAGACATTGAGAGGATTTGACCTAACAAATACCATACATTATTTAAAGCAACAGGAGTAGACAGTATAGCATAGGGGCTAGGAAGGACCAAAAGTGAAGGTAAAAAACTCGTTTATTCACATACACACACAGAAGTGACACTGAAGAAGTGAATGAGGAGTTTCAGCAAAAGTTGATAAACAAGAAAGCAATATTTTTTACCTCACTGGCATAACTAAGATTAAATCCACTTATATAAGAAGCTCACATATAGTTTAATATCTTTAGAATGTAATAGACTAATGACTTTTTTGGCCTCAATGAGGGGATTGTTAATCATAAAGAAACAGGTGGGTTAAAAAGCAACTATGCTGAAGTTAAGATACAGTGCTCAACAAAATAGGAAGACAAAAGTGGAGTTATTAGGTTCATAAAACAAGATTATTAGAGAGCTATATCAGTATCTATACCAACCAATATCAATATTTACATCCACGAAATTTTAGTGTACAAAATTGGCACATCATACCTACAAATCAGTGAGTGAGTGTGCATTTTCCTGACCAAAAAGATAATTTAAAAGGCAATGTATTTTGCAATTAACTATACATATGTAAGAATGGCTAAATTGAAAGAAAAATTACAGAGTGTTGGCCAGATGACAGTTAGAGAGATTCTCTTGAACTACCTATTGGGTATAGGAGTATGAATTGTTTTTTCTTCTCAAAGATGTAAAAAACTGCATTGTCACCAACAGAGTCACTTGAAAACTATACACTCATTTTCTGTCAGTTTTCGAAGGGTCAGAATTCCAAATCCGTTTCACAAATTTAGGTCAAGAGGTCTTCCTGGAGATGATGACATCAATTGCTTTCTAATTTCTTATATTTGCATTTAAGCTTCATATTTAGCACAGGAGGTAGGGAGTTTGCCTTGACATAGCCGACCTGGGTTTGATTCCTCTGCCCCTCTTGGAGAGCCCAGCAAGCTACTGAGAGTATCGTGCCCACACAAAAGAGTCTGGCAAGCTATCCATGGCGTATTGGATATGCCCAAAACAGTAACAATAAGTCTCACAATGAGAGATGTTACTGGTGCCCACTCGAGCAAATCAATGAACAACAGGATGACAGTGACAGTGAATAATAATAGCACTTGGATTGGAAAGGGGGTGAAGAAGCCGGGGAGCGAGTACACACTGGGGAGTCGCCACCCTGCAGGTTGCTGGTTTGATGTGGTCATGGAGTAACAGGAGGGGAAGCCTGGGTGGGTGACAGGTCTGCCAACAACCGTCTTTATCCTTATTTCCCTTTCAGGACGGGCCTGTGCGAATATGGAAGAGGCAGCTTCGCCCACAGAGTGCCAGGTAAAACCGGGGTAGTGTTTGGCTTCATGAGAGGGCGCCTGCCTCTTCCCATTTCTCCTATTGGTCTCCATGGACGGCTCAGCCCTGTCCTGTTGCATTTCAGCAACAACTCCGGCACAGACAGGAGAAAGTGTCATACTGAGCCGGGCCTGTGGGATGGCACAATTCACAGGCCTCTCCAGAAAACCTGCCTCTGTCCTTTCGGCTCGGTCATGGGTGGGGCGCCGTGCCCGCCCCAGAAGCCAGGACACCTTGCAGGTAGAAGGTGTCCCCAGGAGGCCCGAGATCAGTGTGCTTTGCATGACTACAGAGAGCTGCTCTCCGCAGCAAGGGAGCCAGAAGTCTCCTCAGGAAGGTTCTAGATGTTCTTCATTGGGCTGGAGGGTACCTCCTGCCACTCTGGCATTGCCACTCAACTATTCTGGGCAGGAGTTCGCTGAATCTCTTTTTGGCACCGTAAGCTCAGACGGGAGCAGAGCTTGGAGAACAGATGCCCCCAACTGCTAAAGCTCATTCACCCTGAGATACAAGACAGGCACCCTGACTCTCACAAATACAGAAGGTTCCTGGCCTCCCGGGTGGCTGAGGACAGGTGTGTGACCCACCCATGGATGCCAGAATAGAGAATTGGAGTGGAGTCCTGCGAAATGGCCGCACCAGAGAACAAACCCATCCTCTACCTGCTTTCAGCTAGCTCCGGGTTGCAGGAGCTCGCACTCGGACTTCCTGCAGAAAAGTTGGGGTCCTTGGACTCAAGTACTGTGAAAGTTCCACTCAGGTGCAAACGGTGCTCTTCAGTACTATCAGCAACGTGTTTCCTTTGCCCCTGAAGGTCTCTTATATCAAAGCCAAGGAGCATACAGGGCACAGAGCCACTTCATAAGAGAAAGGAGCTGGAAACTCGCAGAGTTTGAAATCTACCTGAAAACTATGTTTCTGCAGGCAATTGTCAGCAGGGAGCTAAAAAACAGCATTGAGTAAAATACCTTTTATTTGATATCTCATTAACAAGGTCAATACACCAGTGGGCTTATTTAATAACCAACTCATAGAAGAAGTCTTCAATTCTTGATAGTCTTGCCACAGGTATTTAAAATTCTTCAAGTTTGGGGCTGAAAAATAGTACAGCAGGAGGGACACTTACCTTGCCTATAGCCAATCTAGGGACAATTCCTGGCACCACACATAGTTCCATAAGCCTTGCCAGGGGTGATCTCTGAGTGCAGAGCCAGGAGTAAGCCCTGAGCACCATTGGATGTGCCTCCAAAAAATAAAATAAAATAAAATAAACATCTTGGGTGTTTTCCAAGCCCCCATTCATATATATATATATATATATATATATATATATATATATATATATATGAGATCTCTTTTTTTTTGGGTCACACCTGGTGATGCACAGGGGTTACTCCTGGTTCTGCACTCAGGAATTACTCCTGGTAGTGCTCAGGGGACCATATGGGATCCTGGAAATTGAACCCAGGGCGGCTGTGTGCAAGACAAACGCCCTACCCTCTGTGCTATTGTTTCAGGCCCATACATATGTCTTTTTCTTTCCCATCACATCTCTCTAAATAAATCCCTTTAAGTAAAAACTATTTTGCCTCACACAAAATAGTAGTTTTATTTTCAGCATGAACGCTGCTTGAGTTTTAGGAGGTTACCCTCAAATAAACACAGAAAAATTTCAAAAGCTATCCTCCTAAGTAGGGTTTGGAAATGTACAAAGCTTAAATCATCAACATTGGGGAATGATAGTCATCTGTCTGAAGCCTCGGGGGATAACTCCTAAACAAACATAAAGAAGTATCGGCAGCTTTCTTCAGAACTGGGTTTCCAAATACAGGCAAATTCAGCTTCTACAAATTGGAGAATTGTAGTCATCGGCAGATTATAAATGAATTGGCAAGCAGAGTTCAGTTGTTAAAAGAGGATAATATCCCACCACATGGCATGAATAAATCATGGGAGTAGCATGTTGGCAGAGCCAAGCCTTGACGCGGGCACCATTGATAACTGATGTCTGGCTACTTTGCCGACTTCCCATCCTTGGCACGAAGAACTCCTCTTTTGCTGTTTGCCTTGAATTTCCAAACTGGAACTATTTGCGGTTTTGTTTTCAGCTGAGGACTCCAGACTAATCTGTCTGTATCTTAAAGAGCCTGCAGTATTGACAGGAGGGAACTTTTGTGGATGTGCGGAGAGGGTTTTAATCACCACGTGTGCTTCTCGTACCTCATAAAGGACAGAGTAGATGGCGCTTAGTCTCCTCTTTGTTATGTCGTCGTATCTCTTTAAAAATTTACCCAAATGAATCCTGGAATAATGATTGCCCATAATTCTACAATTTCTCCCCATTGATGGATGACTTCCTTTGCACTGACATGAGGCCATTTTAGTGTGGCATAGAGAAAGTAGGCAGACCGGAAGCTGGAGAGATAGTGGAGAATTTCAGGCCCTTGCCTCACATGTGGTTGACCCCTTTTCAATTCAGGCACTGCCAGGAATTGTCTGATGTAGGATGGCATTGCTGTGTCTGTTCCCCGTGCCACAAGGAGCTTAGGTTTATCCCGGTCACACCATCAAGGTGCTCCGGAGTCACTCCCATTCAGGCCTGTCTCTCTCTCCGCTTCTCTCCCCACTCTGGATCTCTCCCCCCAACCCACTCTTCCAGGCTAGTTAAATCCCTAGTTAAATCTCTAGTTAAATCTCCCCCCAACCCCCTCACGCTTGGGGCTTACACATAGGTGTGGTCGCAATCAATAGGGTTAAAGTTCTTTCCCTCAGGGGATGCTGCTTCTAGGACAGACTCACTTTCAGCAGGACACCCGCCCAAGGGCGAATCCCATGGGTGTGTTTCTCCTCGTCCAGCATACATAGATGGAGAGCTATCAAGGTGCTCCCCGGGGAAAGATGGAGAGCCGAGAGAGAGAGAGAGAGAGAGAGAGAGAGAGAGAGAGAGAGAGAGAGAGAGAGAGAGAGAGAGAGAGAGAGAGAGAGAGAGAGAGAGGAGAGAGGGAGAGAGAGAGAGAGAGAGAGGAGAGAGGGAGAGAGGGAGAGAGAGAGAAGGAGAGAGAGAGAGAGAGAGGGAGGGAGAGAGGGAGAGAGGGGAGAGAGGGAGAGAGGGAGAGAGAGAGAGAGAGAGAGAGAGAGAGAGAGAGAGAGAGAGAGAGAGAGAGAGAGGCGTGAATGGGAGTGACTCCAGAGCACCTTGATGGGTGTGACTGGGATAAACCTAAGCTCCTTGTGGCAAGGGGAAAGGACACAACAATGTCATCCTACAGTCCCTCATCACAGTGCCACTGGCATTCCAGTACTTGGGGCTTACGATGCTTACAATACCCACATTGGGTATGGTCTAACTCCCCCCGCCCCAAAGGAAGTGAAGACAAATAGGCCTTTGTAGCACTTGACATGGGGAGCTGTGACTGACAAGTGCCTCGGTGCTCACCATTACCTGCGTCCATGGGGAGATATCTACATGCATATCCACGCAGATTCCTTTCTTGATGCCTGCCCATTGGCTCTACAATGTGGGCCCAGGATTCGTAGTCTAATTATTTCCACAACTGTAAAATATCTGCTCTAATTTTCTACTTTGGGGGTGACCAGAAGGAAACCTGGCTACAAATAGCATTTGCTCAACTGAGATTTCTGGCTGGTTCCAAAAGGTAGAGAGCAGGAAGCACCAAGCACTCCACAGACTCACCCCACACCTCTCGGCCTTGATGCACGGTCCAGCTTTTCAGGACCATCACCCAGCTGTGTGTCTGGGCTGGGACGCCTCTTGGCTGCTGGCCTGGTGCAGTTTGATGCCTGCCCTGGATACTGTCTCTCGTGGTCTTCAGTGTTTGATGCCCAGCGGTGTTGGATGCTAGAAGCCTCAGTTCTAAGGAACGTTCATGCAGAATTCCAACAGGTAAATGAAATAAAAGTAGCAAGTTTGGGTTGAATTAATTTTTTATTATTATTTTTATTTTTTGCTGGGGCATGCTCACTGGAGCTTAGAGCTTACTTCTGGCTACAAAGGGGATCAAATCAGGGTTATCCTCAGGCCAGGCAAGCACCCAGCCCTGTACTATCTCCTTGGTCCAGTTTTCGAGTCCTGAGTAGCTGAACTCTGACACTCTAGATGTTTCCATGTCCCTACCATAATCCCCACCCCGGGAGGTTCTATGTGGCTGTGCGGTTGGTCAGAGTGTGGGTGCTTACCTCTAGAGGGTGCTTGGAAAGTTTGGAATGTGGGAATTGCCACCTTGGATGCATCCCCCAAGTCCTCAGGCAGGGCCTGTGCCACTCTAGGAACAGTCCCACACCCCTGTCACTGCAGCAAAGTCAGGACAGCTGGGAGTGGTCCTTGTGGAGTTTTATCACCAGGTGTTGACTTGGTTCATCTTTCCCCAGAGCTTAGCAGGAGGGAAACAGACCTAGAGGGTCTGGGGGCATAGAAGCCACCGAGCTAAGAGGAGGAGGGCTGGGGTTGACAGAGAAACGTCTGTCTGGTGTTGGGGACTAGCTGGGTCCTTGCAGCTTAGGAGCAGGGTTCGAGGACAGCTTACCTGGCCAGAGCCCAGCACAGCATCACCTGGTGCCCAAAGAATTAGGGATGGATTTTCCACTTCCTCTAATAATGGCGTCATTCTGCATCCTTCATGAATGGAGACTTTTGTGGAGACCTAAAGCAAACAACAAATAATTATTTTTTCAACTGCATATCTCCCCCAATGGAAAAAAAAAATCTTGGAAAACTAATCTATTTCCCCGTGAGTTTTCTTTTTCCACGATTATTGGCCTTTTAAATCTTTCGGTTCACAAAACTTAAGATTCTGTTGGCTCACAGCTTCAAGTGTTTCTTGATCATTTTATGTAACAGATTGTATTAGCATCTGAGCTTGCTCAGTAATCTTCAGTACATTCCATTTTAATTAAAGTTGGTAAAGCTCTCAATCCCCGTCACTTCCGCCACACTCAAGACTTGCACTGAATAAAAATAAAGTGGGGGATCTTAGATTTGTTTGTTGAGTTTTGAACCCCCAGTGGAATACATTGACAATCAATGTTCAGGGATGGGGGCAGTGGTCACGTGCTCACTCACCTGGGCCAGATGTGCATTTCCAGGAACCATCAAGAATACCCTGGGATGCCCAAAGGCCAATCTCAATTTTTTTTTAATTTCTGATATATTTGGACATCAGCACATTAGTTAAATGTTATTCAACTTTTTAAATGTATGACTCTAAAAGCAATCTGAAACTAGACAGAATACCTAGAATTCATTCCGGATTTTCTTCAAACCTTTCTGGATTTAATAGCACAATTTGCATTTCATGCCAGCCCACCCAAGGTGTTAGCCCAGAGGAATCTCTCATAGAGTGTCATTTTTCAAGGCCTGTTATATTTTTCTCTTCTATTAGGCTCTATAAATATTTCCGAGCATGTCCAAATAGAACACCAGTTGAGTAAGAATTATTGGTTTGACCTAATGTGATATTATTTCTGATGGAATAATATTTAACGTGAAAAAATGCATGATAAATGCAGTTAATATTTTAAATATCTTTTATATGATGGCCAAGGAAAACTTAATTCAAGTTTATAGTGAAAAGCTTAAAATACCGTCTATTTTACTATCATAGTTTTGGTACTGTGTGTTTTCAGCAACGTATCTATATGGAAACTGCGTTGTAAGCCAATTGTACTTTACTGCTGAATTATATAGCTTGAAAAGCAATCGAGAGAGAATGAAATATTTTAAAAGATGTGGAATAGGTATTAACATTCTTATTTGACTGGAAGGCTTAGATGCTGCTTTTACAAAGACTTGCCTTTTATATGGTATTAATCAGTTACTCTAAAGGTGGAATGGCTAATATAGTTCCCTAATCCATAGTGCCAGAGCTGCGAGTTAGGTTTCTGCCAATGCGCCAGTGACATTTTCGTTGGATTGGAACAGTCAAGGGATGGGCCTCACACTGAACCCAAGCACAGGTCCTCTAGGCCCCACTGTACCTTCTGCAGGTCCCCCAACCTCTGCAAAACCCTCTGTCCAGATGTCTCATTGCCACTCTTCAAGACGGCAGCATCTTCTTGGATACAAATCCCCTGGATTAGGCATGGAGCCGTGTCTTAGTTCACCTGGCCCCCCTGTAAATGGACTTCACTGCCTATTGTGCAGCTTTTCGGTCTAAAGAAGGAGGAAACGGTCAACACTCTCCCGCAAGAACTCACACAGACCCCTCCTCAATGACCACAGGAGGGGAAGACAGAAGGGGACCCCAGGGGAAGGCAGCCTGATTCTGAGAACTGAACGGATTTATAAAAGAGTGCTCATGTGTTAACTGCCCCTGAAGCTAAGAGCGCCCAGTCCCACACCCCTGAGGCTTGGGGCTCCCTACAAACGGAAGCACTTGGGAGACGGCAGATTCTGTACTTCAGAAGCTGCTCTTCAGAGTTGTTCTTTTTTCTCTCCAAAACTCCTTAGTCACTAAAACAAAAACTCAAGAGCACTCACAGAGAAACAAAAGAAAGAAGTTGCAGAAAAATTAAAGCCTTGCGTGGGTGTGAGCAGAGAAGCAGGAACTGCGAAGCGTTGGGTGAGTTGTGAATTGTCACCCCGCCTCTGTTAGCTTGACAAACGGTGGATTTTCCACCTCAAGTGAAGTGCAGACAGACGTTTCTCCGCTCTCATGGCAGAACTTTCGTGACATGAAGATTTTTTCCCCCTGATTTTAGTATCTGAGGGGGCTAGGGCACCTCCAGACAAAAAGGCCAGAGGGTAGGGCTAGAGTTGGGGTCCTTAAGGAGTCCTCGAATTTGAAAAGTCGGAAGCCTAAAACCCCCGGTCTGCACCCTACATGCTGTCAGAACACTCCTGGTTAAGCCACTTGCCTGTGTCACAAGCCTGGTCCCCACCGCGGAGATGCAGTGTTGACAATGGTCGGGAGCAACAGTCCCGGGGGCGGGCTGGGGGTGGTTAGGGCATGGGTGCAGGCGCGGTGGTCTCGTTCCGTAAGCCGAGATGGGGCTGCTTCAGCAAGCTGATTCTGAGGCTGGTTTCCAGGGAGGAGCCAGTGGAGTGTCATTCCGAGCTACTCTCCGGATGCAGGAACAACAGTCTCCGTCACTGCCGCCACCTCTAACTGCTTCTTCAGGGGCACATCTCTCCCCTATTGTCCACGTTCTGGGGCCGCTCCTTCCTGCAGGCCAACCGGGCCCCTGCTGGGCCAGGCCCCAGGCCCGCTCCCCTCAACCCCTCCACCCACTCTTGGGTTTCTATAGTGAGAAACTGAGTTCGACCGGGAAGACTCTCTGTGAACTCGCACCCTCCACCCGCCCCAGGAAGACTGGGCCAGGGGCAAGAGTCTCCCAGGAGCCTCTGACAGTTTGTCCCAGGAGAGAGGCTGGCTCAGGCCCTGGGGAGCCCCCGAGTGGACAGCCCTCCTTGGGGTCTTTGTTCTGTCATCGGAAACTGTGCCAAAGGCCTGGACTTCCCCCGTGGTGGCTTCAGGTATTCCTTGGCCTTTGTTCCTGTAGGAAATGGATATTTGCACCCCGCAAGGATTTTCATATTTTTACTTTGTGTTTAGGCTTGATCTTTTACCTGCCAACAAAACCTAGACAGGCACCAAATGCCAGGCAGCCCTGAGCAGAAATGAAATCCCAAGATGCTAATGGAGCCCGCCTAAAGGGATGGTATCCCCTTGGCCCTGGGAGAATGGCATCTCTGCCTGTGTGGAGACTTGCTCTGCCTGGCTGGGACACACCCTTGGCTGTCGGTTAGTGTCCCGGGGTCTTTAGAGGGGGGCAGACAGATGCTTGTGTCCATACACAGAGGCCCTCGGAACTGGGGTGGGAGAGAGTTAGAGGCCTGAGAGGGTGTGTGCTTGCGTGCTCTGAGACCGAGCTTCCAACCGTGGCCCTCTGTGGCACTCAGCATGACCCCAGAGACCCCTACACACCTCCGGGTGGTCGTCCTATTCACCGGCACTGCAGGGCTCAGAGCAGCGGCAAATCCTTGAGATGTTGCACAGGATCATATGGCCCAGGGAGCTGTTCCCGGGACCGGCCTCCATGCCTCCTTGCACTGCTTAAGAGGAAAGGAAATACAGGAACGACAGAAACGCACGGAGCAGCGTGTGGGTCCTGACCCATCTCAGGTCAGTCCTTGGAAGCAGCCCCTGTCCATGGCTGCTGCCCACGTTTGAAGAGCAAAAGGCTTGCTCATCGGTAGGAGCACCCAATATCCAGCTAGCAGAGCTGAGGAAATGCAGATGGATTGTGTCTCTGCCACTGTCCAGGCCTGTCGTCTCCGCTACGGTGAGGAAAAGGCTTCCCACGTCTGCCTAAAGCTGGGCCAGAGCTGTCTCCTCCATCGTCTGTTCTCAAAACTCATAGAATAAGTACCATGAGGCAAAGTCTCTCACTCATCTCACTCACATACTTTGTATTTATTTTTACTATACACACACATACACACATGCACACACATGCACACACATACATACATACACACATATGCACATATACACATATGCACATACACACACACACACATACAGACACATGCATATACACACATCACACATATACCCGCATGCATACACACATACACACATATCAATACATGCATATACACATGCACACAGACACACATGCATACACACATACACATGATTATACTGAAAGTCTGGCAGTTTCTACAATACCCGCCCTCCCCTCTCCAAACAAGCAGAACTATGAGTTTGGAGCATTTGATCATTTTGCGATATTACACATTTGTGACTTCAAGGAGAAGACCATTCTAAGTCCTTTGAAATGTTCCTGCTTAGAGTCAAAGACACTTTGGGTGCTTGTTTATTCCCAGGCTCTTTAATCACTCCTTTCTGCCTGGTGGGGATAATGATGGGTTTCCCTGGAGGATCCAAGGAGTGCCCTGGAAGCAAGCCCTATTCCTCTTTAGAATTTTTCCTGGTGCTGAGTGTCCACCAGGGAGCAATAAACACGGAGAGGTATGGTTTGTCTGTACTGAGGAGGTGCCGGGGAAGGGACCGTTCTCTGGCCCGACTCCCTTCTCCAAGGTTTGCGCTTTGGCGGGCAGGTGCCCTGGAGGCTCTGCACAGCCTCTCTGACACCACCATCCCTTCAGGACCTTCTCACCAGCAACCACAGGAAACTCTCCTGGGGAGCTCAGCAGGTTCAGCCACAGTGGAAGCATTCTCTCCCCCCAGCTTCTCTTCCTTCGGGGCTCTTTCATGTTTTCACCCAAAAATTCTATGTGGTTCAGTTGGCATATAAACTTCAAGGCTCCAAATCCCTACTCTAAGGGAGAAAGGGGCTAAAATTAATTCATTTAAATCTTAACGCTTCCAATGTTCTGAGTATGTCTCCGTCTGTTTATACAATAGGTACAGTAACGTGTCACCAAGTTAGCTGACGCTGGTCTTTGACTGCATTCCTTAGACCCCACACTAGGCTTCTTTTATAGAAGTCCAGTGGACAGCAAGGCTTATCACGGTGGCCTCTTCTCCTGCAAGGAGGGGAGGGACACTCTGGGGTCTCATTTGTAAGGATATTAGTCACCCCGTGACACCATCCCTTCCCAAAGGTACCACATCTGAATACTACCTTGGGGATGAAATTCAGCCTGCGGAGATTGGTCTCCATGAGGGATTGTAATTGTGTCAGACCTTCAGTCTTCCCTTACTAGTTCTATGACTTGACACAGGCAGTATTTTTGTGCCCTAGCCCCTAGAGCTTCGGATGGTGATAACCTGTAACCTGCATTGGTTAATGTGCATATTACTAGATTGTCATAAGATTTAGGACAGGAGAAATAGCACAGCAGATAGGGCATTTGCCTTGCATGCGGCTGACCTGGGTTCGATTTTTCCATCCCTCTCAGAAAGCCCAGCAATCTACTGAGAGTATCCTGCCCGCATGTCAGAGCCTGGCAAGCTACCCATGGCATATTCAATGCGCCAAAAACAGTAACAACAAGTCTCACAATGGAGACGTTACTGGTGCCCACTCGAGCAAATCAATGAACAATGGGATGACAGTGCTACAGTGACAGTTATAAGATTCATGGAAAATATTTTGAATAGTTACCTGTGCACAGCTAACTCTTTGTTTAAGAGTAATCATTATTAAGAGTAATCCCCTTAATTTTGCATATCAGCATTTGGTGAAGTGCTTTATTTAATAAAATTTACTTAGAGACTGTAAATGGAGAGAAAGAGAGATATGTTAAAGAGAGAACATTGACTTCTTCAAAGCAGAACAGAAAGCAATCATAGACTGGATTTTTTTGCGAAGCTTATATACAATTTCTTCAATATGTCTTGGCCTGGAATTATCTGCCTACATAAAGTTAATCTTGTTTTTGTCACAGGGAAAACTCTGGATTTTTTATTTGACCTTCATTATGATGCAGCCCACGACCTCTTATTATGTAGTTCTCCCTCTCGGAGAAGCCGGCAACTACAGAGACTGTCCTGCCCACACAGCAGAGCCTGACAAGCTCCCCGTGGTGTATTCAATATGCCAAAAAGAATAATAATGATAGGTCTCATTCCCCTGACACTGAAAGAGCCTCTAATGTGGCACGGTTGGGAAGAACGAGTAAAGAGAGGCTGCTAAAATCTCAGGGCTAGGACGAATGGAGACATTACTGGTGCCCGCTTGAACAAATCGATGAACAACAGGATGACAGTGATACAATGAAACAGTGATGATCTCTCTTGAACCTTCCCTTCCATCATTGAGGCACCAGAATACAATGTAATGACAAATTGATGTCTTTTTTATTCTGGTAAAATAAAAATGCTCTTTCATTGTGTATAGGTGGATCTACACTAATCCTACTTTGAAGAATAGGTGCTTTTCTTGAGTTCTGTGAGACTCTCTTCTCCAAGTTTTACCTTAACTTGTTTCCTGCACTGTAGGATGGTTGGAAAAGAGAAGTGGGGGCAATTGTGATTCTAAAAAGGATTTTACGTCATTTTACCACCGAGGAAAGAACAGCAAGATTTTGAAGATGCAAATTTTGTTTAATTCTGTGGTCTTGGGAAAATGTCTTCCCCTTAATTTTGCATATCAGAAAATGGAGCTAAAGCTGGGATTTTCCCATTGGCCAGGGTGATTTTGAAGATCAAATGCTTCATCTGTTTGAGCATCTCCAGAGTCTATTCACATATATTATGATTTGATTTTTCCTCCTCTTTGTTTTGCTTAGGCCCCTGGGAGTGCTTGCTGGATTCCAGAAGGTGGAAAGAAACGCGTTTCCCCCTTCCAGCCCAATAAAGCATGTCTCTATTTCATATGCTAAGAAAAGCAAAGAGAGGTTCAGACTTCCACTAACACACACACGCACACACAAAGAGATATCTGGAACATGAACGCTCCTTAGGGAAAGTTGCTGTCCTAATGAAGGCATTTATTCTTAGTTGCGTCTGTATAAAACATATGCATGAAACAAAAACTACTGTCATTCTATAAATATCAAAAAGTTGTCATAGAGGATAAGAGGAGAATAAAAGTTATCGTCTGCGTTCTCTCTCCTGACTTCTCTTTACACTTGTGGAAATTTGCTCCAGTGCTTACTGAGACTCTAGATGTGGTGACCCCATGTGCCAAATGGCACCTGCCTTATCAAAATACACCATAGCACAGCGGGTAGGGCATTTGCCTTGCACGCGGCCGACCCGGGTTCGATTCCCAGCATCCCATATGGTCCCCTGAGCACCGCCAGGGGTAATTCCTGAGTGCAGAGCCAGGAGAAACCCCTGTGCATCGCCGGGTGTGATCCCCCCCAAAAAAATACAAAATACACCAGAGGGTGCGAGAGCAGGTAGTCCCAGCTGGTCCTGCAATACCCCAAATTCCAGGAGCTCCTTTGAGACCCCCAGATTTTCATCGGGCCCAGGGCTGTCCTGAGAGCCGGCGGCTGTGCTGTGTTTGCTGAACTGAACCAAATTTCTCCCGTGCCTCCAACAGGTGAGTGCCACGAAGGTCGCACGGGGAGTGAGCAGTGGGTGTAGAGTTCCAAAGTGGTCCCGTGGCAGCAATGAGGACAGCTGAAGAGTCCCTCTGCCCGGGTGGGGTCAGTCCTCCCTCTAGAACCTCACGGACGCCCCCTTAGCTCCCTGCCCGTCCACTAATCACCCGAGACTCCGGATGCAGAATCCCGCTGAGAGACCCTCCCAAACAAGGCGTGGGGGGTGGGTTTCTACGAGCTGACGGTCTGCAAATGCATTTCCAGGCTTCCTGCCCACTTTCCCCCCAGTCTCTGGGATTTCTTTCGGATTCTAGAAAAGCAGGAGAAAAAAGATGTTTCAAGGCAGTCTTAAGAAACATTCCACGAGGGGGGTGATGGAATGAGCGTTCCTGTTGGCACCTGTAAAAAGCTCCCTTGAATGTTTCCACATTTCTACTTTCTACAGGAAAGCTTCTCAGCCCAAGGGAGACAGTAAGAGCTGATCTGTCCTGAGGCAGCGCTCGGCCTCCTTTCACCATGCCAGAAAGGTCCTAACAGCCCGCTCTGCCACTCCTGGCTGACTGTGGCACCCATGCGTGCTCATTCGGGTCCCAGACCCTCAGACTGAGTGAGACCACGGCCATAGGGGCTGCAGAGTCCCCTTTCCCAGGGAACTTTCCTTTTGGATGTTTTGCTCTTGGAAATATCAAACATCTGCCCCGGGCGAGTAGCTAAATAGCTGCAATTTTCAAGCTTGCTCCTATTTTTGGCTCTCAGAGCCAGAGGCATTTGAACACCCATGTTGGGGGCGGGTTCTGGGGAGCCTCAGGAGGAGGGGAGCCAAGCTGTTTCAGATCAATTGCTCCCGTGCTTAAAGGGCTAGTAAAAACAGGTTATAATGTTTACATGACTTTTTATGGGTCAGAGTTTATTACAGTTCTGTTCTGTGGCCTACAGCAGAGGAAGGTTTTACAAGGTTCTGCCGCTTCTGACAGCACCGTGCAGTGTATCTGGTCAGGCCAAGGTGGCTTTCTGTTCTTTCTCTTCTCTCTGACTCTGTGCATTCTACTTTTCAAAAAAAAGGGAGGTCTGAAGGATCCATTATGTCAGTTTTATTTTTATATGTATACTTGGAAGGCTGCAAGTGGAGGGAACCGGCCGCGCAGCCGACAGCCCCAAGGAAGATTTCTGTTCCCGTGGGTTTCGTCTGCCTTTGGTCTTCGCTCAGCTGCTCCTTCATCAGCGCGGGGCATCCCCACGCGACCCCGGCCTGCTGCTGCAGCGCGCATGCTCCCTGCATGCCTCGGCCCAGCCGGGGGGCTGCAGGCAGCGCTCTGCGTGTCACTGCCTCTCCCCTCGCGCGGCTGGGCCCCGCTTGCTTGCTGGTTTCCCCAGGCGAATTTCCTAACCCTCCTGAGCATCAGGATAATGGTGCTCACTTGCAACACCACTGGGAGAGTGTTTTTAGCAGGGAAACTCTGGGAGGCTACGTATACACGGGGCTGGGCTTCCTTGGCACATCCCTCTGGTCACATATTACCGAATGCCTAAACTGGGCCGGGCTCTGTGATGGGCTGTACAACAAAGCCAGTGAGAGCTGTGGTGGGAAGAGACAATATACCTCTGGCCTCAGAGACTGCTCTGATGAGAGGCAGGGCGGGCATGGGGCTATTGTAGTTAGATGGGTGAGAAGAGCCTAAGAATGGGGTCCCGTTTGATCAGAAGCCTCGATTTAGTGATTGGTTATGACTTGTAGCTGTTCCCCCAGAGGGATGGAGATGCAAAGGCACTGTGGCATGAGGAAAGGTACAGACAGTGTGCAGTAGTTGTGGGTGGAGTGAGTGAGCTGAAGTGTCTGTGTTTTAGAGATAGAACACAGAAAGACACTATGAAGAATGCCGGATGTGTCTGGGTCTTTCTGTCCTTTATAAACGTGGCATTTGGTCAGAGAGAAATAGGGAGTCTCTGGTAAGCTTAGGCTAAGAAAAATAGGATCTGTGTCACATGCTTAAAGGATCTTTACCATATTCCTTTGGAGAGTGAACTATATGGAGGAGAGGGAAGAACCGGAGGAGAGAAAACTATTCTTTCCGTATAATGTGGACAGCAGCACACACTTGAATAGTCCAGAGCTCAGGAAGTTAATATTTTCTTGTCTGAAAGTTGCAGACAGGGTGTTTTCTTGGCATGTGGCCAACCTGGGTTCTATCCCGGGCACCATTATGGTCCCATGAACATAGCTAGAAGTGGTCCATGAGCAGAGAACTAAGAGTAAACTCTGAACACTAGCAAGTATTAACCCAAAACCATTGTTTTTGGCCCAAAACCAAGACTTTTTTTCTTGTCTGGATGACTCCTTTGTTTTAATTAATATCTGACTGAGTCCATACCATTCTGAAAATTGAAATCAGTGATGACAACCAAGAGAACAGGATTAAAAAAGAATAGAATCTCAAGGGCTGGAGCAATAGCACAGCGGTAGGGCGTTCGCCTTTCATGTGGCCGACCTGTGTTCGATTCTTCCGCCCCTCTCAGAGAGCCCAGTGAGCTACCAAGAGCATCTAGCTTGAACAGCAGAGCCTGGCAAGCTACCCGTGGCGTATTGGATATGCCAAAGACAGTAACAATAAGTCTCACAATGAGAGACATTACTGGTGCCCGCTCAAAGAAATTGATGAGCAACAGGATGACAGTGACAGAATCTCAAGATGAAGAACACAACTTCCAACTCCGAAAGCCGCTGCTGTCCTTCTGTCGTCTCTTCTGTCATCTTTGATTTAAAATCAAACCTCATGGTTCCTGTGCAATTGTAATGGGGTGGTTGGGTATCCCCTGGGTGTGTTAGAACTGGGTACGCCTTTGGCTATCTAAGTTTAGAAGCATCTCCAAGGTATGTGGTTCCTGAAAAAACTGAGGCTCTATCACTGGCCAACCGGTCACAGTTGACCCAGAAGTGTGTGGGCAGTAGGCTGGGGCTCCTTCAGGTCACCAGTGCTTTCTCAGTGGAGCAAATACATCTGTGGAGTCCTTTAAAGTTACGGAAAGCAGAGAACCATCACCAGACAAAGTGCAGAGTTCCACCCATGGGGAGGCTACTCAGCCAGGAGTAGGAATTTGGTGACCGGGTCAGCAAAGAAGGGGATGCCCAGTGTATTCTGTGGGACGGGAGGGACTCCTCCTTGTGAGGACACCCTAGAGTCAGTGCACGGGTGTCTATTTATCTCGATGCGTCAAACCTAAGCACCTACAAGAACTGTTTGTGTTAGGAATCGTGCAGAATGCAAGTCTTCCAGAATGTTCTTAGTTATAGGCAGAGTCGAGAGCTGTCAGCGGGACTTGACATGAACAAGGCCGGGCTGCATCTGCTCTGTCAATCATGCCTGAAATTCCACCCCAAGAGATGAATGGTTTATACATTTGGCCCCTATAAAAATGCAAGCAGTTCTGGGAGGGATAATAAATCATTATTACCATTTTATGAGTCTATCAGATCCCTTTTTTTCATACTGGAGAGACGTCAGGGTGCAGACTTGGGGCTGGAAGCTGCAAGAGATGGAGAAGAGCAGGAGAGATGGGAGCTCTTTCTGGATGGGGTCCGAGCAGAGCCACGCTCATCTGGCCCTTCAGTGGCCATCGTTCATGTATGCTGCTCCTGTGTCCAGGGAGAGGGCAGAAGCAGCTTACAGGACAACGACACTCACCAGATCGCTCTGTTGCCCCCGCATCACAGACCTGACGAAATTCATTTCTAGGACTGGACTCAGTGGCAGCTGGGGAGCTGGGTTGGTACTTCCACGTTGCTCCAATTCAGCTGTTTGAAATAGCAGGCCACCACATCTGTTAAAAAATATATATATATTCTCCTGAATTTTTATGAGTTGGACTCATCACATTTCTGCTTTGGCTTAAACAAATAGCACAAGCTAGAATATATAACTGGTTTCCATCCCCAAGAGTGGGTACACGTATCATATTATGTGATCCTTGGAAAAAGTTCCTTCCTCTGAAAAATCTAGCCACACTTGGATGTTTTCTTATGCTCAAATGGACTCTCTTTGCCAGCTCTTGGACTAACTTTCACAGTACAGGTGGCCAAATCAAAATCAGGAATGAACACATGGCCAGGCGTTTTAACTCTACCTTATCATGTGTAGGACTCCCGTTAAAAGATAGCTTTTGTGTATTTGCTCTCCATGCAGGCCACACGCATGTACTGGGTAATGTATTCTTTGTTTGACTATAGAGGACGGGCATAAGACTTTCATTGGGATTTTATAGAGAATATTAGTTTTTCTTGGAACTTTTGGTCAATGACACGTCTTTGGAGAAATTCTCAGACCCTCATAATTCAAAGTTGGCTGTCACTCCTATACGTGTCCAGCCAAAAACAAATGACCTGAGATTCCCAGTGCATAGAGAATGGGATCATGGCATAGAGCGTAAGAAGGCTCTTTTGCAGGTAAACCACGTTACCCAATTTTGTATCTTTCCTACATTACAGCATAAATGCTTATGAACTCCTTCGTAAAATAGCTCTATAGGAATGAACCAAGTGTGGTAGGGAAATTGACCAGGCTGTTATGGTGGAATGAACATAGTGTTATCTAATAACTGTGGGAGAAAGAGATTATTTTTACTTATATAAGAATTAGAGTTACCCCGAAAGGGGAAAGAGAGAGAGACAGAGAGAGAGAGAGACAGAGAGAGAGACAGAGATAGAGACAAAGACAGAGACAGAGAGATAGACAGAGACAGAGACAGATAGACAAAGGTGTGATGTATAGTGCTGGAGAAATGGGTGCTAGTGTATTGTGTGACTGAAATCTGATCATGAACAGTTTTGTCACTGTGTATCTCATGGTGATTCAATTAAAAAATAAAATGAATAGAAGAATTATAGTTAGCACACCTACTATTTGGGGAATTTTGACAACATTTACTCCTCTAAAACGCCCTTTATTCTAGGGATCTAGGCCTGGCTTGACCAGTTTTTGAGTATTTCAAGGAGACTTCACAAAGTATGAATGACCAGCATGAAGGATGCACTAAAGGTTGCTAGCTTCTTGCCAAAAGGAAGAGACAGAAAAAGTTGGATGATGACTATCAGGTGGCCAGATTGGGAGGAAGCTTAGTCTATACTGAGGGTTAATGATAATTGTTAAATTTCACTTCAGTTCTATTATGATATTATTTATTTGAACTCACATTGATTACTATCTCATTTCATTCCCATATGGCTAAGTGTTTCTATTCAATATATTTTCATTCTTCACAAAATGCCCTTAATCAGAGTAGTTATTATGTTTTGGTATCATTTGACATATGCGCATTGAAGAACGGTTCCAATTTTCTTATTTGGCTTGTGGAATCCATCTCGTAATGCTAAGGTTATTCTTTGTAAAGACTAGATGTAGTGTGGGGAAGACCAGGGGGTCTCAGGCAGACCCCAGTGTCCTGAGTTCTTTGTGAAAGTACCAGTATGTTTTCTATTTGTAACTGCTGCATTGGATCAATTGATCATTACAAATGTTACTTTTCAATTTAAAAAAATTTATTAAAGCACCGTGAGTTGTAAATTTTGTGGTTGAGTTTTAGACATCAATCCCACCACAGGTGTCAGCTTCCTTCCATTGGTGTCCTCAGGTTTGTTCACTTCCATTCCACCTTGATAGGGACATTTTTCAGTTTGGTTGTTGAAGTTTGGGCCTTTTGTTATTAGTGTTGTTGACTCTGTGGTTAGGAGACTTTTTAAAAGCAATTTTATTGAATATATCTGACTATAATACAAACACTGAAGACTCAACTTGTTCTTCATGGCAAGCGATTTCTTATTATAGGTAAAATAAAAATAATATACTCTGTAATGCATACAATAGAATCTTTAATTCAATAAGAAATTTATTTAATTTTGTAAGACAAATCAAGTGTAAAACTGTAAAGATGTTCTCTTTCAAGTATTTGAGAGTCAACTGGGTAGAAGTTGAAATGCACACAAGAATGACAGTGGTACAAGACAGGAAATGCTAATTGTCAAAAGCAATACAATTCATTTGTCACCTCAGTTCGCAAAAGACTTACCCAATAGCTGGAGTGATATGATAGTGCAGTGGTTAGGGCACTTACCTGGCATGAGATTCTGGACACCCCACATGAGTCCCTAAGCTTGCCAAGAAAGATCTTTGACTGCAGAGTTAGGAGGAAGTCCTTAGCACCTCCTGCTGTGGCCAAAAATTTTACTTAAAAATGAAAAAAAATAGTTACTCAAGTTTGGAAAGTGAATGGTAATGGAAATATTTGAGTGAGATTTGAGGAAATGTTGAAAAGATGATAAAGAAACATGTTCCAGAAGCTTTATCACCGGAACTTATGCTTGGAGGTAGGAAAGCAGATAGAAAAAGTGATGCAGATGGGTAGAGAGAGTCCTGGGAAGAAATTTCCCAGAGTAGCCTTTGTGTATTTGTTTTCCATGTAAGTCTGAGAAGCTGAGGTGTGATCTTTTTGGTTTCTTTTCTGGGGGGGAGGGGGAGGGGGTCACACCCGGCGATGCACAGGGGTCACTCCTGGTTCTGCACTCAGGAATTACCTGTGGTTGTGCTCAGGGGACTATATGGAATGCTGGGAATTGAACCCGGGTCAGCCTTGTGCAAGGCAGATGCCCTACCTGCTGTGCTATCACTCCAGCCCCTCAGATGTGATCTTGGGATGTGATTGGTACCATGTGGGTAACCAAAGAATATTTCTGAGTAAGTCAATGGGCACAAGTGCCCTGTTATAATGGGTTGGAGAGATATGAACAAGAAAGAATAAACAGAACAAGAGAATCAAGGGGGGAAGCTTCATAACTAAGACAAGAGTGAAATGATCTAGGGGAGGAAGACCCAAAGTTGGTTTAAAACATGAAGGAAAAGATGGGAATAAAATGCTGTAAAATAAGAATTCAACCTCTATGGCTTTGGGCAGAAGACAACAGAAGATTTTAAGCGTTAAACCAGGCTTGTAGCAGAATATGGTGTGTGTGTTTGTCTGTGATGGAAGACACTGAGGCTTGAGTTCATGCAATTAAAGCAACTTCATAGTGGCCTGTACAGCTGTAGAAATAAATCTGAAAGTTATTCACAAAGAAGTCTCTGTTTATATTGCCAATAGATGATATAGCCTTTTGAATTATTAAATCCTTTCCAACTACTAACACAAGCTATTTTTTAAAAAACATTTATTTTCAAAAAATTTAAAAAAATAAGAATGAGGTAGCTTTAGTTACTGAAGCATTTTGTGTTTTGGCAATATCCATTCATAATGAATTGATTCTTTGAGAAAAAAATTCAATATTAACCCTCTTATTTATTTCATGTTTACTTTATAATGAGATGAAGATTGAGCAGTCTTGAGCAATATAATTATGTTGCTCAATATCATTCTGAAGAACTTTTAATATTTTGTGACAAAAAATCATAAATTTAAAAAAATCTCAATAGTAATATTTTATTGGGATTCATGAAGCCTGCGCTTCACACGGCATTTAAACTGTGATGCTGTCTTTCAGTCTTGGCATGAATGGATGTGATGAAGTGACGGATACTCAGCTCTTCAATAACTGGAATGGATCAAGAATCTATTGGTCTTTCAAGCAAGACCCTTCATTTTACTTTCACTGTCCTTGCTCTGTAGTTATCAATCCCTTTATCACTCTGTTCTAACTGAAAGAATGTACCAGAGAAAGGAAGATGACAGTTCCCATCCATGGGAAGGTATACCCCTCAAGAGAGTGATTCCAGGCAATTGCAGTTTTCTGAATGAGAGATGTCAAACCCTGTATCATGAGGAAGAAACAGTGAACTGTGCTATCCCTTTTTGGACTAAGGAGGGCTTTCAACACTTCTCCTGCACAGTATCACCTCAAAGGGCTACTCTAATTAGTCAAAGAATCTTTCCTGCCGGGTGTGACATTTTCTCAGACATGATGTCACCTTCCAAAATTTCTTGGCTCACTCATGGAAATATGAAACATGTTGACGTTATGGTGAAGATTAATTGGGTTCTAATTTTTAATTTTGGAAATCTTCTTGGTCCTTTTGAATGACAGCTGAGATCCAACTTGTGAATATGTTGGAATAAATTACCTCAGGGGACTCTCTCCCGGGGAAATTTGTAGTCCTAGTAGAGATGTCACACAAGCAGGAGATGATGGGGTGGCTGCAGATGGCAGACAGTGTGAATTTGGGTCAGGTTTCCCTCTCAGAAGAGATTCAGTCCTATTTTGATAAAACCGAAGGGAGCGATTCCACATTGTATGTCCTAGACCACGGGCTCTGAAGTTTGCAGACTTTCTCAAGTTTCTGGAAGGCTTTTGAAACTTATCTGGCTCTGTGATGCACTGTTACTTTTTGAAAGTTTAAAGATTATTTTTTTTACATTAATCCCCAAAGGACAGTAGGGATATTGTGATTTTGAACAATTCCTTAACTATAGCTATTTATTAAATAGTACTTCACCTATTTTGAAATTAGGCCACTTGCTTTTAATTCAAATTGATTTTGGTCACATCTGAGTTAAAAAAAATTATGTAGAAATTTATTTCTTGACATTGAAAGTACTACCTCAGTATTACTTAGTATTCAGCACTGTCCTAACAGTATAAACATAGTCTTAGAAGTGTTTTGTCCACAGGAAACAGCCCAGAGTCTGCCTTCATAAAATGTCTTCTTCTCACGTTTGTTGCGAAACATAATTATATGTTAATTGAGACTAGTATGTCTAGACTTAATTATAAAAAATGACTTTTAATAGTTGAAATAAACTTACTCTTAGATATAGTACAAAGTATAACTAAGAATATTAAAGCAAACTATTATGCCCCCCAAAATAAGTCGGAATAGATTTTTTTTAAGTGGCATTTTGAGATCAAAAAGGAATGCGGTGTTTGAAGTTCAAAAGATCGTGTTTTGGAAATTCAAGGTCAGCGTGAATGAAATCTCACCAGTGGGAAGTCTGAAGTCTCCTTGCTGGGTGCTGCACTAAATACCAAAGATGGATGACTGTCGCCCCAGGAGAAGCGGCCTCCCCAACTGTGGTCTGAGGTGGATGCTCTGTGTTAGGTCAGGGAGTATGCTGAGGAGTAGCTGAGGGGTAGAGTGGGCGTCCTGCAAGCCGAGAGCTCCAGGCTCAGTAAATTAAGTCTCAAGCAGCAGATCAGGCCCGTGTGTAGAATCCCACAAAGAGCCCAGAGAAATTGGCATGCACACAAGTTTTCCAGCCAACTTGACAAGACACAGGAGATCCAAGACCCCAGTGAGGTGATGGGAGAGCGAGAGCACAGGGCACTCGGGCAGGAGGGGCGGTGGAGCGCCTGTGTGGACAAGAGGCTTGTCCGGAGAAGATGCTTCTGGGCACCGGGGACCTGATACCGTAAGGTGCTTGGCATTCATCCCATGCTGGGTGGGAAACTTGAGGGGGGGAGCAAGTGAGGGTACAGTCGGATTTGCAGTTGGGAAGGTTTATTTGCGGGAAGAGACTAGAGCAGAATCAAGTCCTGGAACTGCAGGGAACCCCAGTTAATAGTGTGCGGTGGGTAGAAGTCAGGGCAGGGGGCAGGGGAGAGGTCAATCCCAGGTGCGCTGTGGAGACAGTGAATGGGCTTCCTGTGGAAGGTTTGGTGGTTGAGGCCATTAAGATGGGCCACATGACTCTGGAGTTAGCGGTTAGATGATGGTGAATGGCTAGACCCATACTAAAATCAAATCTCTACCTAGTTCCCTAGCTCTTGCGCTTGGTTATTGCATTCATCTTGCAAAGTTGTCCTGTTTGTTTGTTTTGGAGCCTCACTGAAGACCCCAGGGCTTACCTCTGACTCTGTATGTGGGGGTCACTTCTGGTGGTTCTGAAGGAACCAGATATTCTGGGGATTCAACTGGGGCTTTCTGCAGGCTAGGTAAGTGCCTTATCCCCTGCATTCTTTCTCTGGCTCCATTAATTTCTCAGTTATGACTTCTTTTCTGTGGAAAACCTCATGCCATCTCTCAGCCCATCCCATTTTCTCTTTTCATGTCACCCATCTTGGAGCCAGGATCAGCATAATAAATGATTCTTTATTATTTTTTTATTATTATTTGACAGCACAGAGGGTAGGACATTTGCCTTGCATGCAGCTGAACCAGGTTCGATTCCTCTGCCCCTCTTGGAGAGCCCGGCAAGCTACCAAGAGTAGCTTGCAGTTGGGAAGTTAGTATTCCCAACGGCAGAGCCTGGCATGCTACCCGCGGTATATTCGATATGCCAAAAACAGTAACACCAAGTCTCACAATGGAGACATTACTGGTGCGCGTTCGAGCAAATCGATGAACAATGGGATGACAGTGACAGTGATTACCCAGCAACCTTGCTCTCCATTGAAAGTGTTCACATGTTTGGTTCAAGGCAGGGACTTTTATAGACCGAGGACAAGCATGTGTTGAGGGCTGTGTCTGAGAGGGGCAAGATGAAACCTGGGTAGGTACTTGCAACCAAAACCAAATTTGGAAAGTTCCGAAGCAAAGGTGAGTGTTGGTGAGAAGGGAGTCTGCTGCAGGCTGAGCCCACAGGAAGGGCAGGCTGAGAGGAGGGTGGAACTCATAGCTGGACTCAGTTCAAACGGGCATTTTCTCCCTCTGCCTCTTTAGACTTTGGGGTGGAAGCAAATCTGCCTCTCAGTAATGGTTCTGCCACAAATTGCCTTATGCTCTTTGGAAGATCATTCATATCCTTGAGCTTCAATTTCTTTATACAAGGGGGTGATGATACGTAATGAGCAGGAAAACCAAGCTATTTTCACATGCCCAATTGAAGTCTCTGATGTCTATATTTTCCAAAGGTAAGTTATTTGTATGAAAATCTTTAATTCAATTATTTATTCATCCATTTTAGTCATGGCTCATTGGAGGAGACTTGACATGGAAGTAGTTGGTTGCCTGCATGCAAGATTGAATAAAAATATCTCCGCTGTGTTCTAATAACATGTAATAAGTTCTAAACTGAGCAGGTATCAAGAATGTGTGATTAGATTTAAAATATAAAATAAAAGCCACTACGAGCAACAAAAATAACATAACTTAGAAATGTACCAGAAAGGACACTGATCTGAACTCCTTCCTCCCTCCCTCCCTCCCTCCCTCCCTCCCTCCCTCCCTCCCTCCCTCCCTCCCTTCCTTCCTTCCTTCCTTCCTTCCTTCCTTCCTTCCTTCCTTCCTTCCTTCCTTCCTTCCTTCCTTCCTTCCTTCCTTCCTTCCTTCCTTCCTTCCTTCCTTCCTTCTTTCCATCATTGCAAGTTTAAATGTCTCAGATATATTCAACCTTCCCTGCCCTGTGGTATTGAGGCCCTTTGTACAGCTTTAAAGAAGTGTACCTGATGTTCAAGAATAGCATCTATATAGAAGTGCAACTTGGTAATCCTAATGCATCGGATCTTTCTTTGTAATCAAGATAAGACCTTCTCCTTGACACCTCCAATTCTCCCTGGTAGCCCTGCTCCTTATCACGTTATAGTCTTTCCTTACGCAGCCCTATCTGCTTTTGTTACCTTTGATTCCTTTGTAAATGCTAGAGTGTGGAATTATTGAAATAACACAACGTGTGATGTTCTGTGAACTTTTTTCAGTCAGTATAACTATTCCATGACAACAGGTTTCCTTTCACTCATTAATCACCAACTCTGGCTTATAACTGCACAGGGCTTTGAGAACACATGATGATTTTACATTGCTGATGGACTTTTGTCTTTCTTTCACTTGGGGGACAAATAAAGATTTTTTACAAACCAGATCTTTAAACCTCTAGATCTCAGAAAAAAAAAACATGTCTTTGGAATAATTTTCTCAAATTAGAAAGATGAGTATTTGACTGGCAGATGGGGTGTTGTCAGCATTAATGAGTCGACTGTGCTTAGTTTGCCCCATTTGATTACCTACATCTATCAAGATTCTCACGGCATAGGGAGGAGTACATGGTACGCAGCTTGTGACACTAGCAACGCATCAGAATTCAAGTTGAAAGAGCATTTGGAACTGTCTTGGACAATTTACTGGCCAAAGATTCTTCTTCATTGGGAGTCCATAGAAGTTCTTAACCCCAAAGGAATTTCTGTCAGATATATAAGTCAAATTTAGAGATAGAAAGTATGTCATTTCAGAGTGTATTCATTCAAACCTTATTCCAATTTTTACTAAGAGTAAAATTCTGACTTTGCTGACCACATAAATCTTTTAATTTACCGGTTGCCACCAAGATTGTCTAGAGTGCTCATGAGTTGCAGAAACTGACCAGTCCAAGAATGGGAGGTCCACTCATGATGCTACTTTGAGGACATTATTCCAACATATGCATCATTTCAGCTTCAAAATCAAATGCTCTTGATAGCCTTTATAAAAGTTAAATTTTCAAGATGAAAATCAAATATAAAAGTTTCAGAATTATATCAAAAGGATATAATCCAGTATCATAAAATAGTTTTTTTATAAAAGATTGACATAATTCATCTGTTATAGTAAAATAACACCCCATAGAATAATATATTAAATTTTATTTATACTTTTAGATTGTACAACTTAAGCTCCCATTCTTAGTCCCCACCCACCTTTCTACCCTTTGTGGATAATAGCCGGCATTCAAAGATACGCTATCAATACCATTTAATATGGGAGGGAAAATGGAAAGGAACAGGGATGTGTCTGAACAGTAGGATCAGAAATAAAACTCTAGAACTCAAATCAAAGAAACACAAATGCCTTTAAAATGTCCCTGCAGCTCCATTCCTTCCCAGGAAGTTGAGTTATTAATTTTTGCCTGTGCAAGTCAATAAACTACTTCAAGTAAATGGATAAAATTAAAAATCATCTCCAGGATTACATTTAGTGGGATAAGAGCAGTGATGAGTTTTTTCCATTAAGTTCCAGCAGTGCAGCGAGTATATTAGCTGGATGCAGCCAGCACCGTGGATCAGCATGAGGCAGCACCCAGGCAAGGGAGTTGTTTATCCTTCCCATCCTAATTGGCCCCCTTCTGCCAGAGCCAACAGAACTGGCTTCCGATTCTAATGAATAATGAAAGTGGGTCTTGACTGGGTCTGGCCCGCTGCTGGCCAGATAGAATAGTGGTATTTAATGGTGGTTGAGTTTCTTCATAAAGAGCACAGCCCTTAAATTAATTCTGTACTCACAACTTTAATCATGCCGTGTTATGAATATTAGAAAATACTGAAAATCATATCAAGATACTCATTTCACTGACCTAAAAATGTACTCAAGGGTTCATTCTTGGCACGCTTAAGGGGGTAGGGTGAACAAAAGACAAATAATCACACCCACACGGTGTAAAAGGGTTCTGTAATGAAGATTTGGGTGTTGGCTAGAGGTGTTGAGTCCCTATAAAATCCTGTGTTTGTTTTTTGGCAGATCCCACACACTTATTCACAAGAAGACCTCTCTCAAGATAGTCTGTGGCCAAATATTCTTTTTTTGTTGTAAGTGTCTGGTGATGTGGCGAGAGGTTCCTGCAATTCAAATGCCTAACCACTTACATTGCATTCGATTACTGCCTTCACCCCTCAGCTCATACTTTTGTGGGTCTCTTTATAAATTCTCATGCTTTAGTAGAGTCAGTGCACAAATCCTTGGCCTCTCTCCCTTCAAGTGACTTTTCTCTTCTTTCTCCTTTGGTGAGCTAGTTTCACACTAAATCGGGATTTTTGTCATCACTTGAAACTGCTGGGAACTGGATCTGAGACAGTGCTATCTCTCTGCATGGGGATATTTTTCCTTCACTGAACGTGGTCTTCCATGCCGAGTTTCCTTGTTTCTACACCCATCCACCCTTGCTCTTCTTGACTTCTCTATGTTTCCGTGTCCCTGGATGCCTTAGAAAAATAAGTTCAGTTGGGCACAAAAACACTCAGTGTTCTCACCCATTTGTCTAACTTTTATGCATCACAAAAATAAACCCAGATATTCTCCTATCTTTTCTTGTTTAAAATCCAACATAAAAGGCTTACACTCTTAGCATGGATTGGCAAGACTATTACAAGTTTCCTTATCTGCAATTTGAATATAATTTTATAGTTGAAACCACTATTTGGGTGGTAAAAACTTGACCACATCAACTGCTTGTAAGGTCTTGAATATCCTTTCGAGTATAAATGTGCAAACACTTTCTAAAATTGCATTTTTTAAACCCTAATTTCCCCCCATTTTATTTTTTTTACCTTTTTATTTGTTTTGGGGCCAAATCTAACCATGATCAGGGGTTACTTCTGGCTTTGCATTCAGTGATTGGTAACTACATGGGATGCTGGGAATTGAACCCACGTCATTTGCGTGCAAGGCAAGTGTCCTACCCACTGTTCTGTCTCTGGCCCAAATTCTTTCCTATTTTTGATGCCAACATTTTTACCACCAGTTTTATTAAAATTATAAGATTACACCTTGTACACAACAGTCTCTAACAACTTTATTCATGTTGGGAGAAAAATAGAAAAGCTTCTATAAAATAATAAAGTGTGAAAGAGAAAAATTGGGAGGCTTATAACATTTCTGTAACTTGATTTGGACCACATGAGAAATGTATTTATCAAATTTCTGAAAATTATGTTTAAAGTACAAATAGTTCATGACATCCTTTTTCAAGAAAAAAATAGGAAAGCTCGACTGCTATTTCCCAAGCTTAGTTTCTTTCTGGGGACATTTCTTTAGTCCTAATTTTCCTCCCCCCAACTTTCACTATCTCTGCCATTCTTAGGGTTGAATTCCCCCTATATATAGATATATACAAAATATTCTTTTAAAATAATTGTCATTTGACCTTGTCATTTTCACTAAATGATTGAAAAATTCACATGCTTTAAAGTTTTTGACATGGCAATCTGAATTTTCCTTATTTTTAACCTTCTGACCTCCTTCAATCTAAGTCTGCTTTCAGCCAAGACTCTCTGGTAAATATTCCTGTTTCCTAACTATATCAGCATACATTTTTTATTGACCCTTGTGCTAGCTGATACAACTGTCGACTCTCTTCCTTAAATCCTTAATTTTTAAAAAAATTACAGTTCATGTAAGACATTTGCAATAGTGTTAAAGCATATGGTGATATCAACACTTGCTGCACCCCTCCCCCCAACGAAGTGTCCACAGCCGTCCACCACGGTGACTGTGTCACCTCTGCTTGTCCTTGTTCATCTCAACCCTACCTCAATGCTTGTAACTGTGTCTTGTGATTCAGCGACAAGGGTTTGCCATCATTTGGTACTGTCTGTTCTACATACCAAAGATGTGTGAGAGCATCTGGTGTTTGCTTTTTCCTCTCTGACTTATTTCACTCAATATGATATCCTCCAGTTCAATCCACACTGCAGATAATTTCATGATTTGTTCTTACAGCGTCATAGTACTCCACTGCATGCACATATCTATCTATCTAATTCTCAAACACAATTTCTTTATCTGTCCATCTGTTACAGGAAGTTTGGATTGTGATCTGTCTTGTCTTTTGTGACATGACACTCTCCAGCTTCTTTCTTGTTTTTAATTTCACAGACTTCCTATTTGCACAATTTCTCCTGATATTGAAATATTAATATGTGTTTACTCCAGAATCCCTGGTCCTCTTCTCTTCCCATTTTTATTGGGGGGGGTGGGCACTCCTAGTGGTACTTAGGGACTTTTCCTGATTCTGTGCTTCAGGATCCCTGCTCAGTGCTCAGGAGATGACACCTGTTACTGGCATATCTTACTTCCTAACTTTCTAGTTCCTCTGCCTTTTAAAAATTCTCTTCAATAAGAAAATATGTTCTTGTGACATTAACTAACTAAATTACTAATAATTTAACGGGTTGCCTGAGGTCCAAATTATACACTTTCCATGCACACCTATTTTGGTGGTTCCCCAATGCTATTGAATAAATCGCACCCCCTTTGTCACGTCAGCTGGAGGACTTCGACTGCTGCATCTTTCTGTTTCTTGCCAGTGTTTTCAGCAAGTACTGACAAAATGAAAAACTGGTAGAAGAAAGCAAACCCAAGAGACCCCGTTAGTTCTGGACCCCTTCCACTGGTCCACACTCCGTGATTCCCAGGGAGCCAACCCCTTTGAATGCTATAAGGAGCAGAGCATTGCAGTTCAATTCCGCATCTCCTGTCCCTGATTCTGTCTCCTCCAGGTGCTCATTTTCTCCCCCCTACTGTGGGAGCATGTGAACATGCTTCCAAACTCTTCACTGCCTCCGCTTGTCCTGTCCCCACTGCATTCTAAATTCCCAACAGAGTTCTCTCTCTCCTCTCTAATTTTCCAGTCTCATCATGGTGATTTCATACTCACAGCTTTTAATACCTGATCAGATCGAACTCAGGATGCTGAAAAATGATTTCATGTTATCAACTCCAAATTATAGTGGGAACAATCTTTATTGTGCACCCCCCAATAAAAAGCCCTCACTACCTTTATTAATCTGCAGAACCCAACAGAAGGAAAAGTAAGCACGGTCCCCTCAGCACATCCCCACTGTGCTCATTGCTCAGGGCTCCACGTGCCCCCCCTTCTGTTATGGGATATGTTTAGAAACCCCCTTAGAGCTCCTGCAGAGATTTTCCTCTCTCACTAAGAACCTTGCACCCTCGTTTCAGATTGTAAGGCGATGCAGTGTGGTACCATGTTGGAAAAGCCACCAACTGTTGTAACCGCCCCAAGAGAGGCAAAGACCAAGGGCATAGCAGAGAGGCCAACTGAACATCAGGATGCCACGGGGCAGTGCCAGCAGCATGCGGATTCGAACCCAGTTTCGCTCTATTTGTCATTGATTTATGGATTTATTTGGGCTTTGGAGGCCACACCCAGTGATGTTCAGGAGCCACTCCTGGCACTGTGCTCTGAGCATCGCTAGAACCACCTGCATGCAGAGTAGAAGCTTAGCTCCATCCAGCGAGCTAGGTTTCTGGCATCATTTCAAATATATATGATCTGTATTTATTTACTCATGTATTATTGTATAGTATTTCTTGTATTTTAATTTTGGGGGAGGGGCCGACCACACCTAGCACTCACCATGTGGGGAGTCAAGCCATGGTCGGTTGCATGCAAGATAATGGTTAACCCTGTGGACCATCTATGACCCTGCATGTACTGTTAATGACTGAAAAATGCGCCCTAGTTCTTACAGTCCCCATAGTCAAGGACACGACTTCCTGGATGGCATGCAGTCTTCACAGAGGGGAGTCAAACACGCCCTCTCTAATATCTCATGGCCAAATCTCACTAAAGTGCTCATGATGTCTCAGCTCTCTGTCTTTCGGCTCTGCTCTCCTTAATCTCAGGAATAATTGCCCATCTCTGTCACATGACAATTTCTGATAAGGTGCTCAAAAAAGACTCACTCTGTGAGTACCCAGGACAATCGAGATGTTCACTAGCATCATTCTTAAAACATATCTTGAATTTTACTTGGTACACAGCTTGATATTTTTCTGCATTACTTATTGTCATTAACTGATCATATGCTTATCTGCCACTGAGAATTTTGTCAACAGTGCATATTCTCTATATGCATCGTATATATGCATATGGACATGCATTTTTAATAGTTATGCCATAAAACAGAAAATAGAGCATAGAATAACCACCATCACCATATATGCATCTATTTTTGCTAACAAACTATTGATTTTGTTTTGGAGAGGACTGTCTGCCTGATTTGATGAACAGTATATTTTATTTGGGTCACAATGGCTGGTCTCATATGGCTGATGGTACAATTTTACCATCACTGTTACTGAATCTCATTTGTAGTTTAATTAGGAATTTAAAAAATTACTTCATATATATGTACTTCACACTTTTCATTTATTGTCTAGTTTTCAGATGAAATCATTGATGCTAGACATATTTTAAATTTTTTTCTAAGTTAAATTAAAATGCAATTTTATTCATTTTATAGCCTAATAAATAATATATTTAGTATATGTATAGCTACAGTGAACTTAATTTTAATATAGGTGATTATATTATTAATGGCTTTTAATCACTTTTTGGAATGCAATCTATAAAATACATAGAGGCAAAAGATTTTAGAATTTAACATACCAAATAATTTCAAGAATAAATATTTGTTCATTTAAAATATACTGAACTTCCATAGAGATTCAAACTACTTTTTAAAATCACCAATTTAATATAAGAACTAGGATATTGACTAAGAAAATAATCCCCTGTACCTGCCCCTGCCTCAGATCAGAGTAAAACACAATTGGGAAGATCCTTACTGGGTTCTTTCTCTTTCAAACACACCCATGGTTTCACATGGTCAGCAAATTCTGAGAGTGATTAACATTTCTTGGCAATATTGTTGAAGAAACTGCATAGTACGTAAGACACGGTAGGGTTTTAATACAACATTCTTGTCTCCCCATAGTCTTACAACATGCTATACCACTCCTCAATATTTGCTCATATTTGAACAAGAGTCTTGTGATCAAATCCCCTCCCTACCAACCACTTCTACCCATTCTTCCAGATACAATAAGATCCCAAGTCTCCCACAAAACTTTGTATTCACTTTTACAGAAAACAGAACATCTACACTGCAAACTTTGACACTAATTAATTTCCATGATTTATATCCACATGCATCTTTCTAGATCAGAATGATATTCTTCCCTCTGAAAGTTTCCCCTGAAAGAGCTCACATCATTGAAATGTCGAGGATCAGGCCAAAGAACCAGAAAGTGATGTGTGCAAGGCACTACAGGAAGATAAATACCATAAGATCTCTGGAACAGGTCTCATAGCAGAGTTGAGAGAAGTCCAGGAAGGAAATCAAAAGGAGATACAACACCCATTAGCAGTGCTCACCACATTAATAAGTAAATTAGTAAAATAAATTCATTTTGCCAAGTGAATGAGAAAGTAGGTCATTTTGAAAGCAGCATAATGAAACGGTGTTACTATCAGAAATACAGTAAAGAATGAGAAAGGGAAGATCCAAAAATAAAACTATCAGCAAAGACCATTGCAGTTCCATGCCTGAAATGCTTGCAAGCATTTTACATATATCATGTTGTTTAATAAGTATTGCTGCCCTTTCAGGATGATGAGTATATTATTAAATACCGTTATAAGAATAAATAAATAGTTAAATAACTTAGTAAGATTAGAAACTAGATTCTAATCTCACTAGTTTAAACTGAGTCTATACTCCTGATCATTATGCCTCCCTCTCCTGCAAAATATACATATGAGTATATATGTATACTCACACACATCTATCTATCTATCTATTTATCTGTCTGTCTCTCTGTGTGTATATATAGCACCTCCTTTGAAAGGTTGGTTAGTTAAAAATATTTAGTGCTGAGTAACTCAAGAAAACATAAAATATGTAAATCATCATTTTCAATGAGAAAAAAAGTGTGCATGTTTCATTTGTAGATATTATTGATGGCCATTTTCCCCACATTAAAGATTATGTAGATCTACACATTAAAAGTAAATCCAATGTATAAGAAAACAATTGAAGTTGTGCTCAAATATGAGGCCTATCTGTGTAAATTAAGAAACATAAAAATGTCTTAGTACGCACAAACAGAAAATTGTCATCTACAAAGAAGAGAATGAAGGCTGAAAATGTATCTAGGACGATATCAGGTAATGAATTATTAGAAATTATATAAAATGTCTTCTACAAAGAAGACATATTTCTTGCCAAATCAAACTTGTTTTTTTTAAGAAGAGAGGAAGCAGAAAAGAATCTTTGGATTTGTACAGAAATATAGGTTATGTATTTCCCTTAAGTAACATATCAAATGTAAGTGGATATTACAGAATAAACTTCAACTGAACAAGGTGTGGAGAAACCGGCAAAGTGTGTGGGTTGAGACTACAGCCGAGTGTGGCCTGGGTGGCACGGGGCTCAGCGTCATTGATGTCTGTCCACGACACTTGATGCCACCGGTAGACGGGCTTCTTCCACCAGAAGTACTGGAATCGGTGGCTGGCTCTCTCCATGGGAGGAAGGGCTGGCCACTATTCTTCAACGTGAGATACTTCTTTGTAGGTTAACACAGACACAAGGAGCTTAGGTTTATCCAGGTCACACCCATCAAGGTACTCCCAAGTCACTGCCATTCCTTTGTCTATCTGTAACCACTTCTCTATACTCTTTTCCCCAAACAGTTAATCAGCTTTTCCCCCTAATCAGACTCTGTTAATTTGTAAGGTCAGACCTTTCTAGGACACCGAACTTGTATTGTAAGTTAATATTGCCTTTCTCCTTTCCTCGTGTCTTTTGAATAGTTTACTTTAAAGCAATGCCCCTTTTGTATGGACACAAGAAGACAATATTATGCTTTTGTAACTTGGGATTTAATTGGCTTTGAATATTATTCATTCCTGGGCATCTGCTTTCTCAACTGAAGCCTCAGTTTCCCTCAGTTCCTAGCACCCCAAAAGCAGGGTGTGACGAGGGACTGGACAGACCCAGTGCAAGTGGTGAGTTATGTGCTACCCTGGTGTTCAGATGGGCCTGGCCAAAGTGCCTAATTCTTAACTATAAGTTAAGAGCTTGATCATGGACAAATGCTTTCATGATCCAAAAGTAACGACGAGACTAGGACCCTGCTAGGGATAGGAAAGACTAATCTAGCCTGAGCACTGCAGTCTGAGATCAAGATGGCCCCAGGAGAGCAATTCTATTTTATAAGTTTAATGCATCTCTTACGGTGTCCATACAAAATAATTAACATTATGAATGCTTATATGTTTGCTGGACGAGGAGAAGAGAGACACACCCATGGGATTCCACCCTTGGTGGATCGTCCTGCTGGAAGAGAATCTGTTCTAGAAGCAGCATCCTCTGAGGGAAAGAACTTTAACTCTATTGATTGTGACCACACCTATGTGTAACCCCAACCCCCTCATGCTGTGGAGGGGGTGTTAACTAGGCTGTAAGAGTGAGATTGGGGCCATATTGAGAGCTGGGAGAGAAGCTGGGGTCAAGATCCAGAGCCGGGAGAGAAGCGGAGAGAGAGACAAGAGAGAATGGAATAAACGACAACTGATCAACCGGCTTGGCCCTCGTTTCCTCTTCCATCTGCCCCATCGCCTGGGCCACTCTGGCTGGGCGAGGGGCCCGGGACTGACCCCCGGAACCCGGGGGGCGGTGGCTGATCGGGAGAGCTGCCGGGGCTCTCCCCTGGTCGCCCCCTGGCAGGAGTTTTTTACATTTATTCTGAGTGGATGGTGGCACTGCCAAGGGTATGCACTGTACTGCCGCCCTTACACCTCTCATTGCCTCTTCTCTGGCAAACCCAGAACTCAACACGCAGGGCAAAGGCTTTACTGCTGAGCTGCACCCCTGCCCTCAGCTCAGCTTCTCTAGACCCTCCTCCCTTTCCTTTCATGTTCGTCTTGTCTGCGAGGAGCAGAGGAGCCACGGTGAAACAACCTGACCGTGGAGAGGCTTCCATCGGGGAGCTAGCGGAGGCTGGGGTGGTTTACAGGCGACCGTGTTGACGGACTAGTGAAACGAAAGCCAGCTGAGATCATATCGATTATAAACGGTCACTTGATATAATCCTCTGCAGTCATGTTAAATGTAAACAGATATTTCAGTCCGTGAGTAACATATATATGTGCAACTGTGGATGAAACCCTACACTGTCTAAACATGTCTAACTTATTAACAGTAGATAACTTTCCCAGCTCCGTTAGGGAGTTAAGGGGAAAGAAAAAAGCACTTACTTTAGCCTCTCAAAATTTTTGATTTAGCTTGTAATACTGTTATCATAAAATAAGACTTTGACTCTAATTACCAGCAACGGCACAGCCGTCTAAACTGCCGCTCGACACCAGACAGCGGGAGCCTGGGGTCCCCTTTCTGAGGAGGGCTTCTGGCTGTGAAAGGTGGGAACCATCTTGGCCATATTTTCAGCCTGGGGGACATATTCCACTTATTCTAAAGAGGATATTTCATGCATGCACAGTGGCCAAGGTTTCTGGGAAAATGGTATTGTGGATTGGAAGATCCCTCCGGGAGTACAGAGTGAGGAAGAAAACCTATGGACACAACTTCTGGCTTAATTGTTTGGAGCACATTTGCCATCTGAGCTGTTCGATGCTGCCTGACCACCAACTCTCAGACGTGTTGGGTCTGTGGCAGTGGCTTCACCAGGGCAGCCGTCAGGAGGGGGCCCAAGGGACGCCGTGTGCAAAGACCCTCCTCACCTGCAGAAACAACTCCAAGCAAGACGGTTCTAATGAAAACTTCTTGTTTGTTAAACATACAAAAGCGAGCACGCACGGAAGGGGTGATATGACGTGTGTGTTGTTTGAGGGCTCTCAGGGCGGTGCTCTCTCTCTTGCTGCTCGCATTCAGTGCTCTCGAGCCACTGTGTATGAACCGGATCAGGATGGCTCCTTCTTGGGCTCTGCTTCTGTGTGTGCTGCTGTGCTCACTTCTCTCTGTCTCTCTATCTCTGTCTCTGTCTCTGTAGTCTCTCCTCTGGTCTCTTCTGACCTCTCTCTGTCTCTGTCCTCTGGTCTCTTCCGAGACTCCCTGATTCTCTTTCTCTTTGTGCTCTGCTTCTGTGTCTTCTTCCTGCTTCTGTGTTTTCTGTCTCTACTTCCCTTACAGTCTTAGTTTATATAGCAATCACATAGGGTGGCGACACAAAAGTGGGTTGAACAAATCAACAAAGAGGGGTAAGACCATTTCTCTAGGAGATTAACAAGATCACATTTAAGGATATTACTCCAGATTACTAGGAGATCTGCTTAAGGGCAGGATCCCATCCAGAGTGTGTCACTTTCTTCTTTCCTCAGCTAGTAATCCACTTAAATAGTTATAGTAAATTTACTTCTAATATTTCTAGCAATGTCATTCTGTATGAGCACAGTAAGAGATATATTAGACTTAAAGTTTGATTCTTCCGGGCTGGAGCAATAGCACAGCGGGTAGGCCATTTGCCTTGCATGTGGCCGACCCGGGTTCGATTGCCAGCATCCCATATGGTTCCCCAGCACCTCCAGGAGTAATTACTAAGTTCATGAACCAGGACTAACCCCTGTGCATCACCAGGTGTGACCCAAAAAGCAAAAAAAAAAAAAGTTTGATTCTTCCTGAGGACATTCACTATCTATTCTAGATCACAGTCCTCAGGTCAGGTTAGTCTTCCTAACCCCAGCAGGGTCCTAGTCTAGTTGTTACTTTTGGATCATGACAGCATTTATCAATGACCATGCTCTCAACTTATAGTTGAATATTGTGGTGCTTTGGCCTGACCCATTTCGATGCCAGGGTAGCTCACAGCTTGCCTTGGGTCCATTCCGTCCCTCGTCAGGACCCTGCTTTTGGGGTGCCAGGAACTAAGGGCAACTGAGTTGAGAAAGCAGATGCTCAGGGGTAAATATTCATCATCATCATCATCCCGTTGATCATCTATTTTCTTGAGTGGTCTTAGTACTTCTTCATTCATCCTAGCCCTGAGATTTTAGAAGCCTTTTTTTACTCATCCTTCCCAATGGTGCTGCATGGAGGTTCTTTAAGCGTCAGGGAATGAGACCCATCATTGTTACTGGTTTTGGCATATGGATACACCACGGGGAGCTTGCCAGGCTCTCCCATGCGGGAAGGAAACTCTCGGTATCTTGCCAGGTTTTCCAAAGGGGAGAATTAGGCTATAAGATGTCTTGGTCTTATAGTCTCTGGATGTTGGCCATTGATGGGATTACATGGCACCGGGGGCAGTCCCTGGGTGTGACTGCCTAGCTACTGGAAATGGGGGATCTGGGAAAAAGAGGCCCAGTCCTAATCCAAGCAGGCTTGGAGATCTCGGCCCCGTGCCCCACACACCTGGGTTCCTCTGCCGGTTCCTTCATGCATGAGGCTCAACCGAATGTGTGGAGAGTGGCCTTGAGCATGGCTGTGGCAGGGTTCTGGAGGTCCTTGGCCTCAGTGGCTCTGCTCGGGGCGGAGAGGGAGACTCAACCCACCCCCTCCGAGGGGCCCCGGTGAAGACAGCCAGGTATGGGAGCAAGAGACTCTGCATCACTCTCTTCCAGGAACTTGGTTTTATAGTTTCTGGATGTTGGCCATTGGCAGTCATACCCAGAAAATGCCCCCGGCACCATGTAATCTAACCAATGGCCAAGAGGAGTAAATATTATTGGAATCAATCAGCTTCCAAGTTACAAAGCATAATATTAACTGTGTTCCTGTGTCCATACAGAAAGGACATTGCTTTAAGTTAAACTAAGTTCCCTGCAGCAAGGCTGAAAGGACAAACCCAATGTTATCCTACACTTGTTCATCCATAATCTTCAGCTGTATCGACGACAAAGCCACAGTTTGCTTTTCTCCCGTTCCCTCTGAGGACGGAGCTTGACTCAGGGTTGGTTGCTGGGTTCCCAATTCTGTTCCAAATCACTTCATCCTTTTCCTTATCCCAAACCCTGCTGGTTTCACTGAAAAAGTGATATTCAGCACTCAGGGAGCAACTCTCATTAGACTATTCTCCTTCTCATTTTGTGGCTTTTGCTACAAGAATTAAATCCATGGAGGACAGGGTTTTATTGAACTTCAAATGGTTTGGAAGCTATATTCTCTTACTGCTGTGTCATTATATGTTTTCTTTTCCCCAAGTGATTCTCACACTTTCCCTATCTTACATAAAATGTTGGATATTAAATTTTCACTTGATGGATTGGGAATGGTAGTTTCAATAGATAAAGGTTAGAGGATGCATATAATTGTCCTCTCCCTGTTAAAAATAGTTTGAACTTTATAATCTACAAAACCGTTTCAGGGATATCTATTTATTTCATTTCTTTCTAAGTTTTACCAGATTTGAGTGGACTTACAAATTTTGTCTGTTGATAAAATAAGGAGAGCGGTCACAGGAATGAATCATTTTTAGTTTCTCTTCTATGGCCTTACGGTACTATGTGTTCTGTGACTAGCATGTGTGTGGAAGGTCATGAGACAGACTTGATGCTGTGGTGGGCTTCAGATGTGGATGTATTTGAAGACGGTCTCAAACATGCATCTACAAGGTCAGCTTAGATCTGCTGTTGACTCACTGTAAATGTCAGTAGGGAACCTCAGAATATGGAAAACTTTTATAAGAGAGGGAGAGTGTACAGTCACACAAATGCAAGGTATACGATGCATGGCATTGATAGACTGCATGTGAAAAGTATTAAACGCAAAGGCATAGTAAAAACAAAACATATATAGTTGTAGGAATATAGTGGACCCTGAATAAAAGATATTTCCTTAGCTGCAAGCTCATTTTTCATGATGCACTTGGTGTGCATAATAAGCTGTGCTTTGGGTTGGCTGGATGGGCAGGATGCCACCCTTCCCTCCGGACCCTGGTCTTCGTCCTGTGAATAGGCTGGATCACGTGCCCAAAGAGACTTCTGAGATGCAGTAAAGATCGTGGGCCTTCAAATAGACAGTCGTGGATTTCTCCGGTGGATTCAGTTAAAGGAGACAGACTTTTAAAAGGGCATCGGGTCTGGGAAGTGATGCAGAGCTTAGGGGTCACACCCCATACCACATGGCCCTGCGAGCGTGGCAGGCAACACCTTGGTGCCCCCGGAACTTGCAGGTGTGGTCCTGAGGCCCCTAAACATCACTGGGGTAACGCACATGGTCTCTGGTAGTGCTGGTGTAGAGTGTGGCCTCCTGAGCACTGCTTGCGAGCCCCCCGTGCCCAGAGAGAGGTACAGAGAGAGGTACGCTTGGCATCTGGGAGCAGAAGAGTGCAGTTCCCAAGGAAGCCCAGGGAGCTCAGGCACGCACTGGACCCCAGGACTTGGCTGGCTCTGAGAAATCCCTGGAGGAGCAGGAAAGCCACGAGGATCAGAAAGTCTGCCCTGGTGGCAGCCAGCAGGAATCGGGGGCGGGGGGGGGGGCTTAGCCAGAACCAGCCTGTACATGGGAGCGTGTCCCCGAGCCCCCAGAGCCTTCAGCCAGGACCTCAGCGGGCCACTCCTGGACGGGCCAGATGTGCAGTGGAGCAACCAGCCTGTGGTGCCTCTGTGGGGAGGCAAGTCAGCCCTCACCTGCCCCCGGGAATGACAGCGGTGGAGGAAGGGGACACAGAGGGCCCAAGAGCCCTGGATCCCAAGGGAGACACTTCCTGCCCAGTGTGTAAAGGCTCCGAAGCAAACGGAAGCACGGCCTGTCCACAGCTGACGGTGGAAACCCAGAGCCTGAAGGGTGAGCTGGGGGAGGAGATGGAGCCATAGGACACACGGTATGGAGCTGGCCTGGGTTCGATCCCTGGCATCCCACATGGTCCCCTGAGCACCTCCAGGAGAAATCTTTGGATGCACAGCCAGGAGCGGCCCCAAAACTTAAAAAAGAAAAAGAAAAAAAAAGAAGAAAAAAAAACCCACGAGAGAGTGAGTGTGGAACATCCGATAAAGGTGAGTGAAACCATTTGGGAAATTCGCAGTGCGGGTCGGTCTGCGGAGTCCAGATGACTGACCGGGAGAGTGTGAGGTCATGCACAGGGCTGCAGACTCCTCCTCTGCAGTGCTCGCTGCTGCCGCTTTGAAGGACACGGGGCTCGACCTGCGGAGATGCCTGGAAGCCGCCTTTCCTTGGCCAAATCCATCTCCGAAGCCTCCCCGCGCCTTCTAGAATGATGTATTGGGCTGCTCTGCCCGGCCAGATGTGGAGGAGGCGGCTATCGTTGGCTGGACGGGAGAGTCTAGGGACTCTCCATAGAAAATGTCCACTCTGGACTTCATTAGGGAGCAAGCGAGCGGGGGCTGCCCCCGGGGATTAACAGGGCCGGGGCTGGGAGCGCAGCTGTTTCCTTCTCCTTGGCAGGGCCGAAACTCACCGTGCTGCTCGAGACTGACCAGGTCCTCTGTCCACCCCCTGCTGGTCTTGAGGCTGCTCTTTGATTTCAGCTGGCCCCCAGCTGTCCCCACATCCGGCCTCACCCATCTTCACCTGCCTCCCTCGCCCACCCCGCTAAAGAGGCACTGAGACAGAGAGAGCTGCCCAGTTCCGGCAACTTCTCTCACAGCCAGTGCACCTTCCTCCCCCCCCCCCCCCCCCTGGAAGGGACCCAGGGGCGCCACTGGCAGAGCGGATCAAGGCTGTGAGAAGATCTTATTGATTTGGCAACTTGTTTTCCTGTATTATAGAATTTCCTGTATTGTAGGATTCGATGTTTTGTTCTGAGGCTTGGCCAGGGTTCTCGACTGGTTTGAATATGTCTGTGAGAAAGAACTTCCACTCTGTTCCGGGGGTCTCCAAACAGGGAACGGGAGGCCTCAGGGGCTGCCCCCAGCAATGCCAGGGCAGGTGGGCAGGGGGAGTCAGTGTTTGGTGCAAGGATGCAGTGTCCGGGGCCACCAGAGTGATGCCTATAGGGTCCAGGGCACGGGCGCTGGGGGGGGAGGGGACACGGTGCCCGGTTTAACCTCGACTTCTCATTAACGGTCCTGCCCCAGGGTTCCTGACCTCCCGCTGGCACCTCGGCCATTCCACAGCACCGGGCCCGCCCAGCTGCTTCCCAGAGGCCTCCACACCCGGCCTGCTCCACGCCAACAGACCCACACCACAGTTCCTGGAGCACATAGGTGCCCACAAGACACACCTACCTACTTTTGCCATCGCCAAAGCTATGGGAGAGATGGTGGCAGGCGGTGTAGACTGTTGTTGGATCACCCGATGCTTCTTGACAGTTGAATAACACCTTCCGGGAGGCTTTCCTCCAGCTGCCACAGGCGTTTGGACAATACTTGACTCTGGAAGATCGCAGGCTGCTGAGTCACCCAGGTGTCCCAGCTTCCCTACGATCTCTGGTTCAGGAGGGGCCTTGCGGGCTACTTACCTGACCCCATTTTGCATAGGGTTCGGGATAACGTTGTGAGCGGATCCTGTGAGATCCTAGTTTTTGTCGCTGTGGAAATTTTATTAACTTTTAAAATACAAGTGATGGCACTGAACAATGCAGAGAAGATTAAAAGGTTTCTGGAAAATATTCCCCAGGGATCCTGAGCAAGGCCATTGGCCTGTGGCAGAAGCACGGTGGGATCCTGGTCCATCTGGCTTGAAGCTGCCCGCCGGCCAGGGCTGGTCAGCCAGGCCTGCCCTGACTGCCTCATTCTTTCTCGGGACACGACGCGCTCACCTGACCGAAAGGAGTGGATTTTGCTGTGGTGCTCAAAGTGTTTTTTTCTTTCTTTCTTTTCTTTCTCCAGTAAAATTATTTAATACAGAAAATAAAAAACATCTAGTTGATGCTCACATTTAAACTCCTGTCATCCAGGGAAGACCAGCAGACAAGGAGAGAAAAAACTTCAGCTCAACCCCTCAGCATCTTCCAGGGGGGTTAACTATAAAGACCCCCCCCCCCACCCCAGCACAACAAGAACTCTAGAAAACCAATGGGAAAACACGCAGATACGAACCAAGTTGAGTGAGCAAAAACACCATCACTTAAGGCACAAACAACGCCAGTGAATCCTCAGACAATGACTCCATGACGGGGATGTTTCATGAACTCAAAGAAACAGTGGTGCAGGTGGTCAGCAAAGCACAGGGACGTGTAAGAGCCGAAGTGTGAATACGACTGTGGTCATTGAGTGTGACAAGTGATACAGATACTGCAACTGATGCTCTGAATAGCAGAATAACAGCAGATGAGCAAGGGAGCCAGGACCTAAAAGATAAGAAGGAAGAGGCCGCAAGCAAACAACAAGAGGTAGAAACTAGTCTGAAAAGACAAAAACAGCCTGTCTGAAAACTCTAGGAGGAGCCCAAGAGGAACCAGAGAAGAATCATCAGAAGAATCCTCGAATGGTAGGGGGGGAAATAGGATGAAGAAAAAGTAGTTCAAGAAATCATCGGGCTGGAGCGATAGCACAGTGGGTAGGGCGTAAGGGTAGGCCTTGCATGCGGCCATCCTGGGTTTGATCCCCAGCATCCCATATGGTCCCCTGAGCACTGCCAGGAGTAATTCTCGAGTTCAAAGCCAGGAGTAAACCCTGTGCCTTGATAGGTGTGACCCAAAAAGCAAAAAAAAAAAATAAAAACAAAAAAATAAATCATTGATAAGAACTTCCCGGAGTTGAGGATTACAGGCTCCAGTATCCAAGAGTCCTGAAGGTCCCAGCAAAAATAAACTTCACTACACATCATGCTCAAGATGACAAAAGCCAAAGATAGAGCCAAATATATCAAGAGCAGCAAGATAAGAAATTTAATTTGCATAGAAAGGAAATAAGATTTATAATAGATCACTTAAGTGAAACTCTTTAAGCCAGAAGAGAAAGGAAGGATAGAGTACAAAAACTTAAAAAAATGAAATGCACACCTCACTAAAAATACTCTGTAGAGCTAGTTTATCATTCAGAGTTGGTGGGAATGCATACTGTTGAAACTAGTTTGCAAGATGCATTAAAAGAGTTTCTTTAAAGGACAAGACAAACTTCTCAACACAGGACACTGAGTGTGGCACTCACTTATAGAGCATATGACTCTCCTCTACTAGAATAAGGAAGGTTGCTGAGGCATTTTATACATTTTCAATAACGAATTAACACCTGATTTATATTAATCAATGCCTGATCAGTTTTATATTCATCCAAAGATTTCTTTTTTTTTAATATTTTATTGAACCACCGTGAAAACAAGAAAAAAATACAAAGCTTTCAGGTTTAAGTCACAGTCAAATACTGATTAAACCACCATCCCTTCACCAGTGCACCCGTTCCACCACCAAGAACCCCAATACACCCCCCTCCCACCCCACCCCCCATCTAAGTAGCTAATGATATTCCCATTGTTCTCTATATATATTGAGTACATTTCATATTTTCATACAGAACTCACTATTATTGATTGGAAATTTTCCCCAACAATCAGGCCTGCTGAATAGGCATCATCTAATAATTTCTCTTCATTGGTAAGAGTGAAGACTTTGAGTCATCACGGCCGCGCGGTTTTGGGTTTCTAATATTTTAGCTCAGTTCACAGTCAAAATGGATGGCTGCAAGAATCTGCTCTGGTGCCAAAATGGGTTAGGAGACCTCAGGATCACAGTCAATAGGCGCGGAGGGTCTGCTTCTCGTGCCGCGGCTCTCAGTTCATCTCTGGGCGGAAGGTGCACCGGGAACAACCCCCCTCCCAGGACCACCTACAGGCTACATCACTAAAGAAAGTCCTACCTCCTGATGGAGGGGTCTTAGAGGGTGGCTCTCACCGTGTGGCTGCTGCCGCTGCTGCCATTTTCGCTCAGAAAAATGGGGTGGAGAGGGAAAAAAATCCCTCCCTGGGCTGCACGAGGTTGTAGTTCAGTTCACAGTCAAAATGCATGGCTCAAGCATCCGCTCTGGTGCCAAAATGGGTTAGGAGACCTCAGGATCACAGTCAATAGGCGCGGAGGGTCTGCTTTTCGTGCCTCGGCTCTCGGTTCATCTCTCATCCAAAGATTTCTATTTCAATCTTTTACTTAATAATGTAAATACTTAAGCAGTATCAATAATTTAATATTTTCTAATATAAAGCAATATTCCTTTTCTCAGGATAAAACACTTTGTACTTTTATAGATCTCTTAATATTTTCCCATTTATATTTTCTTAATTCTTTTCACTGTTACAGATTTTTTCATTTGGAGGTTTTGCTTATTTCATGAAAACTAATATAGGTAAGTACATGATTTAAAA